>NC_044554.1:6976186-7292147 GCF_007565055.1 Rhinopithecus roxellana | reverse complement strand
ATGTAAACTGAAATATATTAACCCCCTAAGAACTTCCTCAAATACAAAAATATCTTGCAATAAAATCATGCAGAACAAGAAAGGGGAGAGGAGAAACCCAAGCCATTGGTTATAATGGCCATGGGGCCATTAAGGAATATTTTATTCCCCTAATCTCACTCCCTGAACCTCACCATGCCACACCTCAAGATATAGCTCAGGTATTACCTTCTGTGAGTCCTTCAGGATCACAAAAATAACGAAGTCCATTTTTTTGCATCTATCTTACCTTGAACTCTATCATAGTACATATTGCCCCTCAAAGCATTGCTTTATTTATACATTTATTTTTATTTTATTTTATTTTAATTTTATTTTATTTTATTTTATTTTTTTGAGATGGAATCTTGCTCTGTCACCCAGGCTGGAGTGCAGTGGCACATTCTCGGCTCACTGCAACCTCTGCCTCTTAGGTTCAAGTGATTCTCCTGCCTCAGCCTCCTGGGTAGCTAGGATTGCAGGTACGTGTCACCACGCCTGGCTAATTTTTGTATTTTCAGTAGAGACGGGGTTTTGCCATGTTGACCAGGCTAGTTCCGAACTCCTGACCTCTGGTGATCCACCCACCTCAGCCTCCCAAAGAGCTAGTATTACAGGGGTGAGCCACCGTGCCCACATTGCTTTATTTATATATCCCTTTCTCTCACTGCCCTGAGGGTTCCTTAACCCATTTATGCCAGAGGTTGCAAATTTTTTTTGTGAAAAATCAGGCCTTGGTTATGACCTTGAGAAGTAGGATATAAATAACTCTCACTAGCTTAGCGTTCCAATAATGGAGCACTCTCCACATGGTAAGAACACACACATCTGTTTCTCCGGCCTTCGCAATCTCTTGTGATGTTCCACGATCCTATATCCAACTGCCTTCTAGACATCTCACACTTGCCAATGATAAGCATGTTAAACACAGGTCCAAAGTTGAACTCATTCTCTTCTCCCTCATACCTTCTTCCTCTTCTCTTTTCCCACTCACTACCCAGAAACCTACGAAGTATTCTAACATTCTCACTCTCCCATATCTTTTACATTCAAACAGTCACAAAGACCGGCAAATTCTCCCTCATCTTACTTTTCCTAAACATTCTCACTTCTCTATTCCCACTACTTCCACCCTTATCTAAGCTTTAACCTCTCTTATCCATATTAATGCACTGTCCTTGAAAGCTTCCAATCTTGCCATGTCCCCACACCCAACCCCACTCCACTCTCAATCTACCCAGCACACTGCTTTCAGTGATCTTCCATGACACTCACAATTCTTCAGTGGCTGATTACTACACATGGTATAGGAAGTGTACCCTGAACTGGCTATCCAGTTTCATCTCCTTTCACTCCTCACCTTGTCCTTCACACTCTAACTTACCTACATATAGTGCCCAGTACACATTATGTTCTCGTAATCCCACACAACTACTCAGGCTGTTAGCTTTACCTAGAAATGCTTTCTACTGCTTATCAGCATGCCCGCTCCTACTCAGTTTTCAAGTCTCAGCTCAAACACAACCACTACTAAAACCCTTCCCTGGTATTGCAGGCAGAGATCAACAGCTCTTGTTAGATTTCATTTGCACTTGTACCTACCTCGTTATAGCAAATAGCATACTCGAACTACATATTCGAACTACTGGTCAAGATATCTGTAGTCCTATTAGACTATAAGATCCTTGGTCAAAGACAATGACTTTTCATCTTTATATCCTCCTCACTAGTTCAATTCACAGTCACTAGTTCCATGTACATTACTGGTTCAATGCAGATATATAATAAAAAAGGAGAGGAGAGGTTAATGAATAAGGTATGGGCCAATGAAAGAACAAGAAAATCAACTGGACTTTGAGTATAGAAAAAAAAAATACCAGATCTTAAGAAAGTACAGACATCTGTAGTACAGACATTTGTTACTGTAGTACAGACATCCATTACTAAGTCCTAACCATTAAAAAAAAATAGAAAAATATGGTTATTCAGGTAGTATGAAGATGACAAAAAAAAAAAACTTATTATTGGACTAAGTAGACATTAAGAAGGTAAAAGTTTCCAGTGGAACAGTTGCCAAAGATCAACAGAGAAGCCAGAGAAAAAGATGGTTGTTTCTAGGAACCAAGTAATTCATTGACCTAAATTCATGGACTGATCAAGACTGCCACCTTTCTCTCAGTTCCAACCCTCTCCTTTGTCATTATTCTGCATCACCCTTTCTGAGTCCCCACTACCAAATCCCCAATGCCATGGGTAGTTTCCCTCCAGTGGAGCCACAGGTCCAGGCCAATGGCTTAATCCGGATGCAAGGGCAGCGGGTGGGAGGGTATCTTTGTTCTTATGTCTAGGACTTTGAGGAAAAATGAAACAACTATTTACTGAGAATTTATTTTATGGCAGATATTGTGCTACATTACACTCACTGACTGAATTTCACAGTAATCATGAGTAATTATCCCATTTACACATGAGGAATTTACGTCCAAGGTGAACAGCTAAGCAATGACAGGGCCCACCTGAAAACCTAAGAATGACAAACTCCAGAGCTTTTTCTATACCCTCACTACCTCAAAATGTCGGGAGATGTGGTCCAACCATTCTAGGTTGGCACTCAGAAGACATTTGCCTCCAAAACACTATTATATATGTCGATTAGCGTCTACAGTACCACTAACATATAATAGGCACACAATGAGTTTAAAAAGCTTTCCTTACTGCCATATGAAAGTAAGTACTATATTTCCTGGGGTCCGGACCTGGAAATCTAAATGCTATTTATTCCTATCAGTACACTGTTCACTTTACAAACAATAGACTTGAAAATGAACTTGTGGAATACAATGGGTTCTTAAGTAAGGCTTTTCTTTAAGAATATTTTCTTGCTTCCACAAAAAGTATAAAAGCCACCAAGGATAGAATGATTTTGCCTTGTTAACTTGTAAGAACAATGACACTAGAAGAAACCTGTGGGAAATATGCTTATCTGACCAGGTGTTCATTTTCGGTGGGCTGTCATTTAAGTAAAACATCATACTAAACCCCACAGACCACAGCTTACGATAGAAATGCCACAAACTATAGCAGTACAGTTGATATGCCTATAATCTACTGACAAAACGTACTCCTCAGTAAAGTGAAACCAGATGTATGGTGTGAAATCAGATGTCTGTGAACTTGTCTTTCTCAGTTTTCAGAGCAGTATTAGATACGCTAAATACTCAGCTAAGCTGTATATTAAATCCACAACTTGGCAAAATCATGACAGTTTGGACATGAAGCATCAGCATTTTTATTGTAATTCTTATAAACCAAAGACATTTCTGAAATAGAAATCCTAAGTTTAAGTACTCAGCTAAATACAGTAGTATGTCTTTCTCACTTTAAGAACAGTGTCAGGGCTTTTTAAACACATTATAGAAATTCTTTCCCTTCATTTTTCAAGCTGACACACTTTATCCAGGGCTGTGGAATGATCTGATAAGGTCACATCAGGTGTCAGTCCCTGTCCCAGAAATTCTAGGATCAGATACACCAGGTGATCCCCTGTGAAAAGCAAATCCCAGGGAGGCTTAACAGTTATAGGAAAGTTAGGTACTACATGGCTTTCCACAATCAAAGGGAAGATCATAGGAAAGTAATGGGTGAGCACAGAAAAACAGGGAGGGAAATTTAAAAGTACTTACGTGCCAGGCACTGTTTTTTCACACATTCTTTTATATATACTCTTTGTTCTGTTTTGATGGATAAGAAGTCAAGCAGCAGGGAAGTTTTAATGGCCCAAAGTGACACAGCTAATAAAATAAGAGCCAGAAATCAAGCTTATGTCCAAAAGACTATAAAAGTCATGCTACTTCTACATGAAGGTTTCGGGTGAAGTGAGGAGGGGTGGTAAATAGCCAAGAAGAAGGAGAAAAAGGAAGAAATGTATAATTTTACCAAATAACAGTGAAATAGATATATATATAAAAACATGTATTATGCCCCACATATGTTCCATATATAATACATAGTTAAGATGTATGCATTTTTAACATATACTTAAGTTGCATATTTAGTATGTGTATATATGGAACAAAAAGTTGAAGAAATAAGTATCAAATTGTTAAATGGTCATCTGAGAGTAGGCTCATAGGAATCTCACATTTTGCCTTTTACATCCCTCCCAGATTTAATTCTAAATAACTTTTTTTGACTTTGTATTACTCTTATAACCAGAAAAAGCCAAAGAACTATTCTAGCTTAGATTTTTTAAATGAGGCTAAATGCACAGAAACCTATGCAAGTTAATGGTCTACTTTCGCATTTGTTTTTCTAAGTACATCATCATTTACACTCTCCATGATTCCTAATATTAGGTCCTTCTTATGGAACAACTACAAAAGTTATCCTCATCTAATTATTATACTTGTACACTGGAAAACGACTGTAACATTATTCAGTATAGGACACAAATAGCCAAGGTCAGTCATCCTTGTAAGTTTATTACTGAAAGTACTAGAAAGGTGGAATAATAATTATGTTCACAACACTGTACAGACCTGCAAACCACTATGATCAGTGGTACAGGGAAAGTCTTGTACATTAACATGTAACGATTCAGAAAGTCCACAAAACTGGTGGAAGGCCTGCCCCAAAACAGCCATCTCCAATACAATCTCATCATTCTCACCATCCTACTTTTATCGTAGTGCTGATAAAAAGTGCTCAGCACATGTTAAAAAAGACAGAATTAGCTATTGAATCAATGAAGGAACCCATTATCAATGAACAATCACTTCCTGGTTTTCCATAAAGTAAATTATGTGGTCGCCTATCACTTGAGCACAAACAGGCACGTTCAGGATACAGGCAGCCAGTATGAGAAAAGGCGGCCGATCGCAGAGGGCAATTCTACTTTTCCTGTGTAAGAATCCAAGAATGTGGTTTACTACATTCCTGCTTGTAGCTAATCTGAATTTCAACTAATTTAAAACGGTTATTTATATGTGACATACAGGATGCATAAGGAGTTCCCAACCTTGTGAGAGGAGATGTGTTTCATTTCACCATACAGGGGAGAGGGAAGCAGTGTATTAAAGAAGTAACAGAAAAGTCCCACTGAAGAACCAATGAAATAGACCACACTGAAAATCACAGTAAGCCTCAAAGGACTTCAGTGTCCTTTTTGGCAACTTTTCAAAAGTGAATGGAATGCTTGCAAGGAGGTACCAAGAATGAAAGTCCAGAGAAAAAGGCCCAGCCCAGTCATCTCTCTCCTCTCAGAACATCTTCTGTAAGCTTGAGAGAAAATCCCAAAGAACTTCAACATCAGTAACCTTGTTACTAACTTCATGCCTCGGGGTCCTAAAGGATTTTTTCAGGAGTCCCCTTTTAAAATGTAAACATCCCTAGCGGGGGTTACTGTTCATTATCAAACAGGACCTGGATTCTTTAGTGCTATGGTCTCAGGGATTAGTCAAAGCTGGCTAATAAGATAGGGGCTGAAGACAGACAACTAGAGAGGACCATTGTTCCAAGGTGAAAACAGGTAAAGGGGAAGGGCAGTCTTCTGTCGGGCTAAAAGGGATCCATATGCCCAAGCTGTTAAACTCCCAAGCAACTTTATAGACTGTGTGAGCCTGAAAACAGTCCGGGGGTTGGGGCCTGTGACTTTGAAGGTGGGTCCTCCAGTTCCCGATGAAAAGGTAGAATCTGGGCCCATGTTCCCCAGCAGTAGTTCTGGATCTAGCCCTTCTCTCTCTCGCTCTCAGGATAGTCCTAGCTCCTTCCACCCCTGAGCATTCCTTACTTACCCTTTCTCCCGCTCTTCCTCGGTGAGAAGGGGTAAGTGGTTATTTTGTGCCCTCGCCCAATTTGGCCAAAACCCTAAAAGTAAAAAACGACAGACAGACACGTGCTTTAAAATCCTGTTGTTCAAGCCTGAGGCTCTCCCACCACCTGCCCAACACTTCCAGGCAGAAAGCAGCGTGCTCCCTCACGGCCAGGGCCGGGGACCGGACTAGTCCCCTTTGTGAGGAATGGGAGGGCGCGTCCTGGAGGCGCCGGCTCGGCGAGGACGAGGGGGCCGGCTCCGTGCCAGGTGTGCCGCCTCTGGCGCCGGTTTCCCACCCTAGTTAGCCAGTGGCACCAGGAAGAGGACTAGGCAGGGGTGGCCGCCGCACGCGCCTCACATAAACACGCGCACGCACACATGCTCTCGATCACGCAGGACTCGCTGCCGCGCACCCCTCCGCCCCAGCAACGCTCGACCCACCGGAGCCGGGGCCGACTCCCAGGGAAGGGTCCCCAGCCCAGGAGACCACCGAGGGTCGGCGGCTGCGTGCCTGCCCACCCCCGCCAGCCTCACAGCCCCCTGCCCCGCCGCCGGACGCCGAGCGCCCGCCCTCCGCACCCGCTGCGCAGCTCAGCCCAGGGGAAGTCCCCGCGCAGACCCCGCCCTCCACCGGCGGCAAGCTCCGCCCCGCTCCCCCCGGCGCGCGGTGGCCGTCCGAAGCTCCGCCCCCGGCGGAGAACTGGTCTCTGGACCGCCCGCCCAGGTCGGGCTCAAAATGCGGCCTGGATCTGAAAGGATCAGAAACGACAGTAATTCAGCAAGCAATTATTGAGCACTTGCCCTAAGCTCAGTAACGTACTAACGGGGGAGAGGACAGTAAAGAGCTGAAAAGTCTGTGAAACTGTGTTTTCAGCTCCTCCTCTTGTTTTGTAAGTCAGGAAACAGAGAACCCTCACAGTTGCTTAAGTGCAGGACAGCAGTGGCAAAGCACCTGACGAACGATCTTTGGGCAACTCCTCATTGCATTTTTTCCTACTCAGGTACACTCAGGAAAACTATTCAGTTTTGCTGCCTCCAGGTAAACCAAAGTGAGTAATACAGGACAGGTGGTTTACTTGAGATAAACTGGAATTTCATACTGAAGGTTTCGCCCTCAAATGGGTCAAACTTTTTTTTTTTTTTTTTTTTTTGAGACGGAATCTTGCTCTGTCGCCCAGGCTGGAGTGCAGTGGCACGATCTCGGCTCCGCCTCCAGGGTTCACGCCATTCTCCTGCCTCAGCCTCCCTAGTAGCTGGGACTACAGGTGCCCGCCACCACGCCCAGCTATTTTTTTTTTTTTTTTTTTTTTTTGTATTTTTAGTAAAGACGAGGTTTCACTGTGTTGGCCAAGATGGTCTCGATCTCATGACCTCGTGATCTGCCCGCCACGGCCTCCCAAAGTGCTGGGATTACATGCGTGAGCCACCTCGCCTGGCCAAATGGTACAAACTCTTAACTGGGTTATTACAACCTACAAAGAAACCTTCTTATCCATTTTATTAATTAGCCTAATTCAATGTGGCTTCAAATGTTGATGAAAGAACCCAAATCATGGTGCTCCAACAAGCTGGATGCCAACCAGTACTCGTAAGTACTTGCAATTACAGATGCGATATTTTCATTCCTTATCATCCCAAGATGCCCTTCCTTCACGTGAAGCCGCCGGAAAGATTAACTACCAGATTCCCTATGATTAAGGAATTGATAAATAGAAAGGGAAGACCGAAATCGACCGAATTTTCCCATCGAAGTGAAACTTGAGAAACTTGCATGTATTTTACCTGAGTTCCTTTCTCAGGAGATACACTGTCAGACCTCCTAGATAGTGTCAAGGAACTGAAACTTTCCAGAACACTACATCTGGACAATGAGGTACATCTGCTGCCTGTTCACAAACTCCTCTTCCTTACCCCGCCATAATTCCCTGCTATAGAAAGTCCTAACTTTAGTCTCTCTAAGACAGGTTTGAGACTGGTCTCCCTGCCAGCATCACCTGCATTAAAGCCTGTCTTCCTTGGCAATACTCGTTGTCTCAGGGATTGGTTTTCTTTGCTAGGAGCAATCCAACCTAGGCTGAAACCCAGGCATTCAGCAGCAGTGGCACCTAGAAGTACTGAACAGACATAAAATACTTTTTTTCTCCTTTTCTTACTCCTCCAGTTATATCTTCATTATTTCTGTCTCTGTTCTCCTTCTAGATGCTGCCAAACTACTCTGTGCACTTTCAGATCACTTAATACTAATGTAAATAACAGACATTCTGGCATTCTTGGTTCAAAATTTATTCTAAAGCTTTAAGAATCTACTTAGAGTCTTAAATGGCCTGATAACTGAAATTCCAAGAGTCTCCTAAAGAGAGCAAAATTGCTCTCCTGTGAAGGGGATATGTGCCAGTTTTTCTTACTTGTCACAGGAATAATTACTGTAAGGTAAGCTCTTTTCTGCCAGTGCTTAAGGACGTAATTGCAAAAGCACTTAGGTGACGGGACCACCGTCATCAAATAGCAGTCAAGAACTATTTGGTACCGTGACCCCAAATTAAATGGAGTTCCTGGTCACTAGGAACTGACAGTCTGGGATGGAATGTAGGTGAATAAAGAACAAATACAGGTGTTTATGGCCTTTATTGTATTGGGAAGTAAACAAACATACAAAAAGAGTTGCTAGGTCTGGCCTGATTTTGTCAAGAAGATTCATCAAGTGTACTCAAAAAGAAGCTAATTTCTGGAAAAGGCAGAAATATGGTGTATTAGTCAGGATTCCCTAGAGGGACAGAACTAATAGGATAGATATATAAATTTAAAGGAGAGTTTACTAAGCATTAACTTACACAATGACAAAGCCCCACAATAGGCTGTCTGCAAGCTTGAGGAGCAAGACAGCCAGTCCGAGTCTAAAAATTGAAGAACTTTGAGTCCGATGTTTGAGGGCAGTAAGCGTCCAGCATAGGAGAAAGCTGTAGGCTGGGAGACTAGGCCAGTCTCTCCTTTTCATGTTTTTCTGCCTGCTTTATATTCACTGGCAGCTGATTAGATGGTGCCCACCCAATTAAGGGTGGGTCTGCCTTTCCCAGTCCACTGACTCAAATGTTAATCTCCTTGGCAACACCCTCACAGACACACCCAGGATCAATACTTTCTATCCTTCAATACAATCAAGCTGACACTCAGTATTAACCATCACATATGGAGACAGTAAAAAGATCAGTGATTGCCAGAGATCAGAGAGGAGGGGACATGAAGCAGATTGTTAGGGCAGTAAAACTATTCTGTATGATATGATAATGGTGATAGATGTCATTATACATTTGTCCAAACCCATAAAATATACAACCCAAAGAGGGAGCCTTAATATAAAATCTCAACTTTGGGTGATAATGATGTCAATGTAAGTTCATCAGTTGTAACAAATATACTGCTCTGGTATAGGATATTCATAGGGAGGCTGTGCGATGTGGGGTATAGGAATATATAGGAACTCTATACTTCCTGCTCAATTTTGCTCTGAACCTAAAACTGATTCAGAGAGTTTGGAGAAAAATAGTTTGTGAGAAAAAGAAGCAGCAGTTAGAGCATCCTATTTTATTCTAATTTATCAATTAAATTCTAAGCTGAATATTTGGCTTTGTGTATCTAGTTCAAATATATTTGCTTTGTCTCCTCATATATTAAAGCAGACCTCTATTTGTTGTTAATACGATCGGGGGGAAATGAATCATACAGTCCTAACTAAGGTACAAATTTAAATTATAGTTAGGCATCAAATCTAATATTCAAAGAGATAGTTAAACAAATTAAAATAATTAAGTTTACAAATTCCATACAGATATTAAAATATATTCCTATCTATACATACTTACCATTAGTAAGCAAATGATAGAGGTATCATAGAGTAGCAGTTCTCAAACTTCTTTTTGATCTCAAGTTCTCTTTACATTCTTAAAAATGATTGAGAACTTTGAAGAGTTGTTGTTTATGTGGGTTATATATGTCCATATTTACTGTATTAAAATTTAAGATAGAAAAATGTTAGACATGTGTCTGTTTAATTTAAACCCATTACATGTTAGAACTGTAAACGTTATTTTTATAAATAATGACTATGTTTTTTCCCAAAAAATTAGAGAAAAGTGGCATTTTTAACATTTTATGAATCTCTTTATTATCTGGCTTAATGGAGAACACTGGATTCTCATATTCTGCCTCTGCATTCAGGCTGTTGTGATATGTTGTTATACCTAAGATGTGAAGAAAATTAACTGTCATACAGATTCATAGTTGAAAAAGGGAGGACCTTACAAAGCTCCTGGAAGGGTTTCAGTAACCCCTAAGGGTTCTCAAACCTCACTTGGAGAATTACTGCCAAATGGCATTTTGCATTTCATTTGTTTGAATGTCATGTATTTCCACACAGGCATCTGTTAACACCTGAAATTATAGTCCTTTACTTATTTCAAGCTAAAACTCATATTTGTCAGCTCATATCAAACCATGACATTTCAAAAAAGTTTTTCAAAGCTTTTACTATATAGTAACTCTGATGAAATTGATATTATTATTTGAATTGATATGAAAACATTTGAGATTTCATTTATATCCTTCATCTCAAACTTTTTGGAAAATTTTGAATATAAATTGTACCATCTGGAAAAAATGTAATATTGGTATATAGTTATTAATCCAGTTTTAGGTATACTTATAACAAGGTATATCCCCTTTTATAAAAATAATTTAAAAGTGAGCTTAAAACAAAGACAGAATAGGTAATTACAGTTTTATTTATCAACTAAATAAATACTTGATTCTAAACTTACTACCTTGGCATGAAATTTTAAATATATAACCCTTCATTTTTATTACAAATAAAAATAATGTAAATCATCCAGTTTGGGGTTTTTTAGTACAATTTCCAACTAAAAGAAACTAGAGCTGACCAGTGGAATCTCTGACTTCAGATCTGGGCCAGGTTAGACACAAGATGAGCATAGGATAACTTGTGCCACAAAGCCAGGAATCCATTAACAAAAAAAAGTGTCAAAGGGACACAGAAACCAGCATCAAGTAGCTCCTTTGGCCAAAAATGGACAATTTAAGCATCAAAAAAAGTAATGGATGCAGTTGTTTGAAACATACTGAACATATAAAAATTCATGAGTTCTTAATGATGTTCCAAAAAGGGGAGATCAATAAAAGGGAAAAAAAAATCCACTGGACACTATTGCAAGTAGCTAGCACTAAGCCTTTGTTCTAAAATTGTCCATTAAAAGAAAATAATTCAAATTTTCTCATTTATCTTTCCCGATTAAACTATATATCAGAAAACCAAATTGTTGTTGAGGGAAAGTAGTTTTTTACAATAAATATGAAACAACAGAATTGGAAACCCACCCTTTAGCAATCTTGCATTTAATAAATGATTCAGGCAACCATCATCAATGGATCAAACTAACAGATGCAATGTTCATGAGGAACTTCACAATGGACATCAGACGGTCACTACCTCAGCCTAATAATCTGTCATTACAAGTGGAACTCCAGACACTGTGTGCTTCCTGACCTAATGCTATCTGAAGCACTCAGGACAACTATGAAATGTTATCACCCCAAAAACATGAATGGGATCTAATCAAGCCTTAAAACTTACTTCTCACTTACAGGCTTACAAAAAAAATGAGGGTTAGAGGAATAAGTTAAATGACAACACAAAGAGGCCAGGTGCAGTGGCTCACGCCTGTAATCCCAGCACTTTGGGAGGTTGAGGCAGGTGGATCACTTGGGGCCAGGAGTTCAAGACCAGCCTGGGCAACAAGATGAAACCCTGTCTCTACTAAAAATAAACAATAAGCCTGGCATGGTGGTGCGTGCCTGTAATCCCAGCTACTCAGGAGGCTGAGGCAGGAGAATCGCTGGAACCCGGGAGGCAGAGGTTACAGTGAGCCAAGATGGCGCCACTGCATCCCAGCCTGGACGACAGAGTGAGACCCTGTCTCAAAAAAAAAAAATGACACCACAAGGAAGGAAACAGGTAAATCTAGAATGGAGGACACTCTCTGAGACAATTGATATAGTCTCTACAAGTTAATAACTGGACACACAGGAGAGAGAAGGGGTCAGGAGAAGCCTAGGTTAAAAAAAATACAGCCATGAAATGTAAGATGTGAATCTTCATTTGGATCCTGATTCAAACATCATGACTATAAAGACTTGTAAGACAATCATGGACATTTAACTAGGGACTGGTGTTAGATGATACCAAAGAAATACTATTTTATTAGGTGCAATAATGGCATTGTGATTATGTAAGAAAATGTCCATGATTTTTGGAGAGGTATTCTAAAGTATGTTGAAGTTAAATGACATATTCTCTGGCATTTTCTTTATACTTTAACATAAAAAAAAAAAAGAAGGAAGAAAAAGAGATAGCATAAATGTGAAAATAAAATGGATAATTATTGAATTTAGATGATGAGGGGAGTTCTTTGTACTTTTTCATGGTTTTTGTATATGTTTGAAATTTTGTATAATGAATATTTAAAAATATAAGCAACTGCTATAGCTCAGATTTTCTAGAAAACAGTGCTTGAGATAAGCTCACATGTTAAAATTTTCTTGCAGGGGTGCAGTACTAGAAAAGCAATAATGAAGGAAAAGGGGGAACAGAGGCAGGGACAGAGGGAGGAGGATCCATGGTGGTATGTTTCCAAGCTGGTTATAGCATCCCAGTACATGCAGTTGGTTGCTTAGTCACACAGGACATCTCAAGAAGGCTGTGTGAAACCACTGAGTAACAGAATCATCCCTCAGGAGGGGAAAGGTTAAGGCATTATTTTTTTAACTGTATTCTTCTTGCCTTGTGTCTCTCATTCATCAATGTTTGTTCCATAAAGCAGGGCAAGCATGTGGGAAAAAAGGTTGGGGGCAGGGGAGTGAAAATGGGTTTTGTGAAGTGACTGAGATTTATTTAATCTCACAATGTGGAATTTAAACAAATCAGTGATTTTTGGGTTTAGTGAAGACTTACCTATAATTTTAGCCTTTTTGGACTAGAATAATCATTCTGTTTGACTTTCTTTTTACCTCAGTAAATAATTTATTCAGGTCAAAGCCATTATTTTTGATTAACAAAAATCACATTCACATCAATGGCTGCAGAAGCTAAATATAGGAGAAGGGTTCTACCACAGTGACCTGCACATTTGCATGTGCCCTTGCACATCTCCACAAAGGCCACGTCAGCAAGACTTGACTGCAGTGAGCTAAGTCGTGGTGGAATGCTGTTGATTCTCCTACAACATGAGATCATGAGAGGCTTGTGAGGAGCTGCCCCAAGGCCATTTCTCGTTCACTTCCCAGTTTCTCATTGCCTCCTGTGTTTTGAGGAGGTATGAGGCTTTCTACCTCATTCTCCCTAGAGTATAGCCTCAGGCTGTAAAACTGCTTAGCCGAAGCATGACATTGGTTCCTCTGGAACAGGGTGCCCTGTCATCCAGGTTGTGGTCATCTGACCTCCTTTGTATCAGTGTCACCCTGTGCAAGGGATACCAGAGCTGGCATCTTTGGCTACTCTTGCTTTTGCTGTCCAAGTAAGTAAGAAACTGTCTGAATCTAAAAATGGCAGTTCATTGTTTTCTTACTGGTTGAATCTATCACCCTTGCCTTACCTTGACAAATTCTAGGCAAGAAATTTTCACGTTGCTTAATGCTAAAGAGGTCCTTTACCCTTTCCTCTTTGTATTTTGCTCGGCCTACAGAGTAGAAAGTCAGTAGCCAGTATACAAACTGATATGAAAATATGAAAGACTTAGATTAACATTTTTAGAAACAGTAACTGCTCTCTAAGTATTTTAGGATAATTTTTGGCCAACAGTTAAAGGAGCCTTTCTTCTCCTGGCCTTCCCTTCAAATTAATTAATAGGCTATTCTTACAAGGCAGGTCAAGATTCAGACCTCTAAAAAAATAAAGATCAATCAGAAGGGTTTTCAACAAAGTCCCTTTATTTTCTACTCACACTTAAACACTGTGGTTGTTAGGTTTAAAAAAGTCTGGGAAAGAGCGAGACAGAGCGAGATGGTAGTATACAAATTTCCACAGAATTTTCCCACTACCCCACACCAAGTTAACAACCATCTACACAGAAAAAAAAAAAACACCTCCATAAGAACAAGAAATCAGGTGCGCACTCATGGTACCTCATTTTAACTTCATATTGCTGAAAGAGGCAATGAAGAGACAGAAAAAATAGCACTGAATCGCTGATGCCACCCCTCTTTCCACCCCCTCCCCCAGAAGCAGCATGGTATGGAGAGTGTCCTTGGGTGTTGGGGGAGTGAGAACACAGCAATTGTGAGGCATTGAACTCAGTGTATCTTGTTAGAGCAGAAAGGAAACGCCAACCAAACTCAACTGATGTTCACCCATAGAGAGAGCATTTAAACTAGCCCTAGCCAGAGGAGAAACTGGGTGACTGCAAACCTCGCTACCCAAGGGTACAGCTCTCTGTCTCCAAGTAAACTTTAAAGGCAGTCTAGGCCATAAGGACTGCAACTCCTAGGCATATCCTAGTGCTGAAATAGGCCCAGGACAGTGGACTGGTGGGGCATGTGACATACTGAGACACTGGGTGGGTAGTCAAGGAAGTGCTGGCATCACCCCTCTCCTAACCTCAGGCTGCACAGTTTGCAGCTCCAAAAGAGACACCTTCCTTCCACTTGAAGAGAAGACAGGGAAGAACAAGGAGAACTTTGTCTTGCATCTACGATACAAGCTCAGACACAACAGGGTGGGGCACCAGATAGACTTGTAAGGCCCCTGTTCCAGGCCCTAGTTCCCAGACAACATTTCTAGACCCACCCTGGGCCAGAAGGGAATGACTTCAGGTAACAACCCAGCCACAGTGGGTAGAGAACCAAGCAGGCTCTCGAGGTCCCTGGTTCCAGGACTTTACTCTTGAACAGCATTTCCGGACCTGTCCTGGGCCAGAGCAGTGTCCACTACCCTGAAGGGTGAGTCCCAGGCCAGGCAGCGTTTATGACAAGCTGACTTAAGAGCTGTTGGGCATTAAGGGAACATCAGTGGTAGTCTGGCAGTACTCTTCATGGTCTGGGGTGGCAGTGGCTACAGGATAAGGCTTCTCTGCTTTTGAAAAGGGGAGAAAAGAGTGGGAAGGACAGCGTCTTGTGGTTTGTTTACCAGCTCAGCCACAATACAATGGAACACCAGGTAGACTTCTAAGGTTTTTCACTCTAGTCTCTGACTCCTAGACAATGGCACTTCTGTACCCACTGGTGGGCTGGGGGACTTCCCTCCCTGAAGGGAAGGACACAGGCTGGCTGGCTTTGCCACCCGGTGATAGTAGAGCCCCAGGGTCTTCAGAAAACATAGGCAGTAGCCAGGGGGGGTTATAGCAGGCCTTGGACAAGACCCAGTGCTGTGCTGGCTTCAGGTCTAACCCGGCCACAGGGGTGTTTGTGTTACTCCATCCCCAGCTTTAGGTGGCTCAGAACAAAGACAGAGACTGTCTGGGAGAAAGTAAGAAAAAAGGAACAAGAGTCTCTGCCTGGTAATCTAGACAATTCTCCCAGATTTTGTCCAAGGCCATCAAGGCAGTACTCTGTGAGTCTGCAAGAATCACAGCATTACTGGGTTTGGGGTGCTCCCTAAAGTACATCACAACACTCAAGTCATTGTAGATCACAACACCCAAGTCCTTTCAAGTATCTGGAAAGCCTTCCCAAGGATGGCTATAAATAAACCCAGATAGTGAAGACTATAATAAATGCCCAGACACCAAAGATCATCTACTAGGATCAACACCATTCAGGAAAACATGACCTCAACAAATGAACTAAATAATGCACCAGGGACCAATACTAGAGGAACAGAGACAGGTGATCTTTCAGACAGAGAATTCAAAATAGCTGGGTTGAAGAAACTCAAAAACATTCAAGATAACACAGAGAAGGAATTCAGAATTCTATCAGATAAATGTAAGAAAAAGATTGAAATAATTGAAAAGGATCAAGAAGAAATTCTGCAACTAAAAAATGTGATTGGCATACTAAAGAATCCATCAGAGTAATTTAATAGCAGAATTGATCAAGCAGAAGAAAGATTTAGGGAGCTTGAAGACAGGCTATTTGAAAATATAGTCAAAGGAGACCAAAGAAAAAAGAAAAACCAATGAAACATGCCTACAGGATCTAGAAAATAGCTTCAAAAGGGCAAATCTAAGAGTTGTTGTTCTTAAAGAGGAGGTAGAGAAGGGGATACAGGTAGAAAGCTTATTCAAAGGGATAATAACAGAGCCCAAACCTAGATAAAGATAACGACATCCGAGTGCAAGAAGGTAATAGAATACCAAGTAGATTTAATCCAAAGAAGACTACCTCAAGGAATTTAATAATCAAACTCCCAAAGGTCAAGGATAAAGAACAAATCCTAAAAGGCTAGGCATGGTGGCTCACACCTCTAATCCCAGCACTTTGGGAGGCCAAGGCAGGCATATCACTTGAGGTCAGGAGTTCAAGACCAGCCTGACCAATATGAGAAAACCCTGCATGTACTACAAAAAAAAAAAAAAAAAAAAAAAGTACAAAAAAATTAGCCAGGTGTGGTGGTGGGCACCTGTAATCCTAGCTGCTCGGGAGCCTAAGGCAAGGAGAATCACTTAAACCTGGAACTGAAGGTTGCAGTGAGCCAAGATCACGCCACTGTTCTGCAGCCTAGGTGACAGAGCAAGACTGTATCTCAAAACAAAACAAAAACACACGCACACAAAAAAAGCAAGAGAAAAGAAACAAATAACATACGATGAAGCTCCAATACATCTGGCAGCAGACTTTTCAGTGGAAACCTTACAGGCCGGTAGAGAGTGGCATGACATATTTAAAGTGCTGAAGGAAAAAAAACTTTTAACCTAGAATAATATATTCAGTGAAATATCCTTCAAACACGAAGGAGAAATAAAGACTTTTCTGCACAAACAAAAGCTGAGGGATTTCAGCAATACCAGACCTGTCCTACAAGACAAGGTGAAATCCTAAAGAGAATATTTCAATCAGAAAGAAAAGAACATTAATGAGCAATAAATAATCACCCGAAGTTACAAAACTCACTGGTAACAATAAGTACACATACAAAAAAACTAATTTTATAGCACTGTAACTGTGGCATATAAATTACTCTTATCCTAAGTAGTCGAAGACTAAACAATGAACCAATCGAAAACAATAACTATAACAACTTTTCAAGACATAGTAAGTAAAATGAGATATAAATCAAAAAGTTAGTAAGTGGGGAAACAATGTTAAGTCATAGAGCTTTCATTTGTTTTATTTTTGTTTGTTTATGCAAATAGTCTTGTTATCAGGTTAAACATAATGGGTTATAAAGTAGTGTTTGCAAGCCTCATAGTAACCTCAAACCTAAAAGCATACAATGGATACACAAAAAATAAACAGTAAGAAATCATATCACCAGAAAAAATACCTTTACCAGAATACAAATAACACAAGGGCAGGAGTAAGTCTTTACTTATCATAATAACATTGTATGTAATGGACTAAACTTTCCAATAGAAAAACAGAGTAGCTGAATGGATGAAAAAACAAGACCCATCAATCTGTTGCTTACAATAAACACAACCCACCTACAAATACACACATAGACTAAAAATGAAGAGATGGAAAAAGATATTCCATCAATGAAAACCAAAAAACCAAAGACAATGAAAACCAAAAAAGAACAGGAGTTGCTATATTCATATCAGGCAAAATAGATTTCAAGACAAAACCTAGAAGAGACAAAGAAGGTCACTATATAATGATAAAGGGGTCAATTCAGCAAGAGGACATAACAGTTTTAAATATATATGCACCTAAGAGTGGAGCACCCAGATTCATAAAGGGAATATTATTACTGCTAAAGAAAGACATAGGCCCCAAGGTAATAATAGCTGGAGACTTTTACACCTCACTTTCAGCAGAAAGACAGATCTTCCAGACAAAAATCAACAAAGGAACATCAGATTAATAGATATTTACAGACCATTCCATCCACGAGCTGCAGATACGCATTCATTTCCTCAGCACATGGATCATTCTCAAAGATAGATCATATGTCAGGTCATAAAACAAGTATTAAAACATTCAATAAATTGAAATAATATCAAGCATCTTCTCTGGCCACAAAGGAATAAAACTAGAAATTAATAAGAAGAATTTTGAAAACTATACAAATACTTAGAAATTAGACAATATGCTCCTGAATGATGACCAGTTCAATGAAGAAATTAAGAAGAAAATTGAAAAATGTCTTGAAACAAATGATAAAGGAAATATGACATACCAAAACCAGTGGGACACAGCAAAGGTAGTAATAAGAGGGAAGTTTATTTAGGTTGGTGCAAATGTAATTGTGATTTTTGCCATTAAAAATAATTAAAAGTAATGGCAAAACCACAATTATGTTTGCACCAACCTAATAACTATAAGTGCCTAAATCATAAAACAGGAAAACTTCAAATAAGCAATCTAAGGATGCCTCTTAAAGAACTAGAAAAGCAAAAGCAAGCCAAATCCAAAATTAGTAGAAGAAAATTAGTAGAAGAAAAGAAAAAATAAAGATCAGAGTAAGATAAATAAAATTGAAATGAAAAAAATACAAAAGACCAATGAAATAAAGAGTAGGTTTTTTGAAAAGATTAACAAAATTGACAAACCTTTAACCAAACTAAGAAAAAAAGAGAAAAAAATCCAAATAAATAAAATCAGAAATGAAAAAGGAGACATTAAAAATGATACTACAGAAATTCAAAGGCCCATTAGAGGCTACTATGAGTAACCAGATGCCAATAAATTGGAAAATCTAGATGAAATGAACAAATTCCCAGATACATGCAACCTACCAAGACTGAACCAGGAAGCAATCTAAAACCTGAACAGACCAATAACATGTAACAAGATTGAAGCCATAATAAAAAGTCTCCCAGTAAAGACTGAGACCTGATGGCTACACTACTGAATTCTACCAAACTTTTAAATAAGAACTAATGCCAATCCTACTCAAACTATTCTATAAAATAGAGGAGGAGAGAAGATTTCCAACCTCATTCTACAAGGCCAGTATTACCCTAGTACCAAAAATAGACAAAGACACATTAAAAAAAAAAAACAGAAACTACAAGCCAATATCTCTGATGAATATTGATGCAAAAATTCTCAACAAAATCCTTGAAAACTTAATTCAACAAGATATTAAAAAGATCTTTCACCATGACCAAGTGAAATTTATTCCAGGGGTGCAAGGATGGTTCAACATGTGCAAATCAGCCAGTGTGATGCATCATATCAACAGAATGAAGGACAAAAACCACATGATCATTTCAATTCATGTTGAGAAAGCATCTAATAATATTCAAAATCCCTTTATGATAAAAACCCTCAAACAACTGGGGATAGAAGGAACATGTCTCATCATAATAAAAGCTATATATGACAGACCCACAGCTAGTATCACACTGAATAAGGAAAAACTAAAAGCCTCTCCTCTAAGATCTTGAACATGACAAAGATACCCTCTATCAGCAGTGTTATTCAAGGTTTACTGGAAGTCCTAGCTAGACCAGTCAAACTAGAGAAAGATGTAAAGGACATCCAAATTGAAAAGGAGGAAGTTAAATAATCCTTGTTTACAGATGATATTATATTTGGAAAAACCTGAAGACTCCACAAGAAAACTATTAGAAATTACCAACAAATTCAGTGAAGTTTCAGGATATAAAATCAACATACAAAAATCAGTAGCATTTCTATATGCCAACAGTGAACAATGTTGAAAACAAATTTAAAAGTAATCCCATTTACAATAACCACACATAAAATTAAATACCTGGGAATTAATTTAACCAAAGAAGTGAAAAATCTCTATAATGAAAATGATAAAACACTGATGAAAGAAATTGAAGAAGACACCAAAAAAAAAAATGAAGAAATATTCCATGTGCATGGATTTAAAGAATCAATATTGTTAAAAGACCCATACTACCCAAAGAATTACAGATTAATTACAATCTCTGTCAAGATATCAATGGCATTCTTCACAGAAATAGAAGAAAAAATCCTAAAATTTATATGGAACCACAAAAGACCCAGGTTAGCCAAAGCTCTCCTGAGCAAAAGGAACAAAACTGGAGGAATCACATTACCTGACTTCAAATTATACTACAGAGCTATAGTAACCAAAACAGCATGGTACTGGCATAAAAACAGACATAGAGATCAATGGAACAAAATAGAGAACCCAGAAAAAATCCACACACCTACAGTGAACTTTTTTTTGAAAAAGGTGCCAAGAGCATACACTGAAGAAAAGACAGTCTCTTCAATAAATGATCCTGGGAAAACTGGACATTTATATACAGAAGAATGAAATTTGACCCCTATCTCTCACCATATACAAAAATCAAATTGAAATGGATTAAAGACTTAAATCTAAGACCTCAAACTATGAAACTACTACAAGAAGACAGTGGGGAAAATCTTCAAGACATTGGGTTAGGTAAAAATTTATTGGGCAATACTCCACAGGAACAGGCAACCGAAGCAAACATGGGCAAAAGGGATCACATCAAGTTAAATAGCTCCTGAACATCAAAGGAAATCAACAGAGTGAAGAGACAACCCACCGAATGGGAGAAAATATTTGCAAACTACCCATTTGACAAGTGATTAGTACCCAGAATATATAAGGACCTCAAACAACTCTATAGGAGAAAAGAACTCTAATAATTCAATCAAAATATGGACCAAAGATGTGAATAGACATTTTTCAAAAGAAGACATACAAACAGCAAACAGGCATATGAAAAGGTGCTCAACATCATTAATCATCAGAGAAATGCACATCAAAACTACAATGAGATATAATATCATCCCAGTCAAAATAGCTTACATCCAAAAGACAGGCAATAAGAAATGCTGGTGAGGATATGGAGAAATAGGAATCCTCATACACTGTTTCTAGGAATGTAAATTAGGACAACCACTGTGGAGAACAATTTGGAAGTTCCTCAGAAAACTAAAACTTGAGCTACTGTATGATCAGCAATCCCACTGCTGGATATATACCAAAAAGAAAGAAAAGCAATATATCAAAGAGATCTCTGCACTCCTACATTGGTTGCAGTACTGTTTACAATAGCTAAGATTTGGAAGCAACATAAGTGTTCATCAGCAAGTAATGGATAAAGAAAATGTGGTACATATAAACAATGGGATATTATTCAGCCATAAAAAAGAATGGGATCCAGTCATTTGCAACAACATGGATGGAAGTGGAGATCATTATGTGAAGTGAAATAACTAGGCACTGAAAGACAAACATCACATGTTCTCACTTATTTGTAGAATCTAAAAATCAAAATAATTGATCTCATGGAGATAGAGAGTAGAAGGATGGTTACCAGAAGCTGGGAAGTGCAGTGGGAGGGTTGGGGGAGGTGGGGATGGTTAATGGGTACTAAAAGCATTAGTTAGAAAGAATGAATAAGGCCAGGTGGAGTGGCTCACGCCTGTAATACCAGCACTTTTGGAAGCCAAGGCGAGCAGATCACTTGAGGCCAGGAATTCAAGAGCAGCCTGACCAGCATGGCAAAACCCTGTCTCTACTAAAAATACAAAAATTAGCCAGGTTGGAGGTGCACGACTGTAATCCCAGGTACTCAGGAGGCTGAGGCACGAAAATCACTTGAACCCAGGAAGTGGAGGTTGCAGTGAGCTGAGATTGTATCACTCACTGCATTCCAGCCTGGTGACAGAGGGAGACTCTGTCTCAAAAAAAAAGAAAAAGAAAAAGAAAAGAATAAGAATAAGAATAAGACCTACCATTTGATAGCACAATAGAGTGACTCTTAAGTCAATAATAACAAACTTAATTGTATATTTTAAAGTAACTTAAAAAGTATAATTACATTGTAGCTCAAAGGATAACTGCTTGATGGGATGGATACAAAAAGTTTATAGGAATAAATAAAGTAAATTTGGAACTAACAAAAAAGACCAGGAAAAGCTAGAGTAAGAAAGAGAAGCATCAAAGATCAAACTCCATAGACATGCCCTACTCAGATTTTCACAGGTAGGTGATCTGCCTCTGTCTTTAATGTACAAGATGATTGACAATGATGTTAACCAATTACAACTTTGCCTTTCTTATTTAGTACACTGAGAGGCAGGGTTCCTCTCTTCTTTTTTAAGGTTATAATAAAGTAGAAAACAGAAAAACGAGTGAGGGCAAAACATAAAAGCTAGTGAATATCTCATCTTTTTCATTTCTTTTCTTTATCACAACATATGTAGATTATCTCTTGGTAATGGAAATACATAAGCCTTACTAAATGACTATCCTAGTAATAGTTGACGAAATCCTTAGATCCATGAATGAAGGAAGCAGTTATGTAGGAGATCCAGGCCTGCTTCACATTTTGTCCAGGGATTTCCTGGTACTCTACAGTGGGGGGAAGAAAACAGGGGGGATTGGTTTTGATTGGCTTTTCATTGATAATCCTGAGATATCTGAAAGAATTTCTCAAATTATCTAATGAGTTAGCCAGATAATAATTACAAATTTATAGTAGCTAGTAATGGGAGAAAAAATTCAAAATAAAACCACACATGGTAAAAATTTGTTGAAATAAAAAACAACCCAAGATTAATATCTTGTTAATAACTATAAAAAGCAAAAACAGTGAGAGAGTAGATTTAGCTGGAATAATAAACACAAAATAATGAAGCAATGGCTAAGCCTGCACATGATCAAAATATATTATTCACTACAGTTAACAAATTCTATTTTCATTCATCTGAGAATGTCTTTATTTCCCACTGACTTCTGAAGCATATATTTTCAGCAGAAATAGAAATGACAGTTCTTTTCTTTCAGTACTTGAAAATGTTTTGTTATTAATACTTCCTTTTGGCCTCCAGATGAGAAATCTGCTCTCACTCAAATTGGTGTACCTCTGTAAGTTATGTGCTGTTTCTCTCTGGATGCTCTCAATACTTTTGTTATCTGTCTTTACTACTCAAAAGTTTTTGTTTTTTTTTTTTTTTTGAGACGGAGTCTCTCTCTGTCGCCCGGGCTGGAGTACAGTGGCCGGATCTCAGCTCACTGCAAGCTCCGCTTCCCGGGTTTACTCCATTCTCCTGCCTCAGCCTCCTGAGTAGCTGGGACTACAGGCGCCCGCCGCCTCGCCCGGCTAGTTTTTTGCATTTTTTTAGTAGAGACGGGGTTTCACCGTGTTAGCCAGGATGGTCTCGATCTCCTGACCTCATGATCCGCCCGTCTCGGCCTCCCAAAGTGCTGGGATTACAGGCTTGAGCCACCGCGCCCGGCCTCAAAAGTTTAACTGAGATGTCTTGGCATGGATTTCTCCTAAATGGGGTTCACTCCACCTCTTATATCTATAGGTTTATATCTTTTGCCAAATTTAGGACATACTAACAAATTATTTCTTCAAATACTTTTTCAGTCCCATTCTTTCTCCTGTACTTCTGAAACTCCAATAATGCAAATGCTAGCTCTTTTGTTATTGTCCCACAGGTTCCTCAGTCTGTCCAATTTTTTGTTCCAGTCTATTTTCTCTATTGTTCAGGTTGGGTAAATTATTATTATCATTATTATTATTGTAGAGACAAGGTCTCCCTATGTTGCTCATGCTGGTATAAAACTCCTGGGCTCAAGGGATCCTCCTGCCTGAGCCTCCTAAAGTGCTGGGATTACAGACATGAGCCACCACACCCAGCCAGGTTGGGTAAATTCTACTGATGTATCCTAAAGTTCATCAATTCTGTGTCTAGTCATCTTGACTGTACTATTGAACCCGTCCAGCAAATTTTTTATTTCATTACTTTTTTAGTTCTATAATTTCTATTTGGTTCTTTTTTGTTAACTTAATTATTTGCTGAGATATTTTATTTTTTGTTTGTGTGAAGAGAATTTGTAATTGCTGGTTAAAGCATTCTTATAATAACTGCTTTAAAATCCATGTTAGATCATTCCAACATCTGATTCATCTTGATTTTGGCATCTATTGATTTTCTTTTTTCATTCAACTTGTGATCTTCCTGGTTCTTGGTATGAGGAATGATGTTCAATTATATTCTGGATATTTTGGATATTATAGTATAAGACTCTGGATTCTATTTAATCTTTTTTAATCAGGTAGTCCTCCTGTTGGGGTGTAGCAAGAAGACAGGTGATTTTGTATGTTTGGTCTCCTAGTGGGCCCACCAACACCATCCAGACAAACGTGGAGTACTTATTCATCCTGTCTTGATGTCTATGGCGGGGTGGGAGTGGGAGAGTAATTCATTTTCTAGTGCTGCCATAACAAAATGCCACAGATCGGATGGCTTAAAAAACAGAAATTTGGCCAGGCGCGGTGGCTCATGCCTGTAATCCCAGCACTTTGGGAGGCTGAGGTGGGCGGATCACAAGTTCAGGAGTTTGAGACCAGCCTAGCCAACATAGTGAAACCCCGTCTCTACTAAAAATACAAAAATTAGCCTGGCATGATGATGTATGCCTGTAGTCCCAGCTACTCGGGAAGCTGGGGCAGGAGAAATGCTTGAACCCGGGAGGCAGAGGTTGTGGTGAGCCAAGGTTGTGCCATTGCACTCCAGTCTGGGCAACAAAGCGAGATTCCATTTCAAAAACAAATTAACAACAACAACAACAACAACAAAAACCCAGAAATGTATTTTCTCACAGTTCTGGAGGCTGGAAGTCCAAGATTAAGTTGTTGACAGGGTTGGCTTCCTCTGAGGCCTCTCTCCTTGGCTTACAGATGGTCACCCACTCACCGTGTCCTCACATAGTTGCCCCTCTGGGTACACATGCCATTGATGTCTCTATGTGTGTCCTAATCTCCTCTTCTTATTAGGACCCCAGTCAGATTGGATTAAGGGCCACACCAATAACCTCATTTGAATTTAATTATTTCTTTTAGGACCTATCTCTAAATACATTCACATTCTGAGGTACTGGAGATTAGAGCTTCAACATATGACTTTAGGACGGGAAACACAATTCAGCCCTTAACACATGGGTCAGAAGTTCAGCTACCCCTTGCCCTGTTGACACCTTCCCAGTCAAAGTGAGATACTCGCTCACACCACCTTGATACCTCTAAGTTCAAGTGCCACCAGAAAGGTGGAAGCAGACGACTGATTCACACCATTTTATTACAATAGGATTGGGGTGGAAATTAGGTTCTCAACTCTCTGCTGGGCCTCCCTGATGCCAGAGGAGGACAGGGAGACAAGCAAAGTGCCAACTATCCCTGACTCTATTGCTTTGTTCTGTCTCATTGGTGCCAGGTGGAAGTGGAGACTCAGCAACCCACTGGGCCCTGCCTACATGGAGGTGTGGGGTTAGGTAGAATACTGACCAGACTTGAGTCACAAGACCCAGTTCAGCTGTTGATGCTGGATGGGAGTGGAGTCTCAGCTTCCTGTTGGTTCCCACTGACACTAGACTGAAGCATAACTGTGATGAGCCCTGCATCCCACCGTCTCTTTGAGTCTCACTGTGGGTACAAGCTCAGCTCATTGCTGAACCCTGACAATACAAGGCGAGGGATAGAAAACCAGATCCCTGCTCAGCCAGGCAAAGCCAACCTGAGGGGGATCACAGTGCTGCTGCCTGCCTCCAGAGAGTGGGGTAAAAACTCAGCTTCCTGTTCTATTCTACTCAAACTTTGAGAAAGGGAGGGTGCAGTTTTTCCACTGGTATTTGCCTGGAGTAGGGCAGGTATCGCCAAAAAGTTCTGGCTAGGGGGAAGGAATAGGCTCGTCTTGGGGCTCCTTGTGTATGTTTGTTAGTGGCTCCAAGTTGAAAGCTTTTGCAGGACCCTGTCTGGAATATATGAGAGGCAATAAGGAAATCCAGGGAACTCAGTGCCATGGCATTCCTTCGGTCCCCAGGTTCCTAAGTAGTTCACCTTCTTCTTTTCAGTGTTAGAGTCTACGTATGCTTGTTTGTTGAGTTATGGCCAGGGTTTTTTAGTTGTCAGAAAGAGGGTCTGGGAGGAATGAGGGTACTTCCATTTGCCCAGAACCAGAAGTCCTCCTTATAAACACTTTAATTGAAGAAATGCAAAGAAGATAGGGATTTTTGTGGAATATTCCAACATAAAATCAGCAACTGATCTAAAACCTGAATTATCAAAAGGAATGTCAATTTCTAAAACCAGAGCAAGCTGACAAAATAAAATAAAGAAATAAATGAGCTATAGAAAGGTACGTGGGCTGTAATACTAAACTTTAAGATGCTTTTTGATGCGCTCAACTCAACTAACACCAAAACAAAAGGAAAGAACTTTTTCTACATTTGGAATATTTGTCACAAAAAGAAGACCAAGACTGTCAGATAGGGCAATTCATGGTTTGTGTGTTTTAAATTTTTATTTTAAGAATAACTTTTAAATATTTGTAATATCTTTCAATTTTTAATTGATTTTATTTGGTGTTAGTGATACTTTTTTCGTTTTTTCTATTATCTGGTATAGATCATTTTTACATGTTATTAAAATACATAATCTCATCAAATGCAGTTAATGTTGTATTTTTATTTTTATAGAAAACCTCTGAAACTTTTAGCATAATTCTATCATTAAAAAATGACACACCACTTTATTATTGTGGTCACTTATCAAAATTAAAAAACACAGGCTCTGCGCAGTAGGTCACGTCTGTCATCCCAGCACTTTGGGAGACAGAGGTGGGTGGATCACCTGAAGTCAGGAGTTCGAGACCAGCCTGGCCAACATGGTGAAACCCCGTGTCTACTAAAAATATAAAAATTAGCCAGACGTGGTGGTGCATGTTTGTAATCCCAGCTACCCAGGAGGCTGAGGCTGGAAAATCCCTTGAACCTGGGAGGTGGAGGTTGTAGTGAGGCAAGATCGTGCCACTGCACTCCAGCCTGGGCAACAGAGCAAGACTCTGTCTTAAAAAAAAAAAAAATTAAAAACATGCAAATATCACACACACGAAAAAATAGGATGAATTCTGTTTTGAGAATTCCCAGGAATTTGTCTTTTTTTAACCTGAATCTGAAGATATTTGTCAGTGATTTAGAAACACTATAAAAGGCAAATACCATCCCAATTACCTTATTAACAAAGACTTCTTTTTCTTTTTCAATGATCAAGACTTAATCAAAATTGTTTTTATCTCTCCAATTTATATGTCCAGACTTACTTGGTTATTATAGGCACAGTCATGCAGTGAAATCATGACCTATACCTAAACAGCCTGAAAATGTACAGTCTATAAAAGAAAAGACTTAGGTGAGAATTTAACAGCTGTCTTCATAAACTTCAAGAGCTGTCCTGAACAAGAGAGACTGCATTTGTTCTGTGTGACCCAACAGGAAAGAATTAGGATAAATGAGATGAAGTTACAGGAAAGAAAATTTTGACTTACTATATATATCCACTTTCTATCAACTAGAGAATTCTGAAAACAGAACAGACTCCCTCAAGCAATAGTGATGTCCTGTCAAGGTAAAAGGCTGGAAAACCATTTATTGGGGATATTATCAAAAAGACTCAGAGTTTGTGATTTTCTTTTTTTCTTTTTTTCTTTTTTTTTTTTTTTGGCGTGTATCATCTCATTTTGTTCTCCAAGTGAGACACATAGAAAATGTATTTAAATGGCTATGTATGAATGAAAATAGTAAAGTTCAGAGGGTATATTAGTTAGGATTCTTTGTAAATTACAAAGCAATTTGAGCTAGCCTGAGCAAAAATAAAATACAGTATAAGAATAAATGGTATTTCACAGAACCTAAGGCCAGTATAATGCAGCTGGCTCCAGGGTGGGACTGAGGCCATAACTCTCTATCTTTGTGTCTTCACCCTGTTTCTCTCTGAACAACTGCTTTGTTCTCTATTTCTGCAGATGTATTTTCTGTGCTTCCCAACCACATGATGGGTAGGAGATATTTATTCCACAGATCCCCAATTTACGTCTCTATCATTCAAGGGACCAGTCCAGAATGATTGGGTGCCTAAATTATTCTGGACTTTATGCAGTCAATTAATCACATTATTCTCCCTTTTGAATGCTAAGCCAATTGAGAAATTGCCACAGTAAAACTGGATGGGATAATGTGGCTTGAACTTAAGGTCAAAATGTACTTTTCTGCAACTTTCCTTTGAATTGAACTCAGCCAGTCCAGGCAGATATCCAGATTGCATCTCAGGAGATGGCCTGACCTGGCAGCCTCACCTGGCAAGCTTATCGGATGGGGAAGACATCCAGGAGGTGAGCACATTCCACTTGCACACATGCAAAAGGAAAATAAAGGATCTGGTCAGACATGTGCAATGACCCTTTACTCAAACTTACTAATTGACTAAGTCACTCCACCAACTCCCTCAGGGTTGAGTTGCTGAAAAATGGAGAGAAGGGCAGAAACTTTCCTCATAACATTTTCAAAGATATTTTATACAATGGACTAAGGTTGGAATGTGCAGGTGGGAAGAGAATAGCCTTCCTGCAATTACCAATTCTTATTTCTGGAGATAGGGAAACTAATTGGCCTGCTTTGAACCAGATATTCATCTATGTCCGATCAATTATGGTTTTAGGAGAGTCTCTTGATGCATAAACAGCATGACCAGGGGACAACCATTACAGATAGGACAAGCAATTTTTGGTAAAAGTTGGCTAGACAGATACATGAATAAGTACACTCAGAACGCATACACTTCTTCCTTTACATTATAAAGTTATTCTTGACTCATAATATCCAGCTACCTCAGGTTCAAATGCAAGTACACACCAGTACACACACACTCATTCACACATGCTCCGCAATGGAGGACTACCCAAGTAATGAGTGGATAATCCAGTACATTCGAAAGTGATGTTGCCTTGGGTCACTGCTCTTCCTGTGTAAAATTTCTGGGTGAGGTCCATTTCCTCCCCGAATCCAGTTTTAATTTGGTTCTCATTTTCTTAAAATGTAGAGATTAAATTACAAACTTAACCACTCCCAATATATCTAACATACAATACTTGGGGAAATGGCTATATAGAGAAATAGTGACAGAAAGAAAGCTCCATATAGTGGTCACTGGTCTGTGATTAATCTGCTGGACAGTGGCAGTTTGAAAAGCTTGAAAGAACAAGTGACTTATTTGGGCATAATTTTGACTCACTCCTTTGGTGAGTTTCTTGACCCTATAGTGAACTTTCAGTTTGTGTTCTTTCTTCTTTGGATTGTGTCTGAAAATTTCCTAAGAATTGACTCTTCTGGTATGAGTCGACTATGGGCCCCTTTCACCAGATTTAGTATTTTTCACTGACATTTTCATTCTTATAAAACCTTTCTGGCTGGCTGTCACAGCCATTTTGGACTCCATTTGCTAAAATCCAGCACCACAAATCTTGTTAGGTCATGCTCTGAATTGAATAGCCAGGGCTCGTTCACTCTACTCAGGCCTATGTTCTGTTTTGTTTGTTTTTGAAGTAAGTCTGAAGGTTTCGCCATCCATATGGCTCTTTACTACATGAATTAAAAACTATAGAATTAGCTGGGCGTGGTAGCAGAGGACTGTAATCCCAGCCACTCAGGAGGCTGAGGCAGGAGAATCCTTTGAACCTGGGAGGTGGAGGTTGCAGTGAGCCGAGATGGCATCATTGCACTCCAGCCTGGGTGACAGGGAAAGACTCTGTCCCAAACAAAAAAAAACAAAACAAAACTATAGCCTGGCTGGGTGCAGTGGCTCATGCCTGTAATCCCAGCACTTTAGAAGGCCAAGGTGGGAGGATCTCTTGAGCCCAGGAGATCAAGACTATCCTGGGCAACATAGCGAGACCCTATCTCTAAAACAACAACAACAACAACAACAAAAAACTATGGCCTGATATGAGGTAGTTAGAATAACAGAACTCCTTCCTCTCTTATCAGCTATGGAAATACTGTCTCTATTCTCCTATTTTAGCTAGTGAGAGGTACTTTGGAAGGATGGGGGTGGGAGGTAGAAGTATGGTCGGTCTTTCCCCACTCTTCTGCTTCTTCCAGGATATTCCCATTCCTGTTTCCAGGATCTTACACTTACTGGTCAAGACATTTATTTATCCTAACTACAAAAAGGGGAGTCAACTCAGGACTCAACTACTACAATTCACATTTCCTTGATTTATTTCTTCATCGGTACCTCAGCAATCGATTGATTGACTGATTGATTGAGACAGAGTCTTGCTGTACTCACTGGAGTAGAGTGGTGTGATCTTGGCTCACAACAACCTCTGCCTCCCAGGTTCAAGCAATTCTCCCTTCCTCAGCCTCTCGAGTAGCTGGAATTACAGGTGCCTGCCACCATGCTCAGCTAATTTTTGTATTTTTAGAGAGACAAGCTTTCGCCATGTTGGCCAGGCTCATCTTGAACTCCTGACCTCAAGTGATCTGTCTGCCGTGGCCTCCCAAAGGGCTGGGATTACAGGCGTGAGCCACTGCACCCGGCCAGCAATCTATTTAGAAGCTCAGATTTTCTCTCTGTGCTTCCAGTCAAGCAAATCTAACTTGGTTTTTTTCTTCTGCACCTTATACTGACAGCTACAAAAAATAGATATATACTAATATTTTCTACCAAGGCCCCTCATGGCTTGGTGGACAATGATCTGAGTTGTAAGATACAATGAGCAGTTTTCCCTATTTACTTTAATATTGCAGAAAGACTGATAAGTTTCTATCCTAAAACTGGGGTAGTAAGTGGGAGTGTGAGGCTCCTCCCAAACTGACACCTGCCTTGACTTCACCCATTTTATCTTTCCTGATTAAGAATCTCTTACTCCGAACCCTATCACAGATATCACTTTGTATTTTAAATAAGATTCTCTGTTGCCCTAAGCTGTATGCAACAGAAATTATATCGAGCCAGCCCAAGCAAGAAAATAATTTACGAATTCAGAAGGGCAGTCAGGCCTAAGAAAGAGATGGAAAAGTTACCAGTTCTTTCTTCATCTCTCATACGTTCTTCTCTCTGCGTATTTGCTTTATTTATTTGTTTGTTTGTTTGTTTGTTTTTTCTCTGAAGTTAGACTTTCTCTGTTTCTCTGTCCATATACCGGGTAAGATCATGGTCACTCGGCAGCTTCCAACTTCATATCTCTTTTCTTTGAGAAACCAAGGATGGTATGCTGAAACCATGATTAGTTTTTTTCAGGTATGTCCAGGGAGAAAATCTAGTTGACCAGTTTGCCCTTATAATGAACCTTCATCAGTGGTGTGTGTTCAATATCAAAACATCTTTCTAATTATAGAGAATCTTCAGTTATTCTGAAGAGCAGGTATTTCAGATGAGCAGATATTTCAACTCCCCACCTTTTGGTTCCTTGGAACTTTATCAGGTGATACACACAATTTGGAATTTTTCTACGGCTGTGGCACCAATGGCAGTGGCTTCTGGTTCTGTTGGCAGTAGCGCCTTCCAGCATCTGAAGATACAGTGGTGACTGCTCGGCAAAGACTGCAGTCATGTCCTAACCAGGTTCTTTTTGCAGCATGATTTTAGATGTCCTGAGTTATGGCCTCCCTTAATTATTGCTCATTTTTTTCCCAGCCCAATCTTCAGCTCTTCTCATTGATTCTGTGAACGTTCCTAAACTCTTCTAATAATTGGTGTTTTTTTTCTTAAATATACCAGAGTGATTTCATGTTGTTTACAACTAAGAACTTGCAATATATTCCAATCAACTAAACCAGTGGGTAAGGGCCTAGTAGAGCAAACCTGATTGTCAGAGGTCTACCCCTGTGAACAGGAAGAATAGTTCCCAGAGAAGATAAAATCAGTGGACATCCCAAAAAGTGTCTTTTTGCATTGATATTGGAAAAGTTGTCCAAGACCATAGAAGAGCTGAATATCAGAACTTTAAGAAGAGTCTGCACATCTCACTACTCAATGTAGGATTTATTCCTTTGTCCCAAGAATTATTTTTAACTTGTGAATTAATAATGGATGGGGAGACCTAAGGTTATTATAGAAAGGCCAACGTAAGCCCTTCACCATCTCAATAATTTGCTATTTCACCAAACTTAAAAAGCAATTTCCAAAAAGAAAAGGCTTAATTCAATTAAATAAACTTGTTCTTTCAAAATAGCTGGTTACCTAATTAAACCTTACTATTGCCTTAAACTTTGTAAACATATCTTAACACTACTATGCTAAGATGGGGCAGAGGAATGAATTACTGATAAAATTCATAGTTAATTGAAAGTGATATCAAAAACATTTTAATACTTTTCACCACATAATAAAATAAAACTGTGTGATTTGAGTTTTTACCTCCTTTTATAGGCCTGTTTAATTTACGTAAAGCAGATTTGAAACTAAGCAAAATAGAAAGGGAATTAGTAATTTGGATAATCAGTCCCAAATAAATAAGAATTGCTAATTGTATTTCTTGTACACAACTAAGAGTAAATTCAAAAACTGAAAGTAAATCGGATATCATGCTCAGAGAGTATCCTTGAGCATGAGTAACTAAAATTAACCAGAATTTTAAATAAACTGAGGACTCCTAGACTTCTGAAGACGTGAATGAGGCTATTAGAACTCTCTTTCTCCTACTCATCCATTAGCAATGTCAGGAACAGTTCATAAAAGATTAATGTTTAAATGCTTAAGAATATACATTTTAATGCCTTGAAAACACCAAGCAATGCTTTTTAAATTAATTGGTAAGTCATTTTATACTTGCAATATGGACTTGGACTTTTTTGTAGTAGCAAGCCAGACAACATCTATCCTTCTGAGAGATAATATGTGAAAGAATTGTAGAAGAAGTGAGAAAGATGATTAGTAATCATGTATTGCTTCTTGAGACAGCAATTCTCTAGTAAGTGGAAACTCAGGCAAGCATCAGTGATGAGAAACAGATACATTTTACTCTTTACTTCACGGTCGAGAAGTGCCTGTAATTCACCTTTCAAATAAGAGGCAACATGTATAGCATAATCCCACAGAATTATGAAATTTTAGAGGTGAAAGGGACTGTGAGGTATTGACAAGCTGCTGCTGGATAACAAGCCATTCCCAAAACTCAGTGGCTTAAAACATTTATTATTGTTCACGCGTCTACAGGTTAGCTAAGGGTTGGCTGAGCTCATCTGGGGTGATTCTGTTCCATGTGTTGTTTCTCATTCTCCATAAACCACAAACAAAATAATAATAATACTAGTATTTTTTTAACTTGTCACTTGTTGAAGGCTTATTATGTGCTAAAAGCACTTTAAAATGTTTTCTCCTTTACCTCTCACAAAAACACTATGAGGTAGGTACTACTAATATCCTAATTTCGCAGATAAGGAAACAAAGAAGGAATTTCCCCCAAGCTCAAGAAGCTACTGTATGGTGAACCTGGGGCACACAAACGCAGATCTACCCAACACTAAACCTTATGTTCTCAACCATTCTGTTATTTTCTGTTTCATGAAATTTACTATTCCATTTTCAGAGAGTTCTAACTGCTAAGAAGTTACTCATGTTCAGTGAAATAATTTTCTCTATAATTTTTAATCACTTATCTTTATTTGGTCCTTGAGTACATGCAGGATAAAGACAATATTCATAAATTAGATGATATAGTAAAAGTGCCTGACAAACAGGCACTTTTTTGTTGAATTTTTAATTCAACAAAAATTAATCTAAGTCAGCCCCACAATAGGTATAACAGTTGTTAATAAAATGCTCAACCAGGCAGGGCTAGAATTATTTGCAGTTTTACCCAGTTGTCACTTATCCTATTATACAAAAAACTATCCTCATAGGATAAATACAATATTTAAGTCCAGATGTACTGTGTCTATAACATGTCCTTTATCTATCAACCTAGTAATCTTGTCAAAAAGGAAATGAGCCCTAAATTGAATAAGCAGCAGACAATTAGAATCTAGAGGGGAGAGAGGAAGTAAGGGAACATTAAATAATGCTTTTTAAAATTAATCAGCATATATTTTATTAATAAGCAAGCAGGAAAAACCTAGTAAATGTTGACTTTCTTGCTATTTGGAAAAAATTTAATTTGTTCAAAGGTAAACTTTTATTTATATTATAGATTTACCTAAGCTGATGAGAAAGCTAGTACTTAGTAACTATCAAGGATAATAAACTTGTCAAAAGATGATTTCCAAAATGGCAAAATACAAATATTAAATGAGCATATGTGAAAAATTTTATTTAACTCATTAATTAATGAAGGACCCTGTAAGATATTACAACTTATTCAAAAAAGAATAGAAACAGTCATATGTAGGCAAGCAGAAATGTTAAAGTGTGCTAATATGTGCAAAATAATAGATCCCATAGGTACTAAATTGTAATGTTTGGAATCATCTTTTCTATAGAGAGGAAATCAATTGTATCTCTATGATAAAATTCATTAGCATGTCTACAGAAAAGAATAATTTGCATTTTACTGTCAGTCAATTTTTACAACTTCCTGAGTTATAAAATAGCTCAGTCAAGGGCAGTCCAAAGCACAGGTTCCAACAGAATCAGATAACCTTACCTTGGAGAGTAAGCCAGACAATGTCAGACATTCCAGAACACCCAGAATTGTGCCTATTCAAAATTCTTCACAATTTTTCCTGACAAAGTTTCTAGAAGAACATCAAGGAGAAAAACTGGGGGAAGTGCTGATTAAATGAAAATTTACAATAGTTGAAACAATTTACAATTTTTAAAAAACACATTATGTGAGACTCTGAGAAAAAAGATAATCCCAGAAAATCATCAAATTATTTTTTTAAATTTTTTTGTCACATCCTTCAAATAAAACTGTTAATTATGATATACAAGGTCAGATGGAAACTGAAAAAAAGGAAAATTTAACGGTTTTTTAATATATCCTCCCATTTGTCTGCCAAAATTGTTAGTAGTGTTATATAATTAATGACATTTTATATGTTCAGATGATTGCTAACAAGCCAAAGAAAAAAATTTCCCTGATCTTGTTTGGAATTTAAAAAATCATTGATTGAATGAACTAGTAATATTAGCATTTCTATGTGTTTAGAGTGGTAAGAATTTCTATGTCAGCTCTGTCCTGTGCATTGACAAATCAGAAGGTCCTGAATCCTCTTTACTCTGTTAGGAGATCATAAAAAAGAAATTAAAAGTCAATTGCTCTCCACTGAAAATCCTAGAACTGAGAATCAAGGAATAACTTTCTCTTCCAACCAAAGTCCCTATGCGACTAAAGATCGGTGTAATTTTTTTTTTTTTTTTTTTTTTTTTTTGAGACAGAGTCTCGCTCTGTCGCCCAGGCTAGAGTGCAGTGGCCGGATCTCAGCTCACTGAAAGCTCCGCCTCCTGGGTTCACGCCATTCTCCTGCCTCAGCCTCCCAAGTAGCTGGGACTACAGGCGCCCGCCACCTCGCCCGGCTAGTTTTTTATATTTTTTAGTAGAGACGGGGTTTCACCGTGTTAGCCAGGATGGTCTCGATCTCCTGACCTGGTGATCCGCCTGTCTCGGCCTCCCAAAGTGCTGGGATTACAGGCTTGAGCCACCGTGCCTGGCCCAATGTAATTTTAAAATGTGGCAACTTGTATATTAAAATGTCATATAGAATTTTTAAATCATTTATAAAGATTCAAAAATGACAAAGAAAATATAATAATGGCTAATAAGCACGTAGAAAGATGTTCAGCAACACTGGTTATTAGGGAAATGCAAATCAAAATCACAATAAGACACTACTTTACATCCATTAGAATGGCTATTGTTTCTTAAAAAATTGAACACACTAGGCATTAGTGAGTGTCTTACTTCATTTTGTGCTGCTGTAATAAAATGCCACCGACTGGATTTATAGAGAACAGAAATTTATTGTCTCACAGTTCTGGAGATTGAGCAGTTCATGATCAAGGGACTGGCAAGTTAGGAACTGATCTCTCTGCTTCCAAGATAGTGGCTGGAATGCTGAGTTCTCTGGAGAGGAGAAACGTGGTTTCCTCAACTGACAAACAGGCAAGAGATAGAGAGAACCCACTCCTACAGACCTGTTTTATAGCAGCATTAATCCATTCATAAGGGTGGAGCCTCATGACTTAAACACCTCCCATTATGCCCTATCTCCCAACATGTTGCATTGGAGATTAAGTTTCAACATGAGTTTTGGAGTGGACAAAAACATTTAAACCATAGCAATAAGGATGTAGAAAAATCAGAACCATCACATATTGCGGTAAGACTGTAAAACAGTGCAGCCACTATGGAAAACAGTATGGCAGCTCCTCAAAAAGTTAAACATAGAATTACCACATGATCTAGCATTCTACTTCTATGTATATACCTAAAATAATTAAAAGTAGGGGCTCAAACAGATGTTTGTACACCAACGTTCATAGTAGCATTATTCACTGATAGAATTTAAGACACTCTACCCCAAAATACTTATTTAAGCTGAAAGAATCTGAGAAAACAGCAGTATCAGGAAGGTCACCCTCACTTTACTCCACCCTTCTTTCCTGAAGCAAGTCATAAAACTTAGGAAGGATTTTCTGACCTTCCCTTGAAGCAAGTCATAGGACCCTCATGTGAGAGGTGCCCTCTCTAATACCTGGATAAAACAGCCAAAGACACAGAGACACCAAGAATCTGAACAGACAGGCCTTGCTAAATTTCCCCAAATTCATTACTGGTAGATTATGCCCCTATGTCCAAGTCTATTTCTCCACGTCTATCCATTTATTCATCAAACTTGGCATAAAAGTACACATGCTTAATCTGCTTCTTTGGGTCTTCATTGCCTTATGCAGGCTCCCATGTCACATAAAACATATGTTGAATAAATTCATATTTTTTTCTCTTGTTGATCTGCATTTCAGCCAAGAACCTGGGATGAGTGAGGAAATACTTCTCTTCCCCTATATCACAATAGCTAACAGGTAGAAACAACCCAACTGTCCATCAGCAAATGAACGGATAAACTGAATGTGGCATATACATATAATTAAATATTATTCAGTCATAAAAAGGAATGAAATTCTGATACATGCTACAACATGGATGAATCTTGAAAACATTGTGTTAAGTGAAATCAGCCAGACTCAAAGGGACAAATATTGTGTAATTTCACTTATATGAAGTACCTAAGATAGTCAAATTCATAGAGACAGAAAGTAGAATAGAAGTTTTCAAGGACTGAGGAGGGCGGAGCAAGATGGCCGAATAGGAACAGCTCCAGTCTCCAACTCCCAGCGCGAGCGACACAGAAGACCGGTGATTTCTGCATTTTCAACTGAGGTACTGGGGTCATCTCACTAGGGAGTGCCGGACAATCGGTGCTGGTCAGCTGCTGCAGCCTGACCAGCGAGAGCTGAAGCAGGGCGAGGCATCGCCTCACCTGGAAGCGCAAGGGGGAAGGGGATCCGTTTTCCTAGCCAGGGGAACTGAGACGCACAACACCTGGAAAATCGGGTAACTCCCACCCCAATACTGCGCTGTAAGCATACAGGCACACCAGAATATATCCCACACCTGGCCGGGAGGGTCCCACGCCCACGAAGCCCCCCTCACTGCTAACACAGCAGTCTGCCGCGATCTATCCGCAAGGCAGCAGCGAGGCTGGGGGAGGGGCGCCCGCCACTGCTGAGGCTTAAGTAGGTAAACAAAGCCTCTGGGAAGCTCGAACTGGGTGGAGCTCACAGCAGCTCAAGGAAGCCTGCCTGTCTCTGTAGTCTCCACCTCTGGGGACAGCGCACAGCTGAAGACCAACAGGGGAAGTAGCGGGAGCCGGTGCAGACGCGAACGACTCTGTCTGACAGCTTTGGGGAGAGCCGTGGATCTCCCAACGCGGAGGTTGAGATCTGAGAACGGACAGACTGCCTGCTCAGGTGTGTCCCTGACCCCTGAGTAGCCTAGCTGGGAGAAATCCCCCACTAGGGGCAGTCTGACACCCCACACCTCACAGGGTGGAGTACACCCCTGAGAGGAAACTTCCAAAGGAAGAATCAGACAGGTACACTCGCTGTTCAGCAATATTCTATCTTCGGCAACCTCTGCTGCTGATACCCAGGCAAACAGGGTCTGGAGTGGACCTCAAGCAATCTCCAACAGACCAACAGACAGTCCTTCTGACTGTCAGAAGGAAAACTATCAAACAGGAAGGACACCTATACCAAAACCCCATCAGTACGTCACCACCATCAAAGACCAGAGACAGATAAAACCACAAAGATGGGGAAGAAGCAGGGCAGAAAAGCTGGAAATTCAAAAAATAAGAGCGCATCTCCCCCTGCAAAGGAGCGCAGCCCATCGCCAGCAACGGATCAAAGCTGGTCAGAGAATGACTTGGACGAGAGGAGAGAAGAAGGCTTCAGTCCATCAAACTTATCAGAGCTAAAGGAGGAATTAGGTACCCAGCGCAAAGAAACGAAAATTCTTGAAAAAAGAGTGGAAGAATTGACAGCTAGACTAATTAATGCAGAGAAGATCATAAACGAAATGACAGAGATGAAAACCATGACACGAGAAATACATGACAAATGCACAAGCTTCAGTAACCGACTCGATCAACTGGAAGAAAGAGTATCAGCGATTGAGGATCAGATGAATGAAATGAAGCGAGAAGAGAAACCAAAAGAAAAAAGAAGAAAAAGAAATGAGCAAAGCCTGCAAGAAGTATGGGATTACGTAAAAAGACCAAATCTACGCCTGATTGGGGTGCCTGAAAGTGAGGGGGAAAATGGAACCAAGTTGGAAAACACTCTTCAGGAAATCATCCAGGAGAACTTCCCCAACCTAGTAGGGCAGGCCAACATTCAAATTCAGGAAATACAGAGAACGCCACAAAGATACTCCTCCAGAAGAGCAACTCCAAGACACATAATTGCCAGATTCACCAAAGTTGAAATGAAGGAAAAAATCTTAAGGGCAGCCAGAGAGAAAGGTCGGGTTACCCACAAAGGGAAGCCCATCAGACTAACAGCAGATCTCTCGGCAGAAACTCTACAAGCCAGAAGAGAGTGGGGGCCAATATTCAACATTCTTAAAGAAAAGAATTTTAAACCCAGAATTTCATATCCAGCCAAACTAAGTTTCATCAGTGAAGGAGAAATAAAATCCTTTACAGATAAGCAAATGCTTAGAGATTTTGTCACCACCAGGCCTGCCTTACAAGAGACCCTGAAGGAAGCACTAAACATGGAAAGGAACAACCGGTACCAGCCATTGCAAAAACATGCCAAAATGTAAAGACCATCGAGGCTAGGAAGAAACTGCATCAACTAACTAGCAAAATAACCAGTTAATATCATAATGGCAGGATCAAGTTCACACATAACAATATTAACCTTAAATGTTAATGGACTAAATGCTCCAATTAAAAGACACAGACTGGCAAACTGGATAAAGAGTCAAGACCCATCAGTCTGCTGTATTCAGGAGACCCATCTCACATGCAGAGACATACATAGGCTCAAAATAAAGGGATGGAGGAAGATCTACCAAGCAAATGGAGAACAAAAAAAAGCAGGGGTTGCAATCCTTGTCTCTGATAAAACAGACTTTAAACCATCAAAGATCAAAAGAGACAAAGAAGGCCATTACATAATGGTAAAGGGATCAATTCAACAGGAAGAGCTAACTCTCCTAAATATATATGCACCCAATACAGGAGCACCCAGATTCATAAAGCAAGTCCTTAGGGACTTACAAAGAGACTTAGACTCCCATACAATAATAATGGGAGACTTCAACACTCCGCTGTCAACATTAGACAGATCAACGAGACAGAAAGTTAACAAGGATATCCAGGAATTGAACTCATCTCTGCACCAAGCGGACCTAATAGACATCTATAGAACTCTCCACCCCAAATCAACAGAATATACATTCTTCTCAGCACCACATCGCACTTATTCCAAAATTGACCACATAATTGGAAGTAAAGCACTCCTCAGCAAATGTAAAAGAACAGAAATTATAACAAACTGTCTCTCAGACCACAGTGCAATCAAACTAGAACTCAGGACTAAGAAAATCAATCAAAACCGCTCAACTACATGGAAACTGAACAACCTGCTCCTGAATGACTACTGGGTACATGACGAAATGAAAGCGGAAATAAAGATGTTCTTTGAAACCAATGAGAACAAAGATACAACATACCAGAATCTCTGGGACACATTTAAAGCAGTGTGTAGAGGGAAATTTATAGCACTAAATGCCCACAAGAGAAAGCAGGAAAGATCTAAAATTGACACTCTAACATCGCAATTAAAAGAACTAGAGAGGCAAGAGCAAACACATTCAAAAGCTAGCAGAAGGCAAGAAATAACTAAGATCAGAGCCGAACTGAAGGAGATAGAGACACAAAAAACCCTCCAAAAAATCAATGAATCCAGGAGTTGGTTTTTTGAAAAGATCAACAAAATTGACAGACCGCTAGCAAGGCTAATAAAGAAGAAAAGAGAGAGGAATCAAATAGATGCAATAAAAAATGATAAAGGGGATATCACCACTGACCCCACAGAAATACAAACTACCATCAGAGAATACTATAAACGCCTCTACGCAAATCAACTAGAAAATCTAGAAGAAATGGATAATTTCCTGGACACTTACACTCTCCCAAGGCTAAACCAGGAAGAAGTTGAATCCCTGAATAGACCAATAGCAGGCTCTGAAATTGAGGCAACAATTAATAGCCTACCCACCAAAAAAAGTCCAGGACCAGATGGATTCACAGCTGAATTCTACCAGAGGTACAAGGAGGAGCTGGTACCATTCCTTCTGAAACTATTCCAATCAATAGAAAAAGAGGGAATCCTCCCTAACTCATTTTATGAGGCCAACATCATCCTGATACCAAAGCCTGGCAGAGACACAACAAAAAAAGAGAATTTTAGACCAATATCCCTGATGAACATTGATGCAAAAATTCTCAATAAAATACTGGCAAACCGGATTCAGCAGCACATCAAAAAGCTTATCCACCATGATCAAGTGGGCTTCATCCCTGGGATGCAAGGCTGGTTCAACATTCGCAAATCAATAAACGTAATCCAGCATATAAACAGAACCAAAGACAAGAACCACATGATTGTCTCAATAGATGCAGAAAAGGCTTTTGACAAAATTCAACAGCCCTTCATGCTAAAAACGCTCAATAAATTCGGTATTGATGGAACGTATCTCAAAATAATAAGAGCCATTTATGACAAACCCACAGCTAATATCATACTGAATGGGCAAAAACTGGAAAAATTCCCTTTGAAAACTGGCACAAGACAGGGATGCCCTCTCTCACCACTCCTATTCAACATAGTGTTGGAAGTTCTGGCTAGGGCAATCAGGCAAGAGAAAGAAATCAAGGGTATCCAGTTAGGAAAAGAAGAAGTCAAATTGTCCCTGTTTGCAGATGACATGATTGTATATTTAGAAAACCCCATCGTCTCAGCCCAAAATCTCCTTAAGCTGATAAGCAACTTCAGCAAAGTCTCAGGATACAAAATTAATGTGCAAAAATCACAAGCATTCTTATACACCAGTAACAGACAAGCAGAGAGCCAAATCAGGAATGAACTTCCATTCACAATTGCTTCAAAGAGAATAAAATACCTAGGAATCCAGCTTACAAGGGATGTAAAGGACCTTTTCAAGGAGAACTACAAACCACTGCTCAGTGAAATAAAAGAGGACACAAACAAATGGAAGAACATACCATGCTCATGGATAGGAAGAATCAATATCGTGAAAATGGCCATACTGCCCAAGGTTATTTATAGATTCAATGCCATCCCCATCAAGCTACCAATGAGTTTCTTCACAGAATTGGAAAAAACTGCTTTAAAGTTCATATGGAACCAAAAAAGAGCCCGCATTGCCAAGACAATCCTAAGTCAAAAGGACAAAGCTGGAGGCGTCACGCTACCTGACTTCAAACTATACTACAAGGCTACAGTAACCAAAACAGCATGGTACTGGTACCAAAACAGAGATATAGACCAATGGAACAGAACAGAGTCCTCAGAAATAATACCGCACATCTACAGCCATCTGATCTTTGACAAACCTGAGAGAAACAAGAAATGGGGAAAGGATTCCCTATTTAATAAATGGTGCTGGGAAAATTGGCTAGCCATAAGTAGAAAGCTGAAACTGGATCCTTTCCTTACCCCTTATACGAAGATTAATTCAAGATGGATTAGAGACTTAAATGTTAGACCTAATACCATAAAAACCCTAGAAGAAAATCTAGGTAGTACCATTCAGGACATAGGCATGGGCAAGGACTTCATGTTTAAAACACCAAAAGCAACGGCAGCAAAAGCAAAAATTGACAAATGGGATCTAATTAAACTAAAGAGCTTTTGCACAGCAAAAGAAACTACCATCAGAGTGAATAGGCAACCTACAGAATGGGAGAAAATTTTTGCAACCTACTCATCTGACAAAGGGCTAATATCCAGAATCTACAAAGAACTCAAACAAATATACGAGAAAAAAACAAACAACCCCATCAAAAAGTGGGGAAAGGATATGAACAGACATTTCTCAAAAGAAGATATTCATACAGCCAACAGACACATGAAAAAATGCTCATCGTCACTCGCCATCAGAGAAATGCAAATCAAAACCACAATGAGATACCATCTCACACCAGTTAGAATGGCAATCATTAAGAAGTCAGGAAACAACAGGTGTTGGAGAGGATGTGGAGAAATAGGAACACTTTTACACTGTTGGTGGGATTGTAAACTAGTTCAACCATTATGGAAAACAGTATGGCAATTCCTCAAGGATCTAGAACTAGATGTACCATATGACCCAGCCATCCCACTACTGGGTATATACCCAAAGGATTATAAATTATTCTACTACAAAGACACATGCACACGTATGTTTATTGCAGCACTATTCACAATAGCAAAGACTTGGAATCAACCCAAATGTCCATCTGTGACAGACTGGATTAAGAAAATGTGGCACATATACACCATGGAATACTATGCAGCCATAAAAAAGGATGAGTTTGCGTCCTTTGTAGGGACATGGATGCAGCTGGAAACCATCATTCTTAGCAAACTATCACAAGAACAGAAAACCAAACACCGCATGTTCTCACTCATAGGTGGGAACTGAACAATGAGATCACTTGGACTCGGGAAGGGGAACATCACGCACTGGGGCCTATCATGGGGAGGGGGGAGGGGGGAGGAGGGAGGGATTGCATTGGGGAGTTATACATGATATAAATGATGAATTGATGGGTGCTGACGAGTTGATGGGTGCAGCACACCAACATGGCATAAGTATACATATGTAACAAACCTGCACGTTATGCACATGTACCCTAGAACTTAAAGTATAATAAAAAATATATATATATATAAAAAAAAAAAAAAAAGAAGTTTTCAAGGACTGAGAGGAATAGGGATAGGGAGTTATTGATTAATGGGCATAGTGTTTCTGTCGGGGATGATGAAAGAGTTTTGGAAATAGAGGGTGGTAATGGTTGCACAACGATATGAGTGTATGTAATGCCACTGAATTGTACATTTATAAAAGGTTAAAATGATAAATTTCATGTTATGTATATGTTACCACAATGGGGAAAAAAATCATTGGTAGGAAGTCAAGAATGTTTTAAAACTTTTTCAGAGCTCCAAGTGTTACAGGAAAGTGATCCTGATCCAGACGCCAAGAGAGGGTTCTTGGATCTTGGGCAAGAAATAATTCAGGGCAAGTCCATAAAGCGAAAGCAAGTTTATTAAGAAAGTGGAGGAATAAAAGAATGGCTACTCCATAGACAGAGCAGCCCCCAGGGCTGCTGGTTGCCCATTTTTATGGTTATTTATTGATGATATGCTAAACAGAGGGTAGATTATTCATGGCTCCCTTTTTTAGACCATACAGGGTGACTTCCAAATGTTGTCATGGGATTTGTAAACTGTCATGGTGCTGATGAAGACAACCAGAGGTCACTCTCGTCACTATCTTGCTTTTGGTGGGTTTTAGCCGGCTTCTTTACTGCAACCTGTGTTATCAGCAAGGTTTTTATGACTTCAATCCTGTGCTGTCCTCCTGTCTCATCCTGTGACTTAGAATGCTTTAGCCATCTGGGAATGCAGCCCAGTATGTTTCAGCCTTATTTTACCCAGCTCCTATTCAAGATAGAGTTGCTCTGGTTCACACGCCTGTGACACAAGCACTCCAAACTGGTTTCCATTTCAATTTTCTCTCATTATGTTATTTAATTAATAAGTATTTATTAAGAGCTTTTTTTTTTTTTTGCTAGACACTGTACTAGGCACAGCAAAACAATTCAAAATAATAAGATCTTTTTTTCTCTGAAATCCATCATTTAGCTCTTCCTAAATTGAGATTTAAGGAAAGCCGTTTCTTTTTTTATGGTTTTGTTTCTTTTTGTTGGGATGGGTTGTTCATAGGTGTGCTGAAGGGAAAAACATTTTTCCTCTTTGCAAATAAATGAATGTTTAATTATTAAACAAAGTTAAATGGATTTTTTAAACTGTGAAGCCTTCCCATAACCTTTAAAATGCTAATGTATTTTTTGAACCTACAAGACTGGATTTAGTAAGTGGCATTCCTAAGCTTATTTGATCAAGAATTCTTTGTCTCTCGGAGTCCAATTAATTAACATCTCTCTTTGTACTGTGGCTATGGAAGTTGAGCTATGTGGGGGATTCTTTTTATACTGTGCTAAATGTATTATACAATCTGTAATTATGGTATAAATGTGTATTTTGTTTTATCCCTATGTGTTCTAGAATGTGTGTATGATTTTTAAAAGCATTTAAAAATTTTTAAATGTAGATTAAACATTAGAGACAATAAAGTCGTTATAATTTCTCACCTCAATTTACCATTCTTTTTCTCCTTTAGATAGCATTTAGTATTCTGGAAAAGAGGATATTCTCACTTTGGGGAGAAGGATTTGCTAATGGAGATTTTCCAGAAAACTGTGATGCTGACTGTGATATGTAACTTATGAGCATTTTGAATATGAAGAAATAGAATGCCAGTCCTTATTCTTTTCTTGATAAAAGAACTCCTACCAAATTGTATCCAATCAATAGCTTTAAGGACTTGTGATTTTCTCTCTGCCTTTGAGTAATTGCAAATTTTTGATGCTAATTCTTACTCCATAATTTTAAACATGTCTCTGTTTTTCCCATTGCTAAACTTACACTTTAAGTCACAACCTACAATAATATGCAGACAATCCCTGACTTACGATGGTTTGACTTATGATTTTTTGACATTATTATGATGTAAAAGTGAGACGCATTCAGTAGAAATACTGTTGTACCCATACAACCATTCTGTTTTTCACTTTTAGTATACAGTATTCAATAAATTATGTGAGACATTCAATCCTGTATTATAAAACAGGCTTTGTGTTAGATGATTTTGCCCAACTGTAAGATAAAGTAAGTGTTCTGCGCATGTTTAAGGTAGGGTGGGCTACGTTATGATGTTTGGTAGGTTAGATATAATAATGCATTATTGACTTACAATATTTTCAACTGTTGATAATTTATTGGAACATATCCCACATTGTATGAGCATCTGTATTCCTGCATCCTCCATATATTCTTTTTTTCTTTTTTTTTTTTTTGAGATGGAGTCCCACTCTGTTGTCCAGGCTGGAGTGCAGTGGCATGATCTTGGGTCACTGCAACCTCTACCTCCCCTGTGGATTCTCTTGCCTCAGCCTCCCAAGTAGCTGGAATTACAGATGTACACCACCACATATGGCTAATTTTTGTATTTTTAGTAGAGATGGGGTTTTGCCATGTTGACCAGGCTGGTCTCGAACTCCCAACCTCAGGTGATCCACCCACCTCAGCCTCCCAAAGGGCTGGGATTACAGGTGTGAGCCACCGTACCCAGGCCTACATATATTCTTAATTTTGTCCTGTTCCTTCAAAATTAAACACAGTAGAACAATTTAAGTAAAGCTAAAGATATAGCAAATTTGAGCCTATTTCATGATTTTAATATTGGTCTCAGTTATATTTTCATTAGTAGTATCATTTTCATGTGTCTAAAATATCAGGTAAAATGCATTAGAATATTTAAGTAATTGCACAGGCATTACAAAGGAATAGAAATGATAAAACTGCCAAGATCAACCAGCTGGCCATCAGGCAGAAGCACCCCGTGATGCTGTGAAATACTTGGTTATTGGTGAAGGATGAAAGTCTAGATTCAGCATAGGAAAGAGAATTGTTACGTGTACAGGTACACTGGATGGAGGTGCCAGTTGTTTGCAAGTCAAGCATTCTAAAGCCTAGGACTGCCTGAACTAGAGCAATAAACAACAAAGTATCAGAGTTCAAGGATTAATTCTGACTGGATGATTTTGGAAACCTTCCTGGAGGAGAACAGATTGGGCTGGGTTCTGAAGAATAAATAGGATTCCCACAAATTTTTCCAGACTAAGGAGAGAGGCTAAGATGTGCAAATACAGGGTCTATCTAGGAGTGTAATTTTGGAGTGCAAATTATAGAGTGCATAAGGGATAGTGAAGTAAATTAGACTAGAAAAAGTTATTGAGGCCAGATCATTAGTACTAACAAATTTAGACTTTATTCTCTAAGTGACTGAGAGCTGAGGAAAGTTTTTGAACAGAGGGCATGGTTTGTGTTTCAGAACAATTATTCTGGTGGGCCCATAGGGAGCAGATGAGACTGGAATGAGGCAGGGAAGCTAATTAGGATGTTTTAATTGTCTAGCAAGAAATGATGAAGATTTGATTGACTGGAAAGGAAACAATAAATATGAGACATTTTGAAAAAAAAAATTGAGCTTGGTGAATAAGTCAATTAGAAATCCATTTGGATGCAAGAAACAGAATTTCTTTTGAACAGAGTTGAACACACAGGCTTACTTTATTCAAGTAGATGCAGGTAGGTGGCTGCTGGTGTTGGTGCAGAAGCTTGACAATATCAGTGACATCATTTGTCAGCTCTCTTGGTTTTTCTCTCATGTTGTTGAACAACCATCTCCTTCCTCCACAGCCTACTTTAGGTGAGTGATTGGCTGGAGCTGAGTCACATGGCAGCCTCTAGCTAGAGGCTAGGCAGGTGGGGAATAGAAGTGTCTTGATCACCTGAGACTGATCATGGTCCATAACTATGGGCTGATCACATTGTCCTTTTGAAAAAGCATTATTAGCATGTAGCACATGGGCATTGGATATTAGGTGAACAATTAATACAGTTTGCTACAGTAACTAATTGGATATCAGAGTGCAGTGGGTTGAATAGTTTCCTTCCAGAATTCCTGTCCACCCAGAACATTGGAACATTACATTATTTAAAAATGTGTGTTGCAGATATAAATAAAGTAAGGATTGTGATGAGATCATAGTGGATTGGGATGGACCATAAATTCAAAAAGACTGTCTTATAATTACCAAAGATAAACAAAGACAGATAATAGTTAAAGTGATAAATACAGGGTGGTGTTGTTGCTGTTGTTGTTTTGTCTTTTTTTTTGAGACAAAGTTTTGCTCTTGTTGTCCAGGCTGGAGTGCAATGGTGCAATCTCAGTTCACTGCAACCTGTGCCTCCCAGGTTCAAGCAATTCTCCTGCCTCAGCCTCCCAAGTAGCTGGAATTACAGGCATGCTCCACCATGCCTGGCTAATTTTGTATTTTTAGTAGAGATGGGGTTTCACCGTGTTGGTCAGGCTGGCTGGTCTTGAACTCCTGACCTCGGGTGATTCACCCACCTCGGCCTTCCAAAGTGCTGGGATTATAGGCACAAGCCACCATGCCTTGCCTAAAGACAGGTTTTAATTAGTAATTAACTGTTGCAAAAGGGAAGAGAATCCAGTATAAACTGAACTCAACTTTGATTTGTTTATAGAGAGAGAATGAGAGAATAGGAAAGGGGAACAGTGGGGAGCAGAGTCAGGGAGTGTAAATTTAGAAAAAGTGAGAAGGCAAGTGTCTTAGTCTGTTTTGTGTTGCTATAACAAAATATCACCGACCAGGTAATTTATAAAGAAAAGAAATTTATTTAGCTTATGGTTCTGAAGGATGAGAAGTCCAAAAGCATGGTGCCAGCATCTGGCAAGGGCCTTCATGCTGAGTGATAACATAGTAGAAAACATCACACGGTGAAAGAAAGCAAGAGAGTTTGTGCACAACTTCAGGCCATTTAAATAATCAACATTATTCCATTGGTGAAGGTGGAGTATCCATGACCTAAATAACCCCCATATGGCCCCAACTCCCAAAACTGTCATATTAGGATTAAGTTTCCAACACATGCACTTTGGGGGACACATCTAAACCATAACAGTGAGTTGGCCCATGTGAAATCATCTGAGTTTGCTAACTGGTACTGGTCAAAGTTAGGCTCCTACCCTCCCATAGAGACAAGAAGACAGGGGCCCTATCTTCAGGTGTTGGCCAGAACAAACAATACGTTTTTTGGGCAGCCTTGAGCTTTGCCAAGGAGGAACTTAAAGAGACTGGAGTGGTGATACTAAGTATGGGAGCTTGAGCTGTCATAAACTATGCTAATGTTTGTTCAAGTCTTTTAATGAGAATGGAGGAGGAGGCCAGGCATGATGTCTCACACCTGTAATCCCAGTACTTTGGGAGGCCACGGCAGGTGAATTGCTTGAGCCCAAGAGTTTGAGACCAGCATGGGCAATATGGCAAAACTCCATGTCTAAGAAAAATATAAAAATTAGCTGGGTGTGGTGACCCATACCCATAGTTCCAGCTATTCAGGAAGCTGAGAGGAGAGGATCACTTGAACCTGGGAGGCAGAAGTTGCAGTGAGCTGAGATCACACCACTGCACTCCAGTCTGGGTACCAGAGTGAGACACCATCTCCAAAAAAAAAAAAAGAGAGAGAGAGAGAATGGAGGAATGGACGAGGGACATTGTCGTAAGAGACAAAGTTAAGAAAGCTATGTAAAAATGAAGGCAGAGATTGGAGTTATGCTGTTACAAACCAAGAAATGTCAGAAGTCATCAGAAGCTGGAAGAGGCAAGGAAGGATCCTAGAATCTTTGGAAGGAGTGTGGCTCTGGTGACACCTTGATTTCTTTTTTTTTTTTTTTTGAGACAGAGTCTCGCTCTGTTACCCAGGCTGGAGTGCAGTGACACCATCTCAGCTCACTGCAAGCTCCGCCTCCCGGGTTCACGCCATTCTCCTGTCTCAGCCTCCTGACTAGCTGGGACTACAGGCGTCCGCTACCACACCTGGCTAATTTTTTGTATTTTTAGTAGAGACGGGGTTTCACCATGTTAGCCAGGATGGTCTCGATCTCCTGACCTTGTGATTCACCCGCCTCGGCCTCCCAAAGTGCTGGGATTACAGGCGTGAGCCACCATGCCTGGCTGACATCTTGATTTCTAATTTCTGGCCTCCTGAACTGTGAGAGAATAAATTTCTGATATTTTAAGCCACTCAGTTTATGCTGATTTGTTATAGAAGCCCTAAGAATCTATTTTATGGGGTGAAGGAGATGGGAAGGTATCTAAGCATAAGAGCCTGGGAGAGGATATTGACAGGGCTCAGAACATGATACCCCAAAGTATGGCACCCTGGGGTGCTGAGTACTTTAAACTGAAGGACATTGGAAGGGCCTCAGAAGCAAGTCTCTCTAACCATCTCTCACTCTCCTGTCTCTCATCCATTTTTCTCCTCCAAGTGAGTCATATAAATCAGAATCCCTCTTCCCCAAGAGAGGTCATAGAAACTAGAACCCCTCTCCCACAAAACAAGCCGTAAAACTTAGTAAGATAACTCTCTCCCTTCTACCTTGAAGACCCTCATTCCAGAAGGGCCTTGCTCCATTCTGGGAAGAAGGAATACTACATGGAGAGACCAAGAAGAATCTAAACAGACAAGTGTTACTGAGTTTTTCCCTTCAGTCTATTACCCTTTTGGCCAATAACATTTCTACATGGCTGTTCATTCTTCATAGAATCCAAGCATAAAAACAGTTTTTTCCTTGATCTTTGGGTCTTCATTTCTGAAGCCTTCTGTGTCACATAAAACTTTTGTTTTTTTCTTTGAGACAGAGTATCTTGTTGCCCAGGCTAGAGTGCAATGGCGCTATCTCGGCTCACTGTAAACTCTGCCTTCCAGGTTCAAGCAATTCTCCTGCCTCAGCCTCCCGAGTAGCCGGGATTACAGGTAAGAGCCACCAGACCCAGTTAATTTTGTATTTTTAGTAGTGATTGGGTTTCTCCATGTTGGTCAGGCTGATCTTGAACTCCCAGCCTCAGGTGATCCACCTGCCTCAGCCTCCCAAAGTGCTGAGATTACAAGTGTGAGCCACCGCGCCTGGACCATAAAATTTTGATTAAATAAATTTGTTATCCTTTTATCTTGTTAATCTGTCTTTTGTTATAGGAGTGTCAGCCATGACTCTTTAATGGGTGAGGAAAGGTATCACACTTTTCTGCTACTACAATATTACTACCATGAGTAGAACATATTGACTGTGAGATATTTGGGAAATATTCATATGGGGATGTTAGGCAAGAATTAGGATTATGAATTTAGAATTGAGGAATGAAGTAAGGAATAAAGAAACTCCAGGGAAAAGAAAAACTTCACCAAGCAGTAGTTAATAACGTAAGATAGAGTATAAGTTAGTATTTAATTGACCACTTGAACACAATTCTTTCCGTCTTATTTCCAAATTCTATTCCTGTGTGGCAGGAATAGAAGAAAAAGCTAGCATAATTGAAGGTTAATGAATTTGGCCTATAAGGGCTAATAAATATCTACAAACAAATTTTGGAGTCATTAACAGGACTTTGATTTCCCATTTGCCTTAGTAGCAAATTTAGCAGCACTTTATAAACTGCCTCATGGATTACTGTCTCTATTAGTTTTTTTTTTTTAATAAGAAAACAATAAACACTATGCGTGTAGTATTGTATCCTCAGTGCTTCTAATATAATTTCTTCATATTTCTAGTATTACGTTTATCTCATAGTATTCTAATTATTATTCTGTCTCCCCTGCTAGACTGTGAGCTTCTTAAAAGTAATGCACCATTTTTATTAATATTTGTATTTCAATTACTTGACACAACATTCAGCACTTAAGCAATTTATGTAATAACTACTGGATGGATTGTAATAAGAATAATAGTTAAGGATGCAGACCTAGAGCTAGTTTAGTTGGGATAAATCCTGGTTTTACTGCTTATTTTTTTTGTGACCTTATGAAATTACTAAACCTCTCTGTGCCCTAGTTTTTTCATCATAATGTGAAATAATAATAAGATCCTTGTCTTGGCCAATTTGGGCTGCTCTAACAAAAATATTACGTACTGCCCGGCTTAAACAATAAACATTTATTTCTCATAGTTCTGTGGCTGGGAAGTCCAAGATCAAGGTGCCAGCATATTCAGTATATGGTGAGGGCTCTCTTTCTGGTTTGCAGACAGCCTCCTTCTTTCTGTATCCTCATATGGCTAAGAGAAAGAAAGATCATCTCTCTGGTGTCTCTTCTCATAAGGGCACTAATCCCATAGTGAAAGCTCCACCCTCATGACCTAATTACCTTCCAGAGGATCCCTCTTCAAATATCATCACATTAAAATTAGGGTTTTAGCACTTGAATTTTGAGGGATTATGAACATTCAGTCCATAGCAACCCTCCTCAAAAACTTCTTGTGATAATTAAATAAATTAATCCTTTTAAAGCACTTAGAAGATCACTAGACTTATGGTAAGTGCTCAATACATGATCAACACACACATATATGTTATTGAATTATTAAATAGAACAATGCCTGGCATTCATTACTGCTATTCAAGTTTGTCTTCCTTGTTATTTTATTTTATATCTTCCTGTGTATTTCTCTTGTGGCAATTTCATAATTGCTATAGTTTTGTTTGTTTGACCCTCCAAATCTCATGTTCAAATTTGATCCCCATTGTTGGGCCTAATGAAAGCTGTTTGGGTCATGGGATGGCTCCCTCACAAATATCTTGGTACTGTCCTCTGGTAATGAGTGAGTTTTCACTCTGTTAGCTCCCATGAGAGCTGGTTGTTAAAAAGAGCCTGGCTCCTTCCCCTGCATTCTCTCTTGCTTCCTCTCTCACCATATGATCTCTACACATGACAGCTCCCCTTTGCCTTCCACCATGAGTGGAGGCAGCTGGAAGCCTTCATCAGAAACAGATGCTGGAGCCAAGTTTTTTGTACAGCCTAAAGAACCATGAGCCAATTTATTTATAAATTACTCAGCCTCAGGTATTCCTTTATAGCAACATAAATGAACTAAGAAATAATCTACAAATTCATTTACTTGATTACTGGCAAATTACTCCCATGAGAGTGAGAACCTTTTCTGTGAAGTTCTCTACCCATTCCATGCCTAACACAGCGTCTACACACAGCAGAGATTAGTAACAGTTTGTTAAAGGAGTAAATTGATCCATTTTTACCTTCTGTAAAGACCAATTTAAATCTTTCTTATATTGCTAACACGGAACCTTCTGGTTCAAAGTTAAAAAAAAAGATAAGGTGCAGTAACAACAGAGTTTCAGGCAGATCTGAGAAAGAAAGATTTCCTATTATTTCTTTCTTTCTTTCTTTCTTTCTTTCTTTCTTTCTTTCTTTCTTTATTTATTTATTTTTTTTTTTTTGAGACAGATTCTCACTCTGTTGCCCAGGCTACAGTACAGTGGCATAATCTTGGCTCACTGCGACCTCCACCTCCCAGGTTCGAGTGAATCTCACGCCTCAGCCTCCCCAGTAGCTGGGATTACAGACACGTGCCACCATGCCTGGCTAATTTTTGTATTTTTTAGTAGAGACGGGATTTCACCATATTGGACAGGCTGGTCTTGAACTCCTGACCTCGTTATCCACCCGCCTCAGCCTCCCAAAGTGCTGGGATTACCGACATGAGCCACTGCACCCAGCCGATTTCCTATTAATTCTAGGACTAACTACCTGAAAATACGATAATGCCTTGCAGCACTGCATTAATATACTCATTTTTATTGTCCCCTGTTTCTGAGGGTAACAACTTCAAATCTCCTTCCTTCTTTCCTGACTTTGACTTCCTATACCGTCAGCTCTTCAGGACCGTCTTCATACTAGAATAATAATAATAACATCATGTTCTTAGACAAAGACTGATCCACTCTCAGAAATAAGGTTAAAGGTTATTTTATGTGATTCTTTTTTGTTTTAATATGATTTACAAAGAGGGAGAGTCAATGTTGAAGGATCAGCTATTCTAAATTTGATCCTTCTATTGGAATACTAAAAGGTATTTGTGAAATAAACACGAATAATCTTTGTAACATTAAACATTGCAAAACCCAAATGCAAAATAGTCCTATTTAACATAAAGTCTTTCATATTGTTCTGTTCTGCCATCCTTCTATACATTTGCCCTGAGAGGGCAGCAACAAGGAAAGAATATGTAAACACTTTAATCATTTCTAACTTGCCATCTGTGACAATTCACCATGCTGAAATCAGAAAGGATGGAATCACTTTTCCATTTCCTTAAGGTCACCAAGGACAGACAAGCTCAGGACATACTGTATTTGTCAGAAGCAAAAGAGATGACTGGTGAGGTGGCAGTGACAAATCTGTTCTAGGCTCAGCTCATTTTACTGAAGAATGTATGTCCCCTCCTGACATTTATCAAAAGAAATTCAATTTTATAAAAAGAAGGATGTCAAATAATAGCACATTGCTAACACTGATTTTGTTGCTGTCAGAAGGGCAGATGGGGGCAAAAAGGGAAAAGGGCGGATGGAAGAGAAATTTATTCCAGCAAGAAACAAACAAGGTCATGCTAATAATACACTTATAGGCTTGAATATATTTCTAATTAAAGCACCTATTTTTGAGATCCATCTTAGTGCCTGGTTCACACCTTAGAATACCAGTTTTCCTTTCTTCCAGACAGAAGGAATGACACAAAGCAGGTTGATTTGTGGGTTTTGTGTTTGTTTTTGGTTTTGTATTTTGTTATTGTTTGAGTGCCATTCTGCTGCACCAGGAAAGAAAGCTAATGAAACCTGGTAAAACCCCAGGTACAATGACATGCACCCTGTGGGCATGCAATCAATAGTTCTTATGGTGATGATGATGTTTTTCTCTGGCAGAAAAGGGTATTTTGGGTCAAAAAAATAACCTAAAAGTTGTAACAGAGGTAACAGAAAAATAGAAGTCAGATTAAAATCAAAGGAAGAAATTCTATCAAAAGACTAGTAATGAAGCTGACAATATACTGTAACAAGTAACAGTGTTTTACCATACTGCATAAAAATATTAGATTAAGATACAAATTAAATATCTTTCTCAGTGAGGGGTTTCTGCAGAACATAAACAATTAAGCTGCTTTCTGGAGAAGACAGGAAACTTGATTAACAGGTCCAAAAAGACAGCCTAGGGAAGACGGGTTTAACACTAGGAGGTGAAACACCAACTGTTATCCAAATTGACTTTTCCAGAAACGTTGGAAAATTTCAATCAAGGACTGAAATATACTCTTTCCTTTTTAAGTGTCAGTGTTCTCTGGCCTTAAACTAGTCATTGGGTTTAGCAATAAGAGCCAAAGGAGGTCCTTATTAAATAAATGCTACCGGTGCATATGTTCCAGTCACCGTCTCCTGAGGTGAGTATGGAGACACTACAGAAAATTGAACCATGAAATAGGGTTTTGCATCTCCATACCAAAATTTCAAATATCTGGAGGTGTCCTAGCTCATGGTGGTTAAGCAGGAAGCTTGTGGGAATACAGGAGGCTACAGGAGACGCCAGGAGTAAAATGACCTATTCTGAGTCCTATAAGGTGCCTATTTGATGCAATCTAAGACAATCTTTTTTTTTTTTTTTTTTTTTTTTTTTTTTTTTTTTTTTTTTTTTTTTTTTGTTGAGACAGAGTCTCACTCTGTCGCCCAGGCTGGAGTGCAGTGGCCGGATCTCAGCTCACTGAAAGCTCCGCCTCCTGGGTTCACGCCATTCTCCTGCCTCAGCCTCCCGAGTAGCTTATTTAGAATAGGGATCCTCAGAAGCTGCTAAAGTAAGTCAAAGAAACAAATACTTCTGTGCATTTTTCCCCACAAATAAGGGATTATCCTAAGCCTCTAGGCATTAAACCAGGAATCCAGTAAAAACCAGGCTTACAGTACTCCAACCCCAAACTCATTTACTGTCCTTGAGATTTTCAAATCCAAGGTGCTAAAAGTTATGCAGCATATTTTAAAATGTATCTGTTATCAAGTACCTTTCATTGAACCAAAAAAAAAAAAATCAAATTCAATAGTACATAAACAAGATCTTTCTGCTCCTTCTTGGAAGATTTTTAGAAGAATTGAAGTCATAGAGACAATCCTCTACATGCCATTAATATTGCCATCTTCACATATTATTACCAGTATTATTACCAGCACAGCTTTCAAGGTTTGAAATTTTGCACTGGGCTGGCCTTAACATTTGGACAAATCCTTTTTCAATATAGGGAGTAAATAATAAATCAAAAAATAAAATACATTAATGTGCAATTTTTTTTTTTGTTTGTTTGTTTTTTGAGATGGAGTCTCACACTGTCGCCTGGGCTGGAGTGCAGTGGCACGATCTCAACTCACTGCAACCTCTGCCTCTTAGGTTCAAGCAATTCTCCTGCCTTGGCTTCCCAAGTAGCTGGATTACAGGTGCCCACCACCACGCCTGGCTAATTTTTTGTATTTTTAGTAGAGATGGGGTTTCACCATGTTGGCCAGGCTGGGCTCAAATTCCTGACCTCATGATTCTCCTGCCTCAGCCTCCCAAAGTGCTGGAATTACAGGCGTGAGACACCGTGCCCGGCCAGTATGCAAAATTTTAACCCTTTAAATTAGAGGTCAGCAAACTTTTCCCATTAACAGACAGTAAAATATGTTCTGCTTTCCATCCCATACACTCTCACACAATTAATCAACTCTGCTGTTGCAGCACAAAAGCAGCCATAGATAATACAAAAACAAATAGGGGTGGCTGTGTTCCGATAAAATTTTCTTTACAATAACAGCATAAAACTTTGGGTTCAGGTCATAGTTTGTTGACCCCCACTTCAAAATATCATGTCCCCCCAACTCCCATTTCTTTCATTCACCTTCTATCACAGAGTCACAGCTTTGCACTCACAGTGTAGCCAAGTTGTAGCTACAGACCAAACATTGTAAAGAAATACCTCAAGGGAACTTGAGAATCAGTTAAAACTTTGTGCTAAATCATGAATGAAGTATTCATTGGGAAACACAGTTAACAACCCATCCCCCAACCTGCTTCCTGGGCCATCTTTCTAAAAATGCAAATTTGATCCCACAACTCCCTGGCTTAAAATGCTTCACCTGCAACAGAAAGCCCTGGCTCTTTTTTTTCACAATAGGCTCATTTATGGCTGGTCCTGCTTTCTTCCCCTCCTTATTTCTTTTCATCCCTTCCTTCTCACATTCTATGCTTCAGCTACACAGGATTTATAATTTCCAGAATGATACCTGCTCCCTTGCCTTTCAAACCGTACACTTTTTTTTTTCTTAGATGGAGTTTTACTCTTGTCGCCTAGGCTGGAGTGCAATGGCGTGATCTTGGCTCACCGCAACCTCCACCTCCCGGGTTCAAGCAATTGTCCTGCCTCAGCCTCATAAGTAGCTGGGATTACAGGTTCCCACCACCACACCTGGCTAATTTTTGTAGTTTTAGTAGAGAAGGGGTCTCACCATGTTGGCCAGGCTAGTCTCAAACTCCTGACCTTAGGGACTCTGCCTGCCTTGGCCTTCCAAAGTGCTGGGACTATAAGTGTAAGCCACCACGCCCAGCCAATCCATACACTTGTTACTCACTCTCCTTGAAGCACTCTTCTCCACACATCCCTGGCCTTGCCAACTCCTTGAAGGCTGACCTTAGGTGTCTTAAGGACTTCAGCTCCCAGACACTTCTGCATACCTGCATTATAATATTTTTACTGCTGGTTGTGTGTGGTTCCTCACACCTGTAATCCCAGCACTTTGGGAGGCCAAGGCAAGAGGATTGCTTGAAGCCAGGCATTCAAGACAGCCTGGGCAATATAATGAGACCCCATCTCTACAAAAAAATTAGAACTTAGCTGGGCATGTGGTACATACCTGTAGTGCCAGCTACTTGGGAGGTTAACATGGGAGAATCACTTGAGCCCAGGATGTCAAGACTGCAGTGACTCGTGATTATACCACTGCACTCCAGCCTGGGTGACAGGGCAAGATCTTGTCTCATCATCATCATCATAATAATATTCCTGCCACTATCTACAGATGATTATTGGTGCAGATAAAGTTAAAATTCTTCTTGGCCATGCGTGGTGGCTCACACCTGTAATCTCAGCACTTTGGGAGGCCGAGGTGGCCGGATTGCTTGAGTTCAGGAGTTCAAGACTAGCCTGGGCAACATGATTAAACCCTGTCTCTACCAAAAATACAAAAACTTAGCCGAGCATGGCGGCACATGTCTGTGGTCTCAGTTACTTGGGAGGCTGAGGTAGGAGGATCACTTGAGCCCTGGGTGGTAGTGGGGAGGGTGAAGGTTGTAATGAGCTGAGATTGTACTACTACACTCCAGACTCCAGCATGGGTGACAGAGTGAGATTCCGTCTCAAAAAATATATAAAAAACAAAAAATTTAAAATCCTTGAAAGCTGAAACTGCATTTTCTTGTAAGCACATGATATCCCTCTTAGGGTCCTGCTCCCCCATCCCTCGAGCATGGAAATAAAGAAAAAATCTTGAGTCCCTTTAGGGGAAAATTCTAGGCACCACACTATCCTTGAGAAATAAATAAATAATCCATTAATCAATAAGGTAATAATAAGCTTAAACAATAGCCACCCAAGTAAGTTAGAGTCATAAAATGTTTGGTTCCGTATAAAAACTGAAGATAACATCTTGACATATGTCCCTGAGTTGTTTTTCGGAAACCTGTATGCCCACAAGATGGAAAATGCTGACCACCGTCACATAGACCTCAAATAAGGGAGAACTGAGGACTGAACTCTGATCGTTGTCCCTTATTCTTAATGTCTTCATGAGGGGCCTGGAGAGGGTCATCATGCCCATGGACCAAACCTTAACATTCCTTTCTTCTGATCCCAAGTTTTTAGACAAAGCATTGCTTCCCTAACCAATCGTAAATCAAACAATCTGTCAACTTCTCTATTACTTGTAAGCGCCCACTTCCAGATATTCTCCCTTTCGAGGCAAAACCAATGTATAACCTCCATGTATTGAATTACGTATGATTTTGCCTGTAACTTCTGCTTTCCTGAAATGTATCCCTTCCTTTAAAAACTCTTGCTTGTAAGCCACGGGAGAGTTTGGGTCTTAAGTGTTAGCTGCCCAATTCTCCTTGCTTGATGCCATGCCATAAATGCCTCACTTTCTCTCACTGCAAATCTCGGTGTCAATGTTTGCCTTTGCTGCACCAGGTCGGCCAACCAAAGTTTGGTTGGATAACACATGGTACCTGGCACGTTGAGAATAATCCCTAATACTTATTAAATGAAGCCATCAATTATTTAATTTCTTTAAGAAACTTTTGGCCTTTCTACTTCAGAATATAACTTCAGTTATTCCCAGTTGTGGGCAATTTATTTTCTTTTGCATATTGTCTATAAATGATACCCAAACAACTAATAGGAAAAAAATTATTAATCAGTTAAACAGGTAATTTAATATCAAACCATGGAGGAGGAGAAATAATTGTCTCTCTACCCTTCAGAATTCGTAGCTGAGACTCTATAAAAACAGACAGGTTAACAGGAGAAAAATAAATAAAAGTTGAATAACATGTATACCTCCAGTATACATGGAAGGGATACTCAGGGAAATCTGAAAGAGTAAAATCTCCAGGCTAAATCTCAAGAGAAGATCTCAAAAGGGTTGTTTAAACTTCAGCTTATACCATCCTTTGTTGAAATAAAAAGAGAAGTTTATTGGGAAAGGCTGATTATGGGAGATAAGAAGAGTACAGTATGCAAGATCAAAGTTTGTTATGCAAACTTAAGTCAGTCCCTTCTCCATTAATTAAGACTATAGTGTGATTTAGTCATTCTCTTCCTGGTACTGAGAGTGAGACACCCTTACAAATAAAGATTTTCTTTATAGACATAAATTTCACTTACAAAAGGGTAACTTCTACTCTAGTTTTCTGAGTTTCTCCTGTGTCTGCTGTTTCCCAAAATAATTCAGCTCAAAACAATTATATGTCAAAGAAGCTTATGTCGGGTGGTGTCTTCTGGTCTTTTACAGTCACACTTTAAGATGACGTGTTCTGAACCCCATAATATAAAAACCTCTTAACTTGATTTAAATTATTTTTCAGGTTGAAATTAGACACATAGCCTTATGTTGTCGTTATTGTTTTGTTTCTTTAGCGTGTCAACAACCTAAAAGGAAGAAGCTGAAGCAAAATTAATATATGTAGAGTTTCTTTGGGCCAACTTTGCAGATTGCAACACAAGAGTGCAGATTCAAGTTGCCCTGAATATACTCCAACAAGCAGTAGTTACAAGTGGATTTTTAAAGGCAAAAAAGGGAGACGCAGAGTGGGCTGATACAAAGTTGCTTGTCGGGAATTCTCATTGGTTCATGGAAATGACACTGAGTAGTTATTGGCTATACATTTTTAGCTACAGAGTGTGGGCTATAGTGTCTGGTGTGGTATTATTAGCTTAATTTATAGCTACTTATAGCAATAGCAAGCAGTTTCAAGAGATTAATACATAGCTCAAAGTGGGAAATAGGACATTATTGCAGTCTCATTTTAATGTCTCTTTGGGTCTGATAAGTATAGTCTTCTTTTTTTTTTTGAGATAGGGTCTCACTCTGTCACCCACACTGGAGTGCAATGGCACCATCTCAGCTCACGGCAACCTCCACCTCCCAGTCTCCCAAGTAGCTGGGACTATAGCCTTGCACTACTATAGCCTGCTAAATTTTTGTGTTTTTTTGTAGAGATGAGGTTTCACCATGTTTCTCAGGCTGGTCTTGAACTCCTAAGCTCAAGTGATCTGCCTGCCTCAGCCTCCCAAAGTGCTGGGGTTACAGGTATGAGCCATCGCACCAGGCCAGGACCTGGTCATTAAAAGGCCTCAGATAAAAGTTCTTTTCTCAAGAGACAATCTTAGGGCCACTTGCTGCATTATCTATCAGTATTAATAAAGCCATTTTGCATTTACCCTATAGAAATATTTTCTCAACTAGTCACTTAACAGCCAGGTTTTATTTGAGAAGCAATTCAACATTTATGGGGTCTACAGAAGATAAGAACAAATGCTATATAAAGACATCCCTCATAGCAGACAATAGAAAAAATAATGTGCTTTAATGCATTATCCACATACAGCATGTCACTCTGGGTTACTAGATTTTAGGCTTTCATAATCTTTGAACTATTTTATGACTCTTTGTAAGTTAAAAGTGACAAAGACCCTCCCCTTAGGCTCTTTTGAATCTTCTTTTAGACTAAGTATCACCCTTGGTCTCATCCTTGCCCTGCCTAGTCCATTTTAGCAAGAATCCTGTTGAGTCAATATGGCAAAAATCCCCTACCCTTAGTATCTGATCACTATTGATAGCTGATCAAATTCCTCTTCCTTCATCCTCTTTATCTCATCACAGTGGACTGCCTTTAGCAAGAATCCTAAGTCTGTGTAGCAATAATCCCCATAGCCTTGATGTTTCCTCTTAGTAATTTTCTATCCTCTGATCTCCGCCCTTTTCCTTGGTCATAAATCCCTGCTTTTTCTTGTTGTATTAAGAATGGGGTTTCACTCTATGCTGAGATCTCTTTTTCCCTATTGCAATGATTCCTGAATAAAATTTGCTTTTATCACTTTAACTTTTTGTCTGGCTGTGGTTGCTTTGACAATAGACGTGCATATTTTGTCTCACAGAGTGGAGTTCAATTGACTTCCCATCTCCTATGGGGTAAAAAAAACAGTTTTGCCTCTATTTGTAATTCCATTTCTTTACTCCATAGAAATGTGTGCCTTTGAATTTTACTTTAAACCAATTATAATATCTACCTGCCTTCCTTACTGAATGAGTCAAATAAAAATTTTAACGCAAGCTCATTTGTATACCCGTATGACAGTCATGATCTTACCTTTTCTAGAAAATTATCTTTTAACAATTTTGGAAGTTCCACTGAAATACCCAATGGATTTACCTACCAAAGCCAGGTAACTTTGCAGGCAGAGAAATGCACTTCATGGGCAGTGTAAGTCCAGGTAGATCTTTTCTTGGCTCACAGAATTGAATCCAAGGTGGCAAGAGAACTTTGCTCACCTTTTTTCTCATTCTAATTCTCCTCTATATTAATTTTACATTTTTGGTTTTGGGTTGTTTACTGTCAGTAAGTTATTTCCCATTGCTGGAAGTAATGGTTGAGAATTTACTTTTATGATCTGATTATTTGATGATCTCTGTAAATGAATAGAGATCTCTGCTAAGTGAGAGATAGCAGAGAATCTAGTGTGTTAGTCCTTTCTGTTGATCTGTTTTCTATTTTGAGCTCCTGCAGAAACCAAAGTAATGCTTTAAGAATTCAAGTTCACATGATTTAGATAAATTTTTGGCAAATGAGACAAGCTTAATATTATTGGTTTAACAAAAATGCTTATGTCTTCTTTGATTTATTAGAGAATGAGAATAATACAATGTAGGTGCTTATGCTACTTGGATAAGTTTTTCCGAATCTTAAACAGGTTAATTGATTGAATAAGCTTGCCTTAATTCTACTTCATTTTTAAGATGTTTACAAATATAAATTTCTATTTACCCAGACTGAATCATTATTGTGATAAACTTTATTTCAACAATAATTATGTTTTGTGTATGTCAGCTTCAGGACAATTTTCAAGGTAAGTAACTTAAAACCTTGGACCAATGGTAAGTTGAGTTAATTAATGGAGAATCATTAGATAGTGAGACAGTATCTCAAGATAGTAAGATAGAATACTGAAACACTCATTACTACTCATAGTTTCAAGTTTATATCCCTTTACTTCTTATTTTCATGGGACTATCTCTTTGGATCTGTAATGAATGTGCTGCTCATTTCTGCCACTTTAAGGAGTGTATAAAAATGATGTATATGGCTAAGGCAAGCTGTATTGTGTGTATTCACAAGTTCTGCTAGTCTGCTGCAAAATGCTGGTGTGAACGTGAACAATTATCCACTCTCCAGGTCTCTCTGTGAAATAGAAGTGTGTTACTTTGGCTAAAAGTTATAATGAATATGTGGCTTTGGCTATATTTAGGAGCCATAGTTTCTGACAAATACAGCTCTGTGTGTTTCCATTTTTTGAGGAAAAGAGTAATTTTGTCCCAAAGGAGTGGAATATTTTTGGTCTCCAAACCCCCTTGTGCTCTTCAAGCTTATTGAGAACCACAAAGAACTAGAACTGCTTCTGAGATTTCCCAAAGGACTCCCATAAAGTCACAAAGATTTGGTCTTTTACCTTCTAAAAAGAGAGATGCTAGAAATAATTAGGCTTGTTTAATATCATTAGGTCTAAAAACAAAAAAAGATACCGTAAAATATGGTGCCTTGACAAGCCCTTTATTTATTTATTTGTTTATTTTTTTGAGACAAGGTCTCACTCTGTCACCCAGGCTGGAATGCAGTGGCATGATCTCAGCTTACTGTACCCTGACCTGCCAGGCTCAAGAGATCCTCCCACTTCAGCCTCCCAAGTAGCTGGGACCATAGGCACATGCCACTATGCCTGGCTAGTTTTTGTATGTTCTGTAGAGACGGGGTTTTGCCATGTTGCGCAGGCTGGTCTTGAACTCTGGGCTCAAGCATCCTCCCATCTTGGCCTCCCAAAGTGCTGGGATTATAGGCATGACCCACCACGCCCAGCCTCTTGACATGCTTTGAACTAAAAAAAACAGCCTCAGAAACAAAGTCTCTCCGACCTTCTCCCACCCTCATCCTCTGTCCCCCAATCACAGTCCTCTGCCTCTCAGACAGCAGAGGGAGAGGCTTTCTCTGAAGTTCCCTTATGGGACTATAGGAAGTTCCTCCAGACAGAATGCAATTGTCTTAGCTCTTCTCCCTATAATCTCAGAAAACAAAGAAGGTTAGCTTGCTGGAATGATGACTAGATTGGACACCATACCCAAAGCCCAGACAGACTTTCTCCCAGGCTATTGTTTGTTCTTCTCCCCTAAAAATCATTTACTTTTCCTCTGAAATTGCCTACATCTCCCACTCCCTCTCCCCTATGAAGAGGGTATTTAAACTTCAACCGTCTGGCCCTTGTTTCAGTAGCACACTTTGGGTGACTCCCGTGCACTTGCACGTTAATAAATTTGTATGCCTTTTCTACTGTTGATCTGTCTATTGTCGTTTTGTTTTATAGACTCAAATTCTTGAACTCCCAGGGAGTGGAAGAAAACTTTCTTTCATCCCTACAGTGTGTTATTATTAATGAGTTACATAGAAAGAGTTGTTGAATTAAAAAAGATACTTACACTTCCCTAGTTTAAATTTGTATGGGTAAAATCATGACAAACACTTTACAAACTAAAATCTATATGTGAAGTTCCTAGAGATTTGTCAATGCCTTCACTGCCTATGACACCATTCTATTTATCAGAGTTCAGGTGCAACTCTGGCTGATAATAGACAATAGACAATAGTATACAGTAGACAGTCATAATTTCAGTTATTTTTAGCATGCCAGTTTTGTTAAGATAGAATTCACATACAACGCAATTTAACCATTTAAACTATACAATTCAACCAGGCACGGTGGCTCATGCCTGTAATCCCAGCGCTTTGGGAGACTGAGGCAGGAGGATTGCTTGAGATCAGGAGTTTGACACCAGCCTGGGCAATATAGGGAGACCTCCTCTTTACTAAAACTTTTTAAAAATCAGCCAGGCGTAGTGGTACATGCCCGTAGTCCCAGCTACTTGGGAGGCTGATAGGGGGATCACTTGAGCCTGGGAGATCAAGGCTGCAAGTGAGCCATGATTACGCTATTGCACTCCAGCCTGGAAGACAAATTGAGACCTTGTCTCAAAAATAATAATAATATTAATAATAATGATAATAATTAGGTGTATAATTCAATGGTTCTTAGTATATTCAGTTATGCAACCATCACCACAATCAATTTTAGAACATATTCTTCACTTCAAAAAGAAATCCTACAACCGTTAACAGTCTTTCTGCATTTCCCCACTAACCACCAACCCAGATTTGCCTATTTGGGACATTTCATATAGATGGAATCATGCCATATGTGATCTTTTATAGCTGGTTTCTTCCCCTTAGCATAACATTTCAAGGTTCATTTATATTTTACCATGTATCATTACTTCATTCCTTGTTATTTGCAAATATTATTCCATTGTGCAAATATAACATTTTATTTATCCACTCATCAATTGAAAGGCATTTAGACTGTTTTCACTCTTTGCTTATTATGAATACTGATGCTATAAAAATTCATTTACAAGTTTTTGTGTAAACATGTTTCCATTTCTCTTGGGTGTATACTTAGAAGTAGATTTTCTAGGTCATCTGGTAATTCTATGTTTAATCATTTTTATGGCAACCCTATGTTTAACTATCAGATTGTTTTCCAAAGTGGCTGCACCATTTTTCAGTCCACTAGCAGTGTGTGAGGGTTTCAATATCTTTACACCTTACACAACACTTGGCCAGTCACACTGGCTCATGCCTGTAATCCCAGCACTTTGGGAGACTGAGGAAGGTGGATCGCTTGAGCACAGGAATTTGAGGCCAGCCTGTGAAAAGTGGCGAAACCACATTTCTACTAAAAGTGCGGAAAGTTAGCCAGGCGTGGTGGCCTGCGCCTGGAGTCCCAGCTACCTGGGAGGCTGATGTGGGAGGATCACCTGAGCTCAGAATGTTGAGTTGTGATGGCACCACTGCACTCTAGCCTGGATGACAGAATGAGACCCTGTCTCAAAAAAAACAAAAACCAAAAATCACCACAACCAACAACAAAAATACTTCTTATCTGTCTATTTGATTACAGCATCTTAATGGGTATGAAGTGCTATCCTATCACCTTGAGATTTACTTGTTTTTTTTCTCCCTAATGACTAATGATGTTGAACATGTTTTCATGTGTTTATTGGCCATTTATGTATCTTCTTTAGAGAAATGTTAATTCGAATGCTTTGCCCATTTTGTATTTGGGTTATTTTATTATTGAGTTGTAAGACTTCTTTATATATATTAGACACGAGTTCCTTATAAGACATATGAGTTGCAAATGTTTTCTCCATTTCGTGGATTGTCTCTTCACTTTTTTTTTTTTTTTTTTTTTTTGAGACGGAGTCTTGCTCTGTCGCCCGGGCTGGAGTGCAGTGGCCGGATCTCAGCTCACTGCAAGCTCCGCCTCCCGGGTTTACGCCATTCTCCTGCCTCAGCCTCCGGAGTAGCTGGGACTACAGGCGCCCGCCACCTCGCCCGGCTAGTTTTTTGTATTTTTAGTGGAGACGGGGTTTCACCGTGTTAGCCAGGATGGTCTCGATCTCCTGACCTCGTGATCCGCCCGTCTCGGCCTCCCAAAGTGCTGGGATTACAGGCGTGAGCCACCGCGCCCGGCCCTCTCTTCACTTTTTTGATGGTGTCCTTTCAAGCATGACTGTGGTGAAGTCCACAATTTTCTAATTTTTCTTTGGTCAATTGTGTTTTCGGTGTTACATCTAGAAAGGCTTTGCCTAACCCAAGGTCATAAAGATTTATACCCTACATTTCATTCCAAAAGTTTTATTGTTTTAGCTCTTACATTTAGGACTCTGATCCATTTTTAGTTAATTTTTGTGTATGGTTTGAGGAAGAAGTTCATCTTTATTCTTTTGCATGTGCATATCCAGTTGTCATATTTGAGAATGATGCTCATTTTACCAAATATGACCATGTTCTTTTAAGTAACCAAGGTTGTAAACCTTGTGAAACCAATGCATGCAATGTCCTGTTGGGTAAGCTCACCTGGTACCTGACTTATAGGTTTCCCTACCTTCCAGGTAGGTACAGAAGGTCACTTTCTGGCAGGTCCAAAAGTCTTAGCATCTTTTGGGGACCTGGAGAAGAAAGCAATTTGTCTCATTTATAGGAACTGCAAGGAAATCTGATGATGAGTTCTTACCTTGGTTTCTTAGCCACAGGATAGTAAATAATGAGAGGTTTTAAAAGCCCTTTCTGAGATTACTTATAAAAACTTCCAGCGAAGCAAATTTTAGGTCTCTATGGTAAAGGAATTTGCTTGCTACACCTGTATATATAATCAGGTCAGATCCGCCAATGTTGAGAGAGGAGGAAGGGAGAAACCAGTTAGGCAGCAGTTAGGGTGGGTCCCTGGTTGAATTCTTTCAAACAAAAGTACAGCCTGAAAAATCAAGCTGCAGGCACAGATAAGGGAACTTGCACAGGGGGCTTGCCTAAGACATGCCCACCGATGCACAGATAAGAAAGGCTACACGGGTGACTTGCCCAAACATTCCCGCAATGGAAAATTTCGTCCCCTGACACATGCACAGTGAAGGGAACAAAGCAATATGGAGTAATTTAAGCTAAAGGCCCGCATGCGCACTAGGAGGATGCAACGGGGTTACCAGAAATTTGTGCCTTACGGAAATAAAATGCCCAGCCCTCATCGGTTTCTTAAAAAAGCCTTTATATTCAACTGTGAAAACAGCAGTCCTCTTTCGGGTCCCCTCTCTGCAGTGGAGAGCTTTCTTCTTTCGCTTGTTAAACTTTTGCTCCAACTTCACCCTTCGTGTCTGCGCTTCTTAATTTTCTTGATCATTATATAAAGAACTTCGGGTGATACTTTGGGCAATGAGAAACTGCTACATTGTGGTGCATTGGCGAGACTGTAACCATGTGACTCTTACTTTGCGATCAAGAATAATCTTTTGAGATTATTTTTTATTAAAAGAGGAGAGACTATACAAAAAATTGTGTTTCAATGGAAAATTATGGATTATCTACACACAGCATGCCTTGTGTTACCTAATCTAGCCTTTTTAATTTTTCTTAGAGACAGGGCTTTGCTCTGTTGCCCAGACTGAAGTGAAGTGGCATGATCATCACTTACTGCAGCTTGAACTCTTGGGCTCAAGTGATCCTCCCGCTTCACCTCCCCTAGGACTACAGGGATGTGCCACTATGCCCAGCTAAGTGTTTGTTTATTTGTTTTGTAGATTTGGGGCCTCTCTCTGTTGCCCAGGCTGGTCATTAACTCCTGGCCTCAACCGATCCTCCCATCTCAGCCTCCCAAAGTGCTGGGATTACAGTTGTGAGCCACTGTGCCCAGCCAGTCAGATTCTAGCCTTTATAATCTCTGAGCTATTTTACAACTCTTTGTTAATGGATAGACTACACATTCTGTCTTGTCTGATAGGGTTTCAGTGAACTTATCTCCCCTCTCAGGGAAAAAATACTTTTGCCTTTTTCCATTCCTTTATTCCATATAAATCTGTACCTTTTGACTTTTCCTTTGATCCAGTATAACATTTGCCTGCTTCTCTCATCAAATAAGTAAAATCTTTCACACATGTTCATTTTTTCTCTGTATGAGAGTCATGATTTTACCTTTATTTCAAAAATTATCTTTTAACAATCCATTACAAAGTGGGATAGAGATGAAATCAGATACGAGAGAAAAAGACCCATGAAAACGCACAGGTTTAGGATGTACCTCATTTGGACTCTGCAGAGACAATGAAACAAAGTATCAGAGAAGTTGATTTGCCCAAAGATACAACCAGGAAATGGGGGTGAGATAAGGGTGAAGGGTAAACAATAATTAATGGCAAAGAAATTAAAATGACACAAAACATATGAATAAATGCTCAATCCCATAATGCTCTCAAATCCTTTTATAAAAAGACTTATCATTTTTCATCTAAAAGAGTGGTAAAGAAATAGAAGTGTGGTACTATTCAGGGCAGGTAAGTAGGTAGCAGGAATAGACACATTTCTGCTTTGTGAATAAGTGAGCAGGATAAACTCTTTCGGAGGCTATTTAATAAGATTTAAATACAGGTATCCTTTAAACCAGTATTTCTACTTTCAGATGTTTAATGGGTGAAATGTTTGCACAAGTATGTGATGATATATGTTCAAGGATGTTCATTTTCAATATTGTAATAGTAAGCTTGGAAGCACCCTAGATTTCCATCAATAAAAGGCTGTTTCAGAACAATGTATCTAAAATCATGCATTTTTTGTTTAAAAATATACATATAGTGGTCATCTTAGAGGGATGGGACTATAAAATTTTGTACTCCACATTTTTTGTTTTACATGTTTGTATTACTTTTGCCATATTAAAAAAATAGTAACAATATACCTATAAGAGAATCCAATATTTTATTTTTTTTTACTTTTTTTTTTATTGCATATGCCTGCTGTTTATTGTTTTTTTCTTTTATTATTATACTTTAAGTTCTAGGGTACATGTGCATAATGTGCAGGTTTGTTACATATGTATACTTGTGCCATGTTGGTGTGCTGCACCCATCAACTCGTCAGCACCCATCAGGTCATCATTTATATCATGTATAACTCCCCAATGCAATTCCTCCCCCCTCCCCCCTCCCCATGATAGGCCCCAATGTGTGATGTTCCCCTTCCCGAGTCCAAGTTTCCTCATTGTTCAGTTCCCACCCATGAGTGAGAACATGCGGTGTTTGGTTTTCTCTTCTTGTGATAGTTTGCTAAGAATGATGGTTTCCAGCTGCATCCATGTCCCTACAAAGGATGCAAACTCATCCTTTTTTATGGCTGCATAGTATTCCATGGTGTATATGTGCCACATTTTCTTAATCTTGATACAGTATCATGTAAATGAACTCATTTTTTCAATGCACCAATGGCAACTTCTCAGTGGAGGTGGAGAGGGCTGTAGAACAGCATTCTGAATTGGACCTCCATGAAGTAGGGCATAGTTATTACTCACTAGTCACTAAGAATATTTTCCATGAGATGTGCACAATATCCAGACAAGAATTTTAACAAGATCCACACTCCCTGCCTGAGCCAATGAAACCCTCTACCTAATCAATTAACTAATGAAGGTCTTGGGGCAAATAACTACCACTGAAGAATTTATGAACTATAGAATGTAGGTGTGTGTGTGTCTTTTGACTGTAGTTCCCACTGAAGAGTTGCTGAATGATGAATTAATGCTCAATGATCCAGATATACATCATATAAATAATTACTTATAAATATTATTCAAAAGAACTTTATCTACTTTAAACAGCTATTTGTGCAGTTAATTGATTTTAAACTACATATGCTTCTAATTTCAAAATAGGCTGATTGAAGTCGAGTTTTTAGTAGGTGCCTAGCATATTATGATTTTAAAAATTTAAATCTTAAGTTACACTAAAATGCTGTAGGAAATAGATTTCATCAGGCAACCAAACCAATGTCATGGGTCACTATTCATAAATACCATGGCAAATAATAATGATTAACTTTTACCACAGACTTAGTGCATAGAAATAATTTCTGTAAGTTATGCCTGCAAGCAACCCAGTGATGTAGGTAATGATTTATCCTGGCTTAACAGAAGTTAACTAAAGATACAGAGTGAGAAAATGCGGCCAGGGAGTTCTCTGGGGCCTCTTTTATAAGGGTACAATCCCATTCATGAGAACTCCATTTTCATGACCCAGTCATATCCCAAAGACCCTGCCTCCTAACACCATCACATTTCAGGTGAGAATTTTGCATAGCCATTTGGGAAGGGAGGACACAAATATTCAGTCCATAACAAAACTCCTCATTGAGGTTATGTGTATTGACTAGATAACAGAAACTCAACAGTTTCCATCCCAAATTTGTTTGCTATCCAATATAGATAGTTTTGATTTTGTTTTTGTTTTGAAAGAGTCTTACTCTGTCACCCAGGCTGGAGTGCAGTGGCACAATCATAGCTCACTGCGGCCTTAACCTTCTGGGATCAAGTGATCCTCCCACCTCAGCCTCCTTAGTAGCTGGGACTACAGGCATGTGCCACCATGCCTGGATCTTTTTTATTTAATTAGTTAGTTATTTTTGTGGAGACAACGTTTTGCTTTGTTGCCCAGGCTGGTCTCAAACTTCTGGCCTCAAGTGATCCTCCCACCTCGGTCTCCCAAAATGTTGGGCTTACAAATGCGTGCCACTGCATCTGGCCTCATAATTTCTGATTTATATTCACAATAAAGCTAAAAGAGGACATACATGTAGTGTGGAACAAAAAGCACACAAGGAAGCTGTTCAAATGTCTTTTTTAAATTTTTACTTTTTAATGTTTTTATTGATGTGTAGTATTTGAACATATTTATGGGATACATGTGATATTTTGTTACATGAATAGAATGTGTAATGATCAAGTCAGGATATTTAGGATATCCATCACCATCAGCATTTTACCTTTTTTATGTGTTGAGAATGTTTCAAGTCCTTACTTCGAGCTATTTTGAAATGTGTAATACATAATTGTTAAATATAGTCACCTATATCACTAGAGAATATTAGAACTTACTCTAACTAACTGTATGTACCCGTTAACCAACTCTGCTTTACTTCCCCCCACGCACACTCCCACATTCTTCCCAGCCTCTGATAACTGTAATTCTACTCACTACCTCCATGAAATCAACATTTTTATGAGCATGTGAGTACATGTGATAATATTTGTCTTTCTGGTTTTTGTTTTGAGACAGGGTCATACCCTGTAGCCCAGGCTGGAGTGTAGTAACACTATCACAGCTCACTGCAGCCTCCAATTCCCTGGGCTCATGTGATCTTCCCACCTCTACTTCCTGACTAGCTGGGACTACAGGCACATGCCATCACGCCTGTCTAATTTTTGTATTATTTTGTAGAGATGGGGTTTTACCATGTTGCCCAGGCTGGTCTCAAACTCATGGGCTCAAGCGATCAGCCCACCTTGGCCTTCCAAAATGCTGTGATTACAGGCGTGGACCACCGCACCTGGCCATGTTTATCTTTCTGTGTCAGGCTTATTTAACCTCCAGTTTCATCCACGTTGCTGCAGATGACATTATTTCATTATTTTCTATGGCTGAATAGCATACTACTGTGTAAATATATGACATTTACTTTATGCATTAATTCATTGGTGGACACTTAGGTTGATTCCCTATCTTTGCTATTGTGAATAGTGCAGCAATAAACATGGGGGGAGTATGTATCCCTTTGATATGCTGATTTCCTTTCTTTTGGATGAATACCCAGTAGTGGGATAGCTGGATCATATAGTAGTTCTATTTTTAGTTTTTTGAGTAATCTTCATACCATTTTCCATAATGGCTGTACTAACTTACATTCCCACCAACAGTGTATGAGAGTTTTCTTTTCTCTACATTGTCACCAACATCGGTTTTTTTTTTTTTTTTTGTATTTTTTAATAGTCATTTTTACTGGGGTAAGATGATATTGTGGTTTTGATTAGCATTTCCCTGATAATTAGTGATTTTGAGCATTTTTATTATACCTGTTGGCCACTTATAGATCTTCCTTAGAGGAATGTCTATTTAGATCCTTGCCCAACTTTTAAATGGGGTTGTTTGTGTTTTTGCTGTTGAGTTGTTTCAGTTCCTTGTATATTCTGGATATTAGTCCTTGTCAGATAAATAATTTGCAAATATTTTCTTCCATTGAAGAGGTTATCTCTTTGCTCTGTTGATTGTTTCCTTTGCTGTGTGGAAGCTTTGTAGTTTAATATAACTTCATTTGTTAATTTTTGGTTTTGTTGCTTATTTTTGGGGGGTCTTAGCCATAAAATACTTGCTTAGGCCAAAGTCCTAGAGTATTCCCCGCTATGGTTTTTTCCTAGTTGTTTTATAGTTTGGGGTCTTTCGTTTAAGTTCTCAATCCATCTTGATTTGATTTTTGTATATGGTGAGAGATAGGGGTTTAATTTCATTCTTCTGCATATAAATATCCAGTTTTCTCAGCACCATTTATTGAAGAGGATGTCCTTTTCCCCAGTGTATGTTCTCGGCACATTTGTCTAAAATCATCTCTCTGTAAATATGTAAGTTTATTTATGGGTTCTCTATTTTGTTCCGTTGGTCTGTGTTTCTCTTTTTATACCAATATCACGCTGTTTTGGCTACTATAGCCTAATAATATATTTTAAAGTCAGGTAGTGTGGTGCCTCCAGCTTGGTTATTTTTGCTCAGAATTGCTTTGGCTATTTAGGCTCTTTTTTGGTTCATTACAAATTTTAGGATTTTTTTTTTCTATTTCTGTGAAGAATGTCATTAGCATTTTGATAGGAATTGCTTTAGTAGTATGGTCATTTTGCAATATTAATTCTTCCAATCCATGAGCATGGAATGTCTTTACATTTGTTTGTGACCTCTGCAATTTCTTTCACCGGTGTTTTATACTTTTCCTTGTAGAGATCTTTCACCTCCTTCTTTAAATTTATTCCTAGGATATTTGTTTTGTTTTGTTTTGTTTGTGTGTTATCATTGTACATGGGATTTCTTTCTTGATTTATTTTTCAGCTACTTCATTATTGACATTATTGGTATATAGAAATGCTACTGATTTTTGTATGTTGATTTTGCTTTCTGAAACTTCACTGAATTTGTTTATCAGCTCTAGGAGTCTTTTGAAGGAATCTATAGGGTTTTCTAGATATAGAATTATGCTGTCAGTGAACAGAGATAATTTGGTTTCCTCTTTTTCTATTTGGATGCCTTTTATTTCTATCTCTTATTTGATTGCTCTGCCTAGGACTCCTAGTAGTATGTTGAATAGAAATGGTAAAAGTGGGCATCCTCACTTGTTTTAGTTCTTAGGGGAAAGGGTTTTAGCTTTTTCCCATCAGTATGTTAACTGTGGGTTTGTCATACATGGTCTTTATTATATTGAGTTATGTTCCTTCTGTGCCTAGTTTGTTGAGTGTTGTTTATCATGAAGGGATGTTGAATTTTATCAAATGCTTTTTCTGCATCTATTAGATGATCATGTAGTTTTTGTCTTTTGTTCTCCTGAGGTGATATATCACATTTACTGATTTACATATGTAGAACTATGCTTGCAATCCTGGGGTAAATTCCACTTGATTGTGGTATATTATCTTTTTGAGGTGCTGCTAGATTTGGTTTGCTAATATTTTGTTGAGGATTTCTAGATCTACGTTCATTAGCTTATTGACCTGTCATTTTCTTTTTGTGTTGTGTTTTTGTTTGACTTTGGTACCAAGGTAATACCGGTTTTATAGAATGAGTTAGGGAGAATACCCACCTCTCCTCTTTTTCAGAATAGTTTGAGGAGAATTGAAATTAGTTCTTCTTTATTAGTTTGGTAGAATTATGCAGTAAAGTCATGTTTTGGCTTTTCTTTGTTGGGAGACTTTTTAATTTGTTTTCAATCTCATTATACTTTATTGATCTGTTCAGGTTTTCTATTTCTTCCTGATTCAATCTTAGTAGTTTGCATGCTTCCAGGGATTTATCCATTTTCTCTAGGTTTTGCAGTTTGTTAGTGTATAGTTGTTCATAATAGTCTCTGATGATCTTCTGTATTTCTGTGGGTTATCAGTTGTAATGCTTCCTTTTCATTTATAATTTTATTTGGGTCTTCTTTCTTTCTTTGCTAGTCTAGCTAGTGGTTTGCCAATATTATTAATCTTTTTTAAAACCCCACTTTTTGTTTCTTGATTTTTTTGTATATTTTTAGTCCCATAGGTTTCAGTATGCTGTGTTTCCATTTTCATTTGTTTCAAGAAATTTTTGGCTTCCTTCTTAATTTCTTTCTTTCTCTCTCTCTCTTTCTTTCTTTCCTTTTCTTTTATTTATTTATTTATTTTTTTGAGACAGTCTCACTCTGTTACCCAGGCTGGAGTGGTGTGGCACAATCTCGGCTCACTGTAACCTCCACCTACCAGGTTCAAATAATTCTCATGTCTCAGCCTCCAGAGTAGCTGAAACTAAAGTCATGTATCACCACATCTGGCTAATTTTTGTATTTTTTTTTTTTTGAGGCGGAGTCTCGCTCTGTCGCCCGGACTGGAGTGCAGTGGCCGGATCTCAGCTCACTGCAAGCTCCGCCTCCCGGGTTTACGCCATTCTCCTGCCTCAGCCTCCCAAGTAGCTGGGACTACAGGCGCCCGCCACCTCGCCTGGCTAGTTTTTTTTTGTATTTTTAGTAGAGACGGGGTTTCACCATGTTAGCCAAGATGGTCTCGATCTCCTGACCTCGTGATCCGCCCGTCTCGGCCTCCCAAAAGTGCTGGGATTACAGGCTTGAGCCACCGCGCCCGGCCTAATTTCTGTATTTTTAGTAGAGACGGGGTTTCACCATGTTGGCCAGGCTGGTCTCGAACTCCTGGCCTCAAGTGATCTGCCCACCTCAACCTCCCAAAGTACTGGGGTTACAGGTGTGAGCCACCATGCCCAGCCTGATTTGCTTCTTAATTTCTTCGTTAACACAATGGTCATTCAGGAGCATGTTCTTTAATTTCATGTATTTGTACAGTTTCCACAGATCCTCTTTGTTTTTTATTTCTAATTTCATTTCATTGTGGTCAGAGAAGATACATGATATAATTTCAATTTTTAAACATTTGTTGAGATTTGTTTTGTGTTCTAACATATGGGCTACCTTGGAGAATATTCCATGTGCTGATGAATGCGTACTCTGCAGCTGTCGGATGAAATGTTCTGTAAATGTCTGCTAGGTCCATTTGATCTCAAATATGCAGTTTAAACCCAATATTCCTTTGTTGATATTCTGTGTAGATAATCTGTCAGTTGCTGAGAATGGGGTGTTGAAGTCCCCAACTATTATTGTATTGGAGCCTATTCCTTACTTTAGAGCTAATAATATTTGTCTTACATTTCTGGGTGTTCTGGTGTTGGGCGCATATATATTTAGACTTATTATATCCTCTTGCCCAGGCACAGTGGCTCACACCTCTAACCCCAGAGCTTTGGGAGGCTAAGGCAAGAGGATCACTCAAGGCTAAGAGTTACAGACTAGCCTTAGTAACATAGTGAGATCCCATCTTACACAAAATTTTAAAAAATTAGCCAAGTACAGGGCATGTGCCTCAGGCTGAGGTGAAAGGATTGCTTGAGCCCAGGAGGTTGAGGCTGGAGTGAGCCATGATTGTGCCATTGCCCTCCAGCTTGAGTGACAGAGCAACAGAGCAAGGTTGTGTCTCAAAATAAAAAAAAGAGAAAAAAAGATTTTTATATCCTTTTAATGAATTGATATCTTTATCATCATATAATTACTTTTTGCCTCTTTATTGTTTTTGACTTAAAGTCTGTTTTATATGCTGTAAATATAGCTACGCCTGCTTATTTTTGGTTTCTGTTTGTGGAATATTTTTTCCATCCGTTTGCTTTCAGTCTATCTACGGCTTCACACGTGAAATAAGTTTCTTGTAAATAGGACATAGTTAAGTCATGTTCTCTTACCCATTCATCCAGTCTATATCTTTTAAGTGGAAATTTTAATTTGCTTACATTCAAGGTAACTGTTGACATGTGAGGACTTATTTCTGTCATTTTGCTAATTTTTCTCTGGTTGTTTTGTATATCCTCTGTTATTTTCTTCCTCTCTTATTTTTTATCTTTGTGGTTTGGTGATTTTCTGTAGTGGTAACATTTGAGTCCTTTCTCTTTCTCGTGTGTGTTTTCTCTATTCATTAGTTTTATCCTTTCTTGTGTTTTCATGATAGTAGATGTGGTCCTTTAGCTTCTAAGTACAGAACTCCTTTATGCACTTTCTTGTAGGTCTGGCCTAGTAGAGATGAATTGCCTCAGCTTTTCCTTGTCTGGGAAAGTCTATTTTTTTCTTCACTTATGAAGGATAATTTAGCTGGGTATAGTATTCTTGAGTAGCCAATTTTTTCATTTAGCACTTTGAATATATCATTCCACTCTCTTTTGGGGTCTGTAATTTTTCTGCTGAGAAGTCCATTGTTAGTCTGATGAGGATTCTCTTACATGTGACTAGGTACTGTTCTCTTGCTGTTTTAAAATTCTTTGTCTTTGACTTTTGACAGTTTGGCTACAATACGACAGGAAAAAGTCTTTTTTGTATTGTATCTATCTGGGGATCTTTGAGCTTCCTGTATTTGGATGTCTAAATCTCTTGCTAGACTTGGGAAGTTTTCAGCTAATATTTTGTTAAATAGGCATTTCTATGGCATTAACTTCTCCTCACCTTCTGGGACACAAAACATTTGGATATTTTGTCACTTTTGATGTCCCATATATCAGATAGCCTTTCCTCATTCTCCTGTATTCTTTTTTTTTTTTTTTTTTTGTCTGATTGGATTATTTCAAAAGACCTCTCTTCAAGTTTTTCAAGTTTCTTCTGCTTGATCTAGTCTATTATTGAAGCTCTTGATTGTATTTTTAAGTTGTATTGATTGATTTATTCAGTTCCAGGATTTGTTGGGTTCTTTTTTGTAATATTATCTCTTTGGTGAATTTCTCATTCATATAGTGAATTATTTTCCTGATTCCATTTATTTGTATTGTTCATCTCCATTCTTCTGTATCTCACTGAGCTTCTTTAATGTGATTTTTAATTCTTTCTCAGGAATTTCATAAATTACTTTTTTTTGAAATCTGTTGTTGGAAAATTATTATATCCCTTTGGAGGTTTCATATTTCCTTGCTTTTTCATGTTTCCTTTTTCTTTTTTGGTTTTTTGTTGTTGTTGTTTTGTTTTGTTTTTTACATGGAGTCTTGCTCTTGTTGCCCAGGTTGGAGTGCAGTGGTGCGATCTCAGCTCACTGCAACCTCCGCCTCCTGGGTTCAAGTGATTCTCCTTCCCTCCTTGCTCAGCCTCTCCAGTAGTTGGGATTACTGGTGCCCACCACCACACTCAGATAATTTTTTTTATATTTTTAGTACAGATGGGGTTTCATCATGTTGGCCAGGCTGGTCTTGAACTCCTGACCTCAAGTGATCCACCCACTTTGGCCTCCCAAAGTGCTGGGATTACAGGCGTGAGCCACCACGCCCGACCTCCTATTTCCTTTCATTGACATTTGCACAACAGGTGTAACAGTGTCTTCTTCTATTTTTGGATTGACTTACACATGGGGAAGACTTTCCTGTAAGTGAATGTATGGTGTTGGTTGGGTAGGGCACTTTTGGTTTGATTGTGGGTTTGTGCAGTAGTAGTCTCATATGATTTCTTCAGCTGTAAACTCAGTCAGTGGTGTTTGTGATTTTCTCAGTATCTTGGGCTCTGGTTGTAAATGGAAGCTGTGGTGAGGTTTTTCTGAGGACAGAACAACCCTCAGGCTTCCAGGTGGCACTTGCTGTCCTGGTTTCCTTCCTTCCTTCCGTCCATCCTTCCTTCCTTCCTTCCTTCTTTTCTTCCTTCCTTCATTTCTCTTTCTTTCTCTTTCTTTCTTCTTTTTCTTTTTTTCTTTTCTTTAGCTCTTCTGCCTTCCTTCCTTTCTTTCCTTCCCTCCTTCCTTCCTGCCTTCTTCCTTCCTTACCTTCTTCCTTCCTTCCTTCCTTCCTTCCTTCCTTCCCTCTCCCTCCCTCCCTCCCTCCCTCCCTCCTTCCTTCCTTCCTTCCTTCCTTCCTTCCTTCCTTCCTTCCTTCCTTCCTTCCTTCCCTCTCTTTTTTTGTCTGTGATGGTCTAAGCAGGCCATTCCCTAGGTCCCCAGGTGGCACATGCAGGTGTGTGCTGGTGGTGGTGGTGATGGAAGGCTGGGTGGGCCCATCTTCAGGACCCCATGAGGAGTTCCCAGATGCCAGTAGTTATGAGGCAGGGAGATCCCCAGGCCTCCAGACAGCATGCTTTGTTGCTGGTTGCTGGTTTTCTAGGCCTGTTGTTAGGCCTTTTGCTTGTGTGCATGTGCACCCGAGGCAACTGTTGGGGTGGTGTGGTCCCAGGCTCCCAGGTGGTGTGCTTGGGGCACTGAGGGGATGGGTCTGTTTTCAGGTGCCCTGTTGGTCCACATAAGCGTCAGCTTTGGTGGGTGGGGCAGGCCAGACCCCCAGGCCTCTGGAAGGTATGATACAGTGCCAGCAGTGGCAGGTGTTCTGGGGTTATTAATAGGCCCCCTGCTGGTTTGCGTCTTCATGTGGGTGACTGATAGGATGGGGTAACCCTTGGGTCCCCAGGTGGAAGGTTTGGGAACTGGGGGGTGTAGTTCCAGTCTGGGTGGGCCTATCCTTAAGCTCATCAATGTTACATATGGCCACAGGCTGTGGTGAGCAGTGTGGGTTGATCTCCAATCCTTGGGCAGTGTGCTTAGGCAGGGATAGCAGCAGTGGCAGTGGGCAGCAAAAACCCGTCCTGAAGGCATATGCAAGTGTGCAGTAGCCCTGCTGGGGGTAGGGATGCTATTTGTGGTAGCCATCCCAGGAAGGTGGGGTTCAGACTCTGGACAGTATGTACTTTGGCTCCCAGTACAAGCAGTGGCTGCAGCAGCTGGCAAGGATAGACTGGACTCCAGGCATATGCAAGTACATGGCAGCCCTGCTGCTGGGGAGAGTTAGGGTTGCTCTCTGTGACCACAGCTTGAGGTAGATGGATTTCAGTCTGTGGGACATAAGCACTTTGGCTCCCTCCTCCCTGGTGTGCTGCATCTCCCTCTCCCCAGTATACAGGACACTGTATGGGCTAGATTGCTGGGGACCCTGCTGTTCTGCTGGCCCAACTGGCATCTCAGTTCTGTAGCCCTTCTGGTGGATGTGGGGAAATGTCACTGGGACTCCAGGGAGGTGGAGATGCAGGAGCTGTGGGGTGCTGGGACGGGATGTAGCCTGGTGGAGGTTGGGCTCTCAAAATGGTGTCATGCCGCAGCTGCCTGGGAGTTAGGGATGGGGTGGTGTGAGACCCACTATGAGCTCCCTCTCTGGAGCAAAACTGTCTTATGGACTCTAGGGAGCCTCCTATGCCAGTCTCAGGGCCTGCAGGGCTTGAGGAACTCTTCCATGGCTAGTATTACGGGAATCTGTGGTAAGGATGTGGACCACTGGGGATCTTGCACTTCCCCTTTCCTTGCACTGAGGAGCCTCTCTGAGCTCCCAGCTGATCCTGGCTGGGCTGTCGACTTTACCTCTGGCTCCTTCAGTGCCTCAGGTTGTTTCCTGTCACTTTGTTAAATTCTAGCTTTCTGTCTTAGATGTTCTGTTCCAAGTGTGAATATCTACTCACTATTTTGGTTCTTTGTGGAGGAGCCGAGTGTTTTGTGCCTCTAGTCGGTCATCTCAAAACATCACTGCTCAGACTTCTTCTTCTTTTTTTTTTTTTCTTAAATAGAGATAGGATCTTGCTATGTTGCCCAGGCAAGTTGGTCTTGAACTCCTGGGTTAAAGCAATCCTCCCACCTCAGCCTCCTGCAGTGATGGGATCACAGGCATGAGCCACCACACCTGGCCCAAACTTCTCGAGAGTAGTAGTGTTTAGCTTTTGTCTTCTGTGGTGTAATTATTCTCTAATAGCTCCAGATTGAACTTTGACGTGATAAACAGTGAGTGTACGCTACTGAGAGACCAAAAAGATTGGAATCATTCACAAAGGGATATAGGAGACTCCATTTCCTAGGAGGTCCTCAACAAATATTTACCTACCTAGAGTAAATGTAGGCAGGGATACCCTTGAAGCTAGAACACTAAGAGGTGGCACTTTTGTGACTCTAATTCTTGAGAAAATTTATTTTTCCCCTTCGTGGTTGGTTATAACATCGAAATGGTTAAATGAAACTTGTTCTGATTTGGTATTTGTCTGCCACCCTCCCCTTTAGAGAAACTGATTTCTGAATAATTTCTCTTGTACATGCATTTTAAAGGTGTGTAATTAACTGGTAGCAGGTTGTTAGGTAGCTGATGAGGTGTGAACTAGCCACTAATTTGTTTTCTTTATTTACAACTTTCCCTGCTCTTGAAAATGACAGCATGATGTTTTTCATTCCCTGCTTTCTTCACCAGATTAAAAAGTGATTTGTGAAGCCATTTTTAATTCCTCAAATTCCATTAAAAAGGAATCTCCAAGGGAGTCTTAATCAAGACATAATAGACACTAAAATGTGATCACACAACAGCACTTCTAATGTGGCCCGATTTCAGCTATAATGTTAAGCGTTTGCCTCCAGTTAACTGAACTCAGCCCTAACACTGACCTACAACTTCTGAAATGAAATAACCTCTATGCAGTTGGCAATTACTTTATTGTAAATGTTTGCAGCTAACATACTTTATTGCTTTAGAATTTAACATATACCCCCAAAGGGATAATTTGTTACCAAATTATTATTGTATTATCAGTAAAATAGTTTGCTTTCCCCTTCAAATTGCCTTTTCTCCTACTACTTATATATATATATACACACACACATATATATTTATATATATCCGTTTAAGAAATTAAAATGGAAACATAATGAAATGAGAATCATTAAAAACACCGTACTAGAATACTGAAAATGCAGCTGAAACAGAAATGGTCAAATGTAGAATTTGTATGTAACCAAAAGGGGTAATTTGAAACCAGGGAGCATATTGAGTTACTGGATGAGTTTGATAAGACAAATGAAAATAAACTGTTTTTAAATTTTTTAAAATATAACCAAAAGTAAGCTACAGAATATGTAAAGGATATATCATGCAAAACTCCCCTTCACCCTTGAATAGACAGTTAACCAACATACAACAAAGCACAGATGTTAGATATGTGGCAACATTTTCCTTTCTACCTGTTAGAGCCTACATTAGTACTCCCATCGAGAACATTGTGGCCTCCAGGATACTATTTTCAAATGCAGATATGTCTCAGAGCATCAATACTACAAGTTGCTATGGTGATCACTTTTGTATGATAATAATAAACATTGCTCACTGAGTTTTAGATTTATGGCAGGCACTGTTTTAAGTGATTTATAGTATTAACTCCTTTAATCTTCACAACAATCCTATAAATCCCATTAGGACTCTAAGAATCCTATTAGAATTCTTATTTTATAGACAAAGGAACTGAGGCTCAGTTTGTTTGTTTGTTTGTTTGTTTGTTTGAGTTGGAGTCTCACTCTGTCACCCAGGCTGGAGTGCAGTGGCACGATCTTGGCTCACTGCAACCTCTGCTGCCCGGTTTCAAGCAATTCTCCTGCCTCAGCCTCCCGAGTAGCTGGGATTACAGGCGCCTGCCACTACGCCCAGGTGATTTTTGTATTTTCAGTAGAGAGGGGGTTTCACCATCTTGGCCAGGCTGGTTTTGAACTCCTGACCTTGTGATCCACCTGACTGAGGCCCAGTTTTACAGTTAAAAGTAACTTGGCTAAGGTTACATAGTGTTGGAGAAATTAAAAACAAAATATCTTCCCAATCTCTCAGCAAAGATAGAAGAGAAAGGAAACAATTTTATTATTGAGTAAGCACTAAACCAGAATGTGATGCCCATCATAGGCAATATGCTAAGAGATTGCAAAGACAGAAAGAAATCTCAACCTTTTTCACAGCCAAGCAGATACCAGCTACAATCCATTTACATATGTTTTCTCTTTCTTTTTTTTTTTTTTTTTTTTTGAGATGAAGTCTCGCTCTGAGTAGCTGGGACTACAGGTACATGCCTCCACGCCCAGCTAATTTTTGTATGTTTCATAGAGACAGGGTCTCACTATGTTGCCCAGGCTGATCTTGAACTCCTGGCTTTAAGCAATCTCTACCTGCCTCAGCCTCCCAAAGTGTAGGGATTACAGATGTGAGCCCCTGCATCTGGCCTTATTTTTAATTTGCATTTGTCCTTGCAACAGATAATAAGTAGTGGAGTTAGGATTTAAGATAGTCTAGCTTTATTTTTATTTTTATTTTTTTTTGAGACGGAGTCTCTGTCACCCAGGCTGGAGTGCAGTGGCATGATCTCACCTCCACCTCCCGGGTTCAAGTGATTCTCCTGCCTCTCAGCCTCCTGAATAGCAGGGACCACATGCGCGTGCCACCATACCTGGCCAATTTTTGTATTTTTAGTAGAGACGGGGTTTCACCATGTTGGCCAGGCTGGTCTCTAACTCCTGACGTCAAGTGATCCACCCACCTTGGCCTCCCAAAGTGCTGGGATTACAGGCATGAGTCACCACTCCCAGCCACTTTAAAGACCTTTTAAAAATCCGATGCTAGGCCGGGCGAGGTGGCTCAAGCCTGTAATCCCAGCACTTTGGGAGGCCGAGACGGGAGGATCACGAGGTCAGGAGATTGAGACCATCCTGGCTAACACGGTGAAACCCCGTCTCTATTAAAAAATACAAAAAAACTAGCCGGGCGAGGTGGCGGGCGCCTGTAGTCCCAGCTACTTGGGAGGCTGAGGCAGGAGAATGGCGTAAAACCGGGAGGCGGAGCTTGCAGTGAGCTGAGATCCAGCCACTGCACTCCAGCACGGGCGACAGAGTGAGACTCTGTCTCAAAAACAAACAAACAAACAAACAAAAAAAAACAAAAAACAAACAAACAAAAAAATCCGGTGCTATGCCATCTCTGTAAGCTTCATACTTGGAAGCCATTGAACAGAGGCAATATACTGAGGAAATTAATATATTCACTCCACACTTACTTAACGAGCACCTACTATGTACCAGGCACGTTGCTAGGTGTTAAGGATATAATTATGAATAAAACAGACAACAGTTTTGCCCTCATGGAACTTACGGTTTAGGTGGAGAGACTCATATTAAACAAATAGTTCTTCAAGATTATCAAACAAAATTATGAAAACTGGGCAGAATGAAAAGGATTAAGAAGTTTTGAGAGCATATTAAAGAGAGAATTTCAGCTAGTCCAGGTGGTCTTGAGGGCTATTTAAGTTGAAAATAGGAGTTTTGATGAAGAGGAAAGGAAGATAACAAAAGGATAATTTGAGGTATAGGGAAAATAAAAAAATCTCAGGACCCCCAAACTTCTTATTGCAAGGGAAGGTTAAGCCGCGAGGCTGAGTTAAGCAACACCTTCTTCCAAAGGAACAGCTGTTACTAACATGCATCAGCCAGATCCCCATGGAAAGATAAAAGGCCTCAAGCATCTATGAAGGGCTGTCCCCACACATCATTCATAAGCTCTTTGTCGGTCTCCTATAAACAAGGACATGCCAATTTAACTTAAGGTCTTCCCAAAATTAAAGTCTGTTCAGTTGCACACTGATAGCGTAGTACAAGTTTATCTTCCCAGGTGCAGAACAAAGACAAGACTCATTTTTCCACCTAGCCAGAGCTGCCTGCATAACTCACTCTTCCTTTACTTCCTTTTTATTTTCAAACCTTCACCTTATCTTCTTTTTTTTTTTTTTTTTTTTGAGACGGAGTCTTGCTCTGTCACCCAGGCTGGAGTGCAGTGGCCGGATCTCAGCTCACTGCAAGCTCCGCCTCCCGGGTTTACGCCATTCTCCTGCCTCAGCCTCCCAAGTAGCTGGGACTACAGGCGTCCGCCACCTCGCCCGGCTAGTTTTTTTTGTGTGTGTTTTTAGTAGAGACGGGGTTTCACCGTGTTAGCCAGGATGGTCTCGATCTCCTGACCTCGTGATCCGCCCGTCTCGGCCTCCCAAAGTGCTGGGATTACAGGCTGGAGCCACCGCGCCCGGCCCACCTTCACCTTATCTTTTGTAAAATGTAGATTGACCAGGCACTAACCAAAGCCCTCAGGAATGTAACCATTCGCCTTACCTCCGATCTGCCCCTCTTCCTACGTTCCTTCCCAGGTTTAAGGAAATGTATAAATATGTAATCTCCTGAGAGCCTCTTCAGAAAAACAGCCAGATGTGTCTGTGGCTTGTGCTTTTCCCAGACGTGCTTAAAGCTGGCTTAATAAACCTTGATGATTGAGATTTGTGCCTCATTTCGGTTGTCCGAGCTTTGGGGTATTAGATTGGGAGGAATAGGATTGAAAAGTAGGAATGCTACCGGGCACGGTGACTCACGCCTGTAATTCCAGCACTTTGGGAGGCCAAGGCGGGCAGATCATGAGATCAGGAGTTCGAGACCAGCCTGGACAACAAGGTAAAACTCTGTCTCTACTAAAAATACAAAAATTAGCTGGGTGTGGTGGCGCGTGTCTGTAATCCCAGCTACTGGGGAGGCTAAGGCAGGATAATCGCTTGAACCCGGAAGGTGGAGGTTGCAGTGAGCCGAGATCATGCCACTGCACTCCAGCCTGGGTGACAGAGTGAGACTTTGTCTAAAAAAAAAAAAAAAAAAGTAATGCCCACTTTGAACACTTACTCTGCCAGAGTGAAATAATAACATTTGATAGCACACATAGGTGTGGAAAGGGAATGATCCTTTTCCTCCCCATCATAAAGCATCATGGCTGATGCCCTAGTTTGGGTGCTCAGAAACAGATGCCCCAAAATATGAGACTCCCCCATCTCAAAAAAAAACAAACAAAAAAAAAAAACAAAAAAAAACAAAGTTGGGCACTGTTGATTAATATTTTAAATGCTTAGTCATTATTTTTCTAGTTTATTCCTTTAATATTTTATTTCATTTTTTATTTACATAAGTAGTTCATAGATATACAATTTACACAAGGTGCTACAGATTGAATGTTTGTGCCCCTTCCACCCATTCATATGTTGAAATCCTAGCCCCCAAGGTGATGGTGTTAGAAGGAGGGGCATCTGGGAGGTGATTAGGTCATGAGGGTGGAGCCCTCATAAAGATTAATGTCCCTATAAAAGAGGTCCAGGAGAAATCCTTCACCCCTTCCATCATGTAAGGACACAGTGAGAAGACATCCATCTTTGAAACAGGAAGCATGCACTTCACAGACACTAAATCTACTGATATGTTGATCTTGGATTACCCAGCCTCCAGAACTGTGAAGAATAAATTGCTGTTGTTTATAAGACTCAGTGCCCTTATAAAAACTCCCCACAGGGACAAAGACAATAGTGTTCTTTATTTATTTAGTAGAGACAGGGTCTCACTATGTTGCCTAGGCTGGTCTTGAACTCCTGGCTTCAAGAGATCCTCCCGCCTCAGCCCCCCAAAATGCTAAGATTACAGGCACGAGCCAGCACACCTTGCCAACAGTGATATATTTTATCTTACTTTTTTTCCCATTCCATTCGGGAACTTCTGTGTGATTCCAGATGTTCAAAGTATTTCATCACAGCTTTATTTGTCTTAAATCCAGATGTTTTCAGTAAATGAAAAAATGAGCAGTACTACCAACAAGCTAAGATTGTCTTCTTCCAGTGGGCAATGAATCAGGACTGGGCTGGACTTTCAGTGCTTCTTTTAATTTTCTTTTGTTTAAATGCTCTTGGGAGCAAACCCACGAATGCAATGTGGTCCCAGAAAGGCATGAAGGACAGGAGTGGAAGAATTAGCTACGAGGAAATGGGGAAGGCAGACAGTGAGCTGCTTCGCATTGAAATTCTAAAAGTTGGTTGTGGCGGGGGACAAGTGCCTGGAGAGAGAGAGAATATAAGGGATGTGAGCCAAATAATTTCTCTCAAACCTAGCAAAAATTTGACTGAGATTTATGAGAGTTTAAAGCTCTCCCTCTATGCTTACTCCATGTCTCTTTATATAATTTTTTTTTTTTCTTTTTGGTTTGTGTTCCCCTTCCCCCTTGGATCTAAACTAAATTTAGATTTTCTTTAGGAATAAAACAAGCTTAATAAAAGCTACTTGGAGCAGGATTTTTGGAGTGAGAGTTTAAAGGATTAATTCACCTGTCACGTGACATCTGTACAGCAGAGGATCACGGAAACGTAATCACAAGTTTGCATTTATTATTGTCAAACCAGGAAGACCCCTTGCCTGAACCGTTATATCATACTTGCTAAACCATAATTTTCAAAAAGGGACATTTATGACTTTGCCAAATATAAAATATAGACATGTCAAACATTTCTTTTTTTTTTCTTTAACTTGTTAATTAATCAGAGAACTATTAAGATACTGAAAACAATTCAGACCGGGCGCAGTGGCTTACACCTGTAATCCCAACACTTTGGGAGGCCGAGTTGGGCAGCTCACTTGAGGTCAGGAGTTTGAGACCAGCCTGACCAAGATGGTAAAACCCTGCACCCTATCTCTATTAAAAATACAAAAATTAGCTGAGCGGGGTGGCACGTGCCTGTAGTCCCAGTTACTAGGGAGACTGAGGAAGGAGAAGCACTTGAGCCTGGGAGGCAGAAGTTGCAGTGAGCCAAGATCACACCACTGCACTACAACCAGGGTAATAGAGTGAGACTCTGTCTAAAAAAAAGTAAAAACAAAAAACAAACAAAAAATTCAAATAAAAATTTGAATAACATGTATATGTGTATGTAGGATACAAAACTGCTGAAATGAACTTGTTAATAGGTGCATACTGGTTAATATTTTATAGGTCTTAAAATGTCATGTTTGAGGATTATCCCTTCTAAAAGGTAGAAATCAATTGTAACTGTACCAGACAAAAAATTTTATTTGCTTTTTTTTTTTTTTTTTTTGACAGAGTCTCACTCTGTCACCCATGCTGGAGTGCAGTGGCATGATCTCAGCTCACTGCAGCCTCCGCCTCCTGGGTTCAAGAGATTCTCCTGCCTCAGCCTCCTGAGTAGCTGGGACTACAGACACCTGCCACCACGCCCGGCTAATTTGTTTTGTATTTTTAGTAGAGACGGGGTTTCACCATGTTGGTCAGGATGGTCTTGATCTCCTGACCTCGTGATCCGCCCGCCTTGGCCTCCCAAAGTGTATTTGCATTTTTATGGAAAATATATTTTGTATTACTATGCACAAGAAACATTTGGGTTGTCACCAGTTTTTTTTTTTTCAATTTAACTATTTTCCCTATAGGTTGTGAAACAGTCTAGTTGATCAAAGATGATTTAAGATACAATATTTTATGTGTGTAAAGGAAACCAAAAACATTTTACCCCAAAATATACTTCTTTGACATATTTCAACATGACTATTCAGAGGCCCTGCAGACAGGAATAGCTTAGCATAGACTAAACTAAAATCCTAAACCTCCCCAACTGACTGAGTGGGCCCCCTCTTGGTCAAGGGGACCCCAGAAAAACCTGAAAAACTGAGCTCCTGGTCATGATGGGATGAGAGCGTTACAGGTAGTTAGGCCTGAGTAGGGCAGGAGAGGCCTCTTCCCTGCACCCACTAGTAATGTCGGATGCTTCAGCAATTATCACAATGCCTCTCTAATAGTGATAAATTGGCTATTTCCTGATGGTCCACACCTGTCAACACTAAAGTGTTAATTAAAGGCAGACCCGAGGGAGAAGAAATTTCTGGGCATGCACATTAAGAGTCAAAAATGGTGAAGTATGATCTTCCGGGTACACTTCACTGGAGAAAGGAAGAAACCCTCAGACGGGCATGCATACAACTTCCTAAACACACTGCGCATCCTCACTTCCCAAGGGTAAGGAGGGCTCTGCACATGCTGGCAGCTGACCCTAAGGGGAGAATCATGAGAAAGAGGCAAGCCAATGAAAGTCCTAGGATCACGGTTAAACAGGGCACTGGACCTCTCTCTACTCTTCATGCACCCTCTTTGATCTCTTCCAAGTGAACTTTCCTTTCTTTCCCATTCTAAGGCCTTATTTTTATTTTTATTTATTTATTTGAGACGGAGTTTCACTCTTGTTGCCCAGGCTGGAGTGCAATGGCACAATCTTGGCTCACCGCAACCTCCACCTCCCAGGTTCAAGTGATTCTCCTGCCTCAGTCTCTCTAGTAGCTGGGATTATAGGCATGTGCCACCACGCCCGGCCAATTTTATATTTTTAGTAAAGGCAGGGTTTCTCCATGTTGGTCAGGCTGGTCTCGAACTCCCGACCTCAGGTGATCCACCCGCCTCGGCCTCCCAAAGTGCTGGGATTACAGGCCTGAGCCACCGCGCCCGGCCCCAAGGCCATTTAAATAAACTTCCACTCCTGCTCTGAAACTTGCCTTGGTCTCTTTTTCTGCTTTATGTCCCTCAGTCGAATTCTTTCTTTCGAGGAGGGAAGAACTGAAGTTGTTGCAGATGCGTACGGATTTGATGCTGGTAACTTGGGGTAACTCAGATCTCTTCCATCACTAACAAGAGGTCAGGCAAGCCTCATTGTCTCCTCCTCCCTTTGGAGTTCAGAAACAACTGAGCAGCATTTATGTTAAAAATAGACATCATAACACTAACAAAATGGACTATTTTTTTTTGAGATGGAGTCTCGCTGTGTCACCCAGGCTGGAGTGCAGTGGCGCAATCTCGCCTCACTGCAAGCTCCGCCTCCCGGGTTCACCCCATTCTCCTGCCTCAGCCTCCGGAGTAGCTGGGACTACAGGCGCCTGGCACTACGCCCAGCTAATTTTTTGCATTTTCAGTAGAGACGGGGTTTCACCGTGTTAGGCAGTATGGTCTCGATCTCCTGACCTCGTGATCCGCCCGCCTCGGCCTCCCAAAGCGCTGGGATTACAGGCGTGAGCCACCGCGCCCGGCCCAAAATGGACTTTTAAGTTAAGAGTATCTTAACTTAAAATATTCCTTTCTGTTGACTCCAAATTTTTAGAGAAAACTTTACTTTAACCAATTGCAAATTAAAGCATTTCTGAACTCACCTATGACCTGTAAACCCCCGTGTCAAGATAATGCCACCTTTTTGGGCCAAAATGGGCCCTAAAATGTGTAAGCAGAGTTGTAACTTCACTGCCTCAGGACCGCTCACTGAAAAAGCTTCTTGGATTTGTGTTTTTCCCCAGGCCATGGTCACTCCTATTGGCCCAGAATAAACCTCTTTAAAATATTTTACAGGCTTTGGTTTTTCTGTTAACACCTGAAAAGCTTCCTTTGTGAAGGAGATTTGCATCTGTGGAGAAAATTTACATTGGTGAAATAGCCAGGCTTTCTGCGAGGCTCCTGTCCCTTTTCAGGATCTAGGACAGATGAACCAAACCACAGGCTACCAACTATTCTTTATGAAAGCAGCTCCAAAATTACCTGAGATAGTTTACCTGCATAAGACAGCCTTTGCTTGACATGCTTTTCCTCTCTTCATTCTCCCATAACCTGTGACACCACCTTCCACAGAGCCCAGAGAAACTTGGTCCCAGGCCCTTGGTCTTTGGGCTCATTCATTTTCCCTCAAAATCATATTTACTTCTATACCCCACATCTCCCTTCTCCCCAGTGAAGAAGATATTTAAACATAAAACATCTGTCCCTCCTCTGAATTCTTTGAGATGAATTCTCGCCCTGTCATCCAGGCTGGAGTGCAGTGGTGCAATATCAGTTCACTGCAACCTCTACCTACCGGGATCAAGTGACTCTCCTGTCTCGGCCACCCGAGTAGCTGGGATTACATGCACGCACCACCACGCCTGGCTAATTTTTGTATTTTTAGTACAGACAGGGTTTCACCATGTTGGCCAGGCTGGTCTCGAACTCCTGACCTCAGGTAATCCGCATACCTCGGCCTCCCAAAGTACTGAGATTATAGGCAGGAGCTGCCGCACCCAGCCTGAATTCATATTTTGTATGCATACCTGTGTACACAGTGAATCTGTTACCCTTTTCTCTCCTGAATCTGTATTTTGTGACAGGGACCAAGGGATAACTTCCACTTTGGTCTCTGAAGGTACAGTGAAAAATTAACTGACAAAAACCAGATTAATAGGAGAAAAGACATACACATTTTTAAATATGCATGGGGGAGCAATCACAGAGTGATTACCCCCTCACACAATGGGGTACTGATGATTATACACATTTTTTCTTAGGGGAAGGGAGACGGGGAAGTGTGGATAATTTTAGGGGAATAGTAAATAATTTTTAGGGGAATTCAATGAACTTGAAGAACATACAATGGTCTGAGACGAAGTCTGTTCGGTTTGCAGAGCAGACAACGGCTTGTGACAAAGTCTATCCAAGTTTGTTGACAGACTGGTGTTTCAGTTAATGTTGCCGAGACTGGTCTCAAACTCCTGGCCTCAAATAATCCTCCCTCTTCGGCTTCCCAAGGTACTGGAATTACAGGCACCAATGCACCTGGCCAGTGACCAACTTTAACAGTTAGCATTTGAACTTTGGTAGTTAGTACCAGAATGTTAAATATAAAGTGATTTTTCTCCAAAATTTGAACTTGATATCATCTCTACAGTTTAAAATCCTTCAAACAGCTTCTCATAGTATTCCAGATGAGTAATACAACATTTTAACTGAGTCAGCCTATTTTTCTAGCTTTATCTTGCAACCATTGCCCTTGTTCACAATTTGAGAAGTGGAAAGATGGGGAAAGGGAGGGCAAACAGGTTGCATCACCGCACTGTTCCCTCCTCTCCTTCCTCCTAGGATAGCATCTACAACAGGTAAGTATCAGCATATTGACTGGAACTCTCCAAATTATACCTCTACTCCTTTCAGGAAAGAGACGTTCTCCACACACACATCAGCTCTATGTTCTGGAGCTTCTTGCTCTGTGGGGTAATTTTAGGGGGAAAAGTGAGTCCTACTTTTCCATGGTTTGTTGTTGTTGTTGTTGTTGTTTTGTTTTTTCTCTTTGGGGAAGCCTAGTCCATTGTATGAGTCTATAGTTAATGGGTAAATTCAAATACTCAGATTTATGTCAGAAGTAGGCATATGCCTCATATTAAATGGAAAAAGTGCCTCAAAATATTACCATACTCAAGCTGTCTTAATTCCTAACATTGAAATAAATCTTATTTTTAAAAGGTAATCCTGTTTTAAGTAAAATGGATTTCACTTTGGACACACTTTAGTGTAAATTCATTGATTCATTAACAAGCCCCAGTTGCTTTCCTAAGACCACACGACTTTGTTTCTGCTTCCACCTAGTTGCCACCCACAAGGCAATCATCACAACTCTCATCGTACCCACTAATTTTCAATGGAAGCCAGGAGTGGAAGCCAAAGACATTTCTCTCCACCACTCCCACAGAGACATACCATATTGGGGTGTGTGTGACATGGGTGATTCAAAAAACTGCTGTACCCCCAACCTGATATGCTTTGCCAGAAAATGGGTCCCATTTTTATAAGTTTCTATTTATGTTAATAAAACCCGAGAGAGGGGCACATGGAATTGGGGAATCTGTGGGTTGGGGTTGGTGAGAAGAGGGGGAAAGGGCTTTAACACAGGGTGTTGCTCAAAGACATTAAGCCTGGACAGAACATCAAAATAAGGGGGATTGATGGACACTGGAACCTGGGAAAGGAGAGGCACTTAGAGAGGGTGGTGTGTGCAGAGAGAAGGCTTGCAGAACATCCGACATTAACTCAGTCCACTTCACACTTTAAATAAGAGCCAGTGTTATTCACTCCCTGGGGTGTTCTTAGTCAGAAGAGAGCAGTTCTGTGAACATAGATTGGGGGGGGGGAGGGGGCGGAAAAACCCTGTATCTTCCTACATTGGAGAAGGGAGGTCCACAAGCTTCACCAAAGGCATCAGTGGCTCAAAAGATAGTTTAAGAATCCCTGAGTCTTAGCCATTTTTCTCATTATTACGTACTTACAATACTATTTTTTTCTTATCAACAATCTTTCTAGAGACTTTTTCAAATTATTCTTTTAATAACACTTTATATTTTTGTGGCTCTCTGTATATGTCTTTTGATGTACTTCTTACAAAGTCTGTTCTGGATTTTAGGGACTTTGAAAGAATGGGCTACCTGGAGAAAAATATCCGTAGACTAAGGTACAGCTAAGGACAAGAGCCCCAGTTTCAGTTTAGAACATTGTGATGGACTTGCTGAGAGCATTTATGGTGCATTCAAAATCTGCAAAAAGGCCAGGTGCAGGGGCTCATGCCTGTAATCTGAGCACTTTGGGAGGCCAAGGTGGGAGGATTGCATGAGGCCAGGAGTTTGAGACCAACCTGGGCAACAAAGTGAGACCATTTCTATAAAGAAAGAAAAGAAAGAAGGAAAGAAAGAATGAATCTGCAAAATATTTTACCAACACACCAACCAGCTTTTGCCCAAATGCCAGAGAAGAAAGAAAAAGAAAAGATGAAGGCATTGTAAACATGATGGTGCGTAGCATTGCTATCATTTATCTAAGGCTGCTCAATACTAACCTCAATTCATCTTCTCCCAGGAAGGAATGTTTGTAAATTGCATCAGAATGGTCTGGACTATCAGGAATGCTGGCTGGCCTGAACACCTGGAAGCAATTGGAGAAGCTCTCATTTGTAACGTCATGTTGGTTTCTTATTCTTTAATATATTAGCCAAGGGGGAAAATGCCCAGACATTTGTGCTCACAGCAGTATGTGATCACATCTCTTCCTGCATGAAGAATTTTAAGAGGGAAGTGATTTCTTTAAGTGCCTGATTATATGAAAAGTGTGTATCTGTCATCAAGAGCTCATAACTGAGTGTTGCCAACGTTAACTTTCTGCTGCAGTTGTTTTTAAGCATTCTACTCCATATTCTTCCAGTTGTATAGTTTCACATTTTAATGGAAACAACATTAAGAATATTTTAGTGATTAGAGAGCAAGTTTAAATTCTATTTATCTATGCATTTTGGAAACGGTAGAAAAAATATCTATTCTTTGCAAGACTATTTCATTCTCTGTCAAGAATGTTCAAGAAAAAAAACACAGTTTTCTTCTGTTTCTAAATAATCAGATAATTACTGTTCACTTATTTTCCTGTCTAATGTAAAATATATAAACTGGGCTAAACAATGTCAGTGCAAAAGGCTTTTAGATTATCTATCATTTTTTATATTTTCCGAAACTTTTTATATCAAATTAATGCATATCCTAAGACATAAATTTTACTTGATAATATAAGAAATTTTCTCTATTATTCAGATTACTTAGTTTATTGCTATCTTTGTTTCATTTATTAGCAGCTGGCTAAAATTTGAGAAATGTTTAAGAATTTAAAACACCTGTAGATGAGACACAATTAAATTTCTCCTCTCTAGTGTTGCATTAACTCCTTTAGGCTAAGAGAAGCCTTTTTTCTAGATTACCTTTTCAAATAGACTTCCCCAGGACCCTAGAACACAAGTTAGTGACATTTCAGGGAGTTAACAGGAACTTTGAGGAACATTGTTAGAAGTATAAAAATCAATCAAGAAATCACTTACTTTGGGTTGTCAGGTTCAAAAGATATGTGGGTTCAGCCAAAGCCTACTTGTAAGAAGCCAGTAGATTGCTCTCTTTTGAGAAGCATATGATTCTTTTCCAAGAAAAGTTGAAATGGTGTATTAAATTTCTTTATTTTTTATTTAAAGTAGATCTCCTCAGTTAAGGCTCCTTTGAGTAACACTCTAAAAGTGAAAAGACAGTTTTGTATCAAAGACTATTCTTATTAAAAAGAGTAATATAAATATTGTATCCCAAAATTCTAGGGTTACTGGGATGGGGTGGAGATAAGGCCTAGGACACGGAGATAGTTTTCACTTACAACTAACCAGGCTGGGCTTGGTGATTCTGTTGGGCAATTTTGTTTTATGTGTTTTTATAGACCAGAACTAAGCATTTTAGGAGGAGGAGGAGAAGGAAGAAGAGAAGATAGGAGAATATCAATAGACAAGCCCAGCCACCTAGCTCAACATATAAAGTAATTAGAGTAGCCAACTTCTTCAATCTCATGTTGTCTTTCAAAAAGCATTAAAATCTTCTCCCCCATCCACTCCCATGAAAATATTTTGTCACTTAGGGAAGCTTCCACTTTTCTCAATGAGAATCTCCTAAATGAAGAAGATAAAGTATTTTTTCAATCCCTTCCAGACAAGAAGATTTTATTAGGTTTTCTTTTCCCTTTCTTTCTTTTTTCTTTTTTTTTTTTTTCTTCAGACTCTCACTCTCTTGCCCAGGCTGGAGTGCAGTTGCGCAATCGTGGCTCACTGCAGCCTTGACCTCCCAAGCTCAAGCGATCCTCCCACCTCAGCCTCCCAAGTAGCTAGGACTATAGGTGCATGCCACCACGCCTGGCTGACTTTAGTATTTTTTTTTTTTTTTTTTTTTTTTTTTTTTTTTGTAGAGACAAGGTTTCACCATATTGCCCAGGCTTTTATTTTCTATAGTTTTTTTTTTTTTTTTTGAGACGGAGTCTCGCTCTGTCGCCCGGGCTGGAGTGCAGTGGCCGGTACTCAGCTCACTGCAAGCTCCGCCTCCCGGGTTTATGCCATTCTCCTGCCTCAGCCTCCGAGTAGCTGGGACTGCAGGCGCCCGCCACCTCGCCCGGCTAGTTTTTTGTATTTTTTAGTAGAGACGGGGTTTCACCATGTTAGCCAGGATGGTCTCGATCTCCTGACCTCGTGATCCGCCCGTCTCGGCCTCCCAAAGTGCTGGGATTACAGGCTTGAGCCACCGCGCCCGGCTATTTTCTATAGTTTACATTTCAATAATGATAGGGTTTGTGGGGGCGGGGAAGGTGTTTTTAAATTATAGAATAAATTTTTCAAAATCCCCTCCCTGCCACCACATAAAACAAGATAAAAGACAAGCATCTCTCTACTAACTGTCTTTAGAGCCTGACATTTTCACATTAGTTCAATTTTTGGATTAAGGCAACACAGGGATCCTGTTTCAATGTAACTCCACTGGTACTTTTATAGATGTTTATCAGTTTGGTCCAAATGCCTAGTGCAGTTCACATTTGAAAAGAAAACCAAGGTACAACTCAGGTAGGGCTGCTTGGTGAGGGCTACCTCAGGTAAGGCACCACTGACAGGGTCCACTGAGAGGCACCACTGAGAGGGTTTTATTGTAAAGCAATAAAAGGAAAATGCTTTACAACAATTTACTATTACTATTGCTAGTGAAAATGTAGAAGACATACAGAGGTATGAATCTGAAGTACTGATGAGTCACTCTGCAGTATTTCTCAGTGAATATTGCTCAGACCACCTACACCAGAATCATCTGAGGCCCTCGTTAGATATTCATTTTCCTAGGTTCCCAACACTCAGAAATTCTAATTCAGGCAACTATGGAAAGACGACTGGGAGTCCCTAGAGAGGGGTGGCTTGTGCCTTGTTTTCTTTTATAGCTTTGACATTTGTGTAGTGCCTTGAAGACTAATGGAGTTATATGTGACAGAGTTTTCTGCTTGTCCCTGGGGGCCCCAAAATATGTCATCTGAGATGGAGTAAATGGAACCAGCTGCTATGGATTTATAACTCACTACAAATCTGGCCTGCTACTTTTTGCGCTGTTGGATATCTTTCACTAGGTCCATTTTCTGGCAGATGTCTGGCATGAGAGGCTGACTTCCATTTTTGCCAGTATATTTCCTGCCTTCCTTTTGACCACAGGACTTACAAACATCTGGCAGAGAAAAGGCAAACATAGTTATGAATCACAATGCAGAAAGTCAACGGTAGGCCCACCTCATATTCTTATGTATCCTACTTTGTGTAATAAGACACTTTCAAAATTCCAAAAAAACCACACTATTTTAAATCAAATAATATTCTGCCATTGACTTTTGGTTTTTTAAGATATATATTCCCATACAACATAAATCTTGAAGATTTATGTTCCAAACATTATGAAGATCTATATATTTAATAGAAAAATTAAACTTTATAATAAAATAACAGCACCAAAAGGTTAAAAATATTTTAAAAACACAATTGCTATCCCAAATGAAAAAATGGCTATTGTCAGTGAAGACTAGGAAAGAACACAATGTTTTTTAAATGTTCTCAAAGAACAATTTTTCTCAATGTACAATTTATTGTCCCAGTTTAAATATTGGCTTTTTTCTTTCCTTTTCTTTTTTGAGACAAAGTCTTGCTCTTGTCACCCAGGCTGGAGTGCAATGGTGCGATCTCGGTTCGCTGCAACCTCCGCCTCCTGGGTTCAAGCAATTCTCCAGCCTCAGCCTCCCAAGTAGCTGGGATTACAGGTGCCTGCCACCATGCCCGGCTAACCTTTTGTATTTTTAGTAGAGATGGGGTTTCACCATGTTGGCCAGGCTGGTCTCAAACTCCTGACCTCAGGTGATCCACCTGCCTCGGCCTCCCAAAGTGATGGGATTACAGGTGTGAGCAACTGTGCCTGGCCTATGATTGGCTTTTTTCTAGGCATCTTTAAACTAAATTTAATAATGGTTAACAATAGCACAAAAACTCCAAAACCAACCAAACAACAGACAGACTCCACCACCATTTTCTGAGCATTTGCTCTAATGCAAAGCAGTATGCTTTACAACAATTTACTATTATTATTGCTAGTGAAAATGTAGAAGACATACAGAGGTATGAATCTGAAGTACTGATGAGTCACTCTGCAGTATTTCTCAGTGAATATTGCTCAGACCACCTACACCAGAATCATCTGAGGCCCTTGTTAGATATTCATTTTCCTAGGTTCCCAACACTCAGAAATTCTAATTCAGAGGTTTGAGGTATGAATCTAGAATTTACTTAAGAAGCACTTTCGAGTATTCTGATACACAATAAAGTTTGAGATTACTTGTGAAAATTCATTGTTAATATTAATTGCGTACTTTTTTTTTTTTTTAAACTGAGTCTTGCTCTGTCACCCAGGCTGAAGTGCAATGGCACGATCTTGGCTCTCTGCAACCTCCTTCTCCCAGGTTCAAGCTATTCTCCTGCCTCCGCCTTCCAAGTAGCTGAGATTACAGGCGTGTGCCACCACACCCAGCTAATTTTTGTATTTTTAATAGAGAGAGGCATGGTTTCGCCATGTTGGCCAGGCTGGTCTTGAACTCCTGACCTCATGTGATCCACCCACCTCGGCCTCCCAAAGTGCTGAGATTACAGGTGTGAGCCACCACACCTGGCTAATGTATACATATTTTAACACAGAAAAGTGTAAGTAAAATGGCCCATACTTCCACTCTTGGCATAAAAATAAAAATGTGTATTAGACAATTAAAGTAAAACAAAAAATTAGAGGTAAAGCCTCCCTCTTTGCCACACCCTTCATTCTAACACACACACACACACACACACACACACACACACATGCACAAAATCTCCCTCACCCCTAAATAACTGTGATTAAAGTTTCTTGTAATCCCCCAGGAAAATGTTAGCATTTACGGGGATATACTTTGTATCATGTTCAAAAAGTGAATCATACTATGTTCACTGTTGTGCATTTTTTTAAAACTTGCTAAATATAACTCAAGATCTGTCTATGTAGGACATATAAAACTCTAACTCATTCATTTAAACTGCTGCATAATATTTCATTAAATCTACAAACTAAAATTTAATTATTTCTTACTTTCAGTTTCTTTTTTACTATTATAAACAGTGTTTCTATTAATATTTATATAGAAATATAGATATCTATTTTGGCTGTGCTATCTCTTTAAAAGTGTAAATTGGGTACTAAAATTACCTAAGTAGAGACATCTATGTTTACTAGGAGCCTACAGCCTTCATTTAAACTTATTTCTGCAAGAATGGAAAGAAAAATTCTTACTAAAGTTCGTATTAAAGCAGCTAGTTAGTGTTTTATTTGAGTTGGCTTAATTGTAGAAACACAGAGAACCCAATCATTTATGAATTAATTTAAGAGGACTATAAATGCAAAAGAATGAATAAAATTAATTGGAATAAGGCAAAATGGAAGAAAATGGAGCAAATGTAGCAAGAAAAAAGGATTAGAAAAGATCCCGAAAGTAAAATTTAACTGAGAAAGAGGATTATTAGAAGGAAGACTATAAAAGCAACTGTGTTAGTTCGTTTTCATGCTGCTGACAAAGACATACCCAAGATTGGGCAATTTACAAAAGAGAAAGGTTTCATGGACTTACAGTTGCTCATGACTGGGGAGGCCTCACAATCATGGCAGAAGGCGAGGAGGAGCAAGTCACATCTTACATGGATGGCAGTAGGCAAAGGGAGAGCTTGTGCAGGGGAATTCCCACTTATAAAATCATCAGATCTTGGCCAGGCGTGGTGTCTCATGCCTGTAATCCCAGCACTTTGGGAGGCTGACGTGGGCGGATCATGAGGCCAAGAGATCAAGACCATCCTGGCCAACATGGTGAAACCCCACCTCTACTAAAAATACAAAAATTAGCTGGGCGTGATGGCTTGTGCCTGTAGTCCCAGCTACTTGGGAGGCTGAGGCAGGAGAATTGCTTGAACCTGGGAGGCGGAGGTTGCAGTGAGCCAAGATCACACCACTGCACTCCATCCTGTGCCACAGAGCAAGACTCCACCTCAAAAAAAAAAAAAAAAAAAAAAAAAAAAAACCATCAGATCTCAGGAGACTTTATTCAGTATCATGAGAACAGCATGGAAAAGACCTGCCCCCAGGATTCAATTACTTCTCACCGGGTCCCTCCCACAACACATGGGAATTCAAGATGAGATTTGGGTGGACACATAGCCAAACTATATCTGCAACATAGTAATCTGCAGTGATTATTTCAAACATACCAAAGTCATTCAGTGTATGCATTTGTTCATTTACTAATTTACTCAATGAATACTTAGCGTTGGGCACTGTGCTAAGTTTGAGGATATAGGGAAGGAAAGACATATTTCCTACCCTTGATGAGCTTACTGTTCGTGGAAATACAGATGCAAACAAAAAAAAATCAATTGCTTTTAAAAAACAGAAAAATAGTGCTCCTGCAAAAGTCTAAGATGTTTTTAAAGAAGAGGTTTCCAAGTGGCATCTAAGGTAGAAGTAATATGTACTGTATCATTGAGGAATATAAGAGCAGAGTGGGTTAGAAACCCACGTGTAGTTTGTGTTGCCACAGTGGAAAGCATAAGGTGAGAACTGCAGGAGTAAGTGGTGATGTGGCTAAATAAGAGCTGATGCTAAATAGGGACACAGGGGCAGATCCTGAAGGGTTTTGTTTGCATGCTAGAAAACTGAGATTTTTATCCTGTGAGCAGTAGGGAGCAGCCAAGAATTTTGAATATAAATTTAACATAATCGGATTCATATTGTAAAAAGTCCTCTGGAGAATGGGTGGAGTTGAAGTAATCTAGGTCACAGATAATGAGAACCTGGTGATCTCCAGCAGTTATGGGGCTAGGCCAGGAGATGAGAGGACTCTTAACAGGCAGACCCACAGGTCTTGGCCATTGATTGGATGGTGAAGAGAGGTGGGGGAAATAATTTATGACATTGCCAAAACTGGGGAAATGGATGTCTGGTAGTATCATTCTTTGAAGTAGGAATTAAGGAAAGTGGAGCAGATCTTTCCAAAATCTCTTTTAGATGTTCTTCACCATATCAGAAGCAACACTCTTACACACAAAAAATCATCACTTTCCCTTGACTAATCTGAAAATGTATAGGTAATATAACCTACTTATATACATATTTTTAAAACTTTAATACAATAGCTCAACAGTAAGATAAAGTATAAGTAAAAGGAAAGTAATTGAGGACAAAATATAATGTTCAGGCATGACTACATAAAAGCATAATGAAGAAGTCAGATGTGTTTGCCTATATGTGAAGTCATTGTTCGTGTCCCAACCACAGGTGCAAACCAACACACCACTGTAACGCATATCATAAAATCTTGGAAAAGAGCTGTATTGGTCCATTCTTGTGTTGCAATAAATACCTGAGACTGGGTAATTTATAAAGAGAAAAGGTTTATTTTAGCTAACAGTTCTGTAGCCTTTACAGATGCCAGCATAGTGCTGGCATCTGCTTTTGGTGAGGGCTTCTGGAACCTTCCACTCATGGTAGAAGGCAAAGGAAAGCTGGCATGTCACATATTGAGAGAGGGAGGAAGAGAGAAGAGGGAGGTCATAGACTCTTTTAAAAAGAACCAGATCTCACCTGAATTAACTGAACAGGAATTCACTCATCACCCAGGGAATGGTACTGAGCCATTCATGAGTGATTTACTCCTATGATCCAATATCTCCCACCAGGTCCCACCTCTAACACTGAGGATGAAATTTCAACATGAGATTTGGAGGGGTCAAACATCCAAACCATATCAAGAACTCGTCTTGGTTGCAGGATTGGAGAAGGTTCCATAAGACTGTTGATATTACAGCTTGCCTTTTCAAGAAGGAATATATTTTGAAAGGCAGAACTAGGGGAAGAAGAAAGGGGTATTCCCGATACAGAGAACAGTACAAATGGGGAGGGACAAAGGAAAATACAGGGTATTCTTTGGCTTTGGCTACGGCGGAGGTTGTGTGGAGTTAGCGTACAAAACTGGAGAGATGTGTTCCCGCTAGTGTAGGGAGAGCCTTGAAAGAGTACCAAAGAGTTTAGTCTCTAATAATCCCAGGTGACCTCTTGCTTTGGTAAGTTGTTTGCATTCATCATCATCATGAATAATTCTATTTTCCCATAAATATTGAACTGATTATCTTTCATCTTTCCCCACCCAAATTATCTCAAATTCTAAAGTGATGACATACAAATTAATGAGATTTTGTTGTCTAAATTGATAATGCACATTAAAGAGAGTTTGAAGGTAATGAGTACATATAAAAATAGATTTCATATAAAGTCAGACTTGAAAGGATCAAATAAAGTATTTGGTGCTTTTTCTTCTGGATAATAATCTGTGAAGAGGACATTTATTATCTCTGCTGGTAGTGATGTCGTGGGGGAGAGTAAAAAGCATGTAGATGATAGTGCTGGGCTGAGAGAAGAGAATAGATTCCACTGGACAGCTTCCTAAGGGAAGGTGCATGTTAACATTCTATCACTTAAATCACAGAAGTTTTCTTTTGAAAGTATAAAGATGTATTATATAATAATAGTTAACAATCCTAAGAGGTTTGTTAATTATCCTTGCTGAAAGACAAAAGAGATAAGTTTCGCTCAAGCAATATTCTTCTGAGAAAAATGGACCTCTCTGTCTCTGCCTGTCTTATTTTGTTTTATTTTAACCTGAAGTGTCCCATTACGTTTTCAATGCCTAATATCTACCTTCTCTTCAATTGCCCATTTGGCTAAGAATTCAGTCCACAGGAATAGGACACGTAAAACTACTTCACGCATTTTAAATCTTATAAATAATCGAGATACAGTTGATGGTTGCTAGGCTGCAGTTGAACTTCATTTCATCCTATCCCATTATAATGTAATTTAGGTTTGTTTAGTTGTTGTTTTTCTTTGCTTCTTTTTAATCCTACAGGGAAAAGTTTTTGATGATTGAATTGCTGTATTTGATAGTACCGATTATCAGGCAAGGACTTTGAGGCATTTCATACCATTTCTTTTCATATCTTCAAATAAAAGAATGTGTGGAGTTCCCATGCTAGCCACACCACTGACAAAGTTAAGGAGAATGAAAATGAGCAGGGCCTGAAAGTTGCTTTCTGTGGTCCGAAAGTGACTCTTCTGGACAACCAGAGGAAAGGGCACTAAACTAAGTTACATCAGTTTCTCAGGTGGAAATCAACAACAGGTGAAGTAAGAGTCAACACTGAAACATCACTGGATCTTGTTCTTTAGCCCAGGAACTCCAGAAGGATTCCATCTTCAAATGGCAACTCTGATTGGTGGTTAAGTGTCTAAAGCAGAAGTCTGCAATCCTCAGCAGGCAAACTACAGACTAAAGTCTTTGGATCATAGCCAGTCAGTCACCTGTTTTATAAACAAAACTTTATTGGAACATAGTCATGGTCATTCATTCCATATTGTCTATGGCTGTTCTTCCCCTATTAACAGCACAGTTGGGTAGTTGCAACAAAGATTGTGTGGTTTTCAAAGCCTAAAATGTTTACTATCTGACTTTTTATAGTAAGTGTTTGCTGACCCCTGGTCTAAAATATTGTTAGACAGCCTGCTGAGGCCCCAACTAGTCTCAGAAAAATACGCATGCTATGATTGATTTTTCTTCTGTCTGCCATGTTCATGGAGGAGGAGTGCCATGTATTTATCAGCCCTGCTTTTTCCCTTTCCCCAAGCAAGAGCAGCATGATGAAACATAGAGATGTAAAAGAATAGATTCAGCATCAAAACTAGGAATGAGTAGACATTGAATAGTATTTCAAAAGAGTTGGTGGCAGCTATCTGGGAGGCTGAGGCAGGAGTATTACATGAGCCCAGGAGTTTGAGTCTGCAGTGAACCACATCACACTACTGCACTCCAACCTACGTGACTGAGAGAGAGAGAGACCCTGTCTCAAAACAAGAAAAAAAAAAAAAAAAAGAGTTGGTGGCAAGGATGCAGGAAGTGATGTCAGGGAAAAGAGATGAATTGTTACTGGGAATAATTGAAAACCTGTAAAACCAAACCTATCATTACAAATATAAGCACATTAAGTTTAGTTTTCTGTTCTATGGATTGAATTATATTTATTGGGAATATATAAAAATTTGGAAGAAAACTCTATGACTTTACTAAAGAGAAGGAAAGAAGGAATAGTGGTAGGAAAGAGCTCACCTTACCTTCAAAAGGTGTGGCTCTCTCTTTCTGTATCATCTTTCACATCCATGCACATATAGTCACACATTCAATCCTCCTCATTACACAAAGCTGTGGATATCCTGGGAATAATGACACTCATTTGCATTGAGATATTGGAGCCAGAACTGGAATATATCTAGTTATCTAGTTATTTGCTTGAAGTGGGCTTAAATACAGCACTTGTGAATGGGAAAAGGGAATATTTTCATGACTGTAAGATCTTACAGGCATATTTCTATATCTCAGAAAGTCAGAATAGAACCTAAGACAATCTAAAAGTGTCTTAATATTTTTAGAATATGGCGTTAGGGATGCTTGTTAGTTGAAATGCAAAAATCTCAACTTGTGGGAAGATACAAATGATCCATCAATTAGAAAATTGATAAAATAAGAGCAGTTGGGAAGTCAGCAACATACCTTGAGGAGGAAGCCGGCTAAGTAAATTTAATTTCTTTCTTTGGCACCCTGACAAAGAGGAAGCAATAGATATAATATCTCCAGACTTCAGTAAGGCTTTTGAACCATTTCACATGACATTTCTTTTCAACAAGCTGGTAATATATAGCTCGGATCATAGTGCTGTCAAGTGGCTGAAGAGTTGCAATCAAAGAGTAGCTATCAGTGACTTCTTGTCATCCTGAGGACATTTATCAAGGGGTGTCCATCCATAAGGGCTGGTTGTGGGCCAGAGTTATCCACAGGGTGATGAAAGTGAGAGCAAGTTCAATAAATTTGCTGATAACACCAATCTGGAGCAGCTGCTTACACCTGGCAAGATGGGAATAGCTTTCAATGACCTTGATTAAGTTGGGCTGGTAGAGTGAGACAATCTCAGAGCCAGGACACCAGGCCAAGCCACAGTGGGCAGATTTTCTGTGCAGGAAGACTTATGGCATGTTGCAGTAAAACTGGGTAGTGTTTTATTTCTAAAATTTTCTGAAGCACTATCATTAATTAACAATTCTCTATGATGCCAAGTGGTTTAGAACTACTTTTATTATACTAGTTTCCCAATTTGCAAAGTAGAGACTCAAAAATCTTGTCTCACAATATTCTTTTAAATGTTAAATAATCTCTGGAAAGTACCTAACAGATATTGAGTGCTGAATATTAGTTTCCTTCCTCATCCCTATTTTCCCACCCTGTTCTAGTGGGACCAGCACTGGGAAGAAAAAGCCCTAATTACAATACAGAAATTCAAAAGAAAAAATGAGACAAAACAAAACGAAACAAAAACATTGGCATTGAAGCTTAAACCACACTCTGGCATACCAAAATATTATTGCTTAATTAATAACAGTTTAACTATCAAGTTGAACATGTTTGAAAGGATATTTCAAATTTATACTAGTGGTTATAAGATTTTCTAGAAGTTCACCGTCAGTAATTATGGAAGGTGGAGAATTACTGCTTTTTTTACATTGTGGATCCTACAAAAGTTTAGTTCCTTTTGTAGGAACTAACAAAATGTAGGAACTAATGATGGGCACTCAATAGCTACTTGTTTTATTTCCCCGTGTGTTGTCAGAGAAATGGACTAAAAGTATCGGCACTTGATACTAACTCTAAAGCAGGTGCTCTTAACTCCTTTGGGAATTTGATATTCCTTTGAGAACAAGAAACGAGTAACAAAAGCCAGTGCAACATTTAGATCACAGTTTTACTCACAGGTCCTTATCTAAGTCTAGGCAGAGAAAGGCAAGATAAGTCGTAAGTTGTTTTCCCATTAGTAAATGTGACTGGACAGACCCTGGTACTTGCAGCAGCAGAATGACAGGTTAAGTAATGGGAAAGCTGGCTGAGGTTTATGGTCAATGTCTTGCAAAAATAAACTAAAAGATCTTAGTTGTAAATATCTTCTGCCTGAACAAGATGATGAAAAGGATCCTGCTCCAAATTCCTTAAACGCAACTGAGGAAAATAGAGAGCCACAGTCAGAGAACGAAGTTTCTAGCCTATTACCACCCTCACCCTTCATCCTCACACTCAGCTTATTGCTTTCATTACACTGAAACCCATTGACTAATCAAAAGAGAGCTTCCAGGCTGGACGTGGTAGCTCACACCTGTAATCCCAGCACTTGGGAGATGGTGGTGAAACCCTCTCCCTACTAAGAATACAAAAATTGGCCAGGTGTGGTGGCACGTGCCTGTGGTCCCAGCTACTCAGGAGGCTGAGGCAGGAGAATCACTTGAACCCGGGAGGCAGAGGTTGTGCCACTGCACTCCAGCTTGGATGACAGAGTGAGATGAGGTTCTGTCTCAGAAAAACAAAAACAAAAACGAAAAAGAAGAATCCCACCACCAAATCTACCAACCTATGTGCATCTATACCCAAAACTTTGCCTTTTTTTCCTATTTAAATCCAACCTTGTGCACCATTCTATTCCCTATCACCCCTGCCTTATCAGTTGCCTGTTCCCTGTTGGATCTTTCTCATTAATGTACAGATATGCCCTTAAATATCTAACCTGCCAGCATTCTGTTCTTCACTGTGTTTTACCTCAAAACTCCAAAAAGAGTTTCATATTATATACATAATTTTTTTTCTTTATTCCCTGAGACAGGGTCTCACTCTATCACCCAGGCTGTAGCGCAATCTTGGCTCCCTGCAATCTCTACCTCCCCAGTTCAAGTGATTCTCCTGCCTCAGCCTCCTCAGTCACTGGGATTACAGGTGCACCAGGACTGGCTAATTTTTGTATTTTTAGTAGAGGTCGGGTTTTGCCATATTGGCCAGGTTGGTCTCAAACTCCTGGCCTCAACTGATCCACCCGCCTTGGCCTCCCAAAGAACTGAGGGCCACCATGTGGGGCCTGAGTTTCCTATATTTTTGTCTACATTTTCTCTTGTCTATGTCACTCTTGAATGTACTGTAATTCATCTTTTGTTCCCTCTACTATACTCAGATGCCTATTAGCAAGATACTAACAACCTCCACATGGATAACAGCAATGATTACTTCTCAGTCCTTGTTCTAATTCACCTGCCCATAGATCACTTCCTCTTATTTGAAGCACTTTCTTCTTTTTTCCTCCTAGACCCCATTTTCTCACTGGCAGCTCCTCCTCAGTCTTCTTTACTTGATGCTTCTCTTCTTGATCTCTAAACATTGGTGCATCCTAAGACTCCGTCCTCAGATGTCTCCTTTTCAATTTTGATGTTTACCCTCTGGGGGATTTTATCCAGTCTCATGATTTTATAAACCGCCTATTCACTGACAATTTCCAAATACATATCATCAGCTCAGATCTCAGTACTGAATTCCATACCTCTCTATCTAACTACCTTCTTAACATATCCATTTAGATGTCTAAGTGACAGGGAACATGTCCAAAACTAGATCCTTGGCCCATATCCCTAATTGTTCTTTCCCAGAATTTTCCATCTCAATAAAGTCAACTTCATTCTTCTAGTTGTTCAAGTCAAAAAACATGGAGTTGCCCGGGCGCGGTGGCTCACGCCTGTAATCCCAGCACTTTGGGAGGCTGAGGTGGGCGGATCACGAGGTCAGGAGATCCAGACCATCCTGGCTAACACAGTGAAACCCCGTCTCTATTAAAAAATACAGGCCGGGCGCGGTGGCTCAAGCCTGTAATCCCAACTTTGGGAGGCCGAGACGGGCGGATCACGAGGTCAGGAGATCGAGACCATCCTGGCTAACACGGTGAAACCCCGTCTCTACTAAAAATACAAAAACTAGCTGGGCGAGGTGGCGGGCACCTGTAGTCCCAGCTACTCGGGAGGCTGAGGCAGGAGAATGGCGTAAACCCGGGAGGCGGAGCTTGCAGTGAGCTGAGATCTGGCCACTGCACTCCAGTCCAGGCGACAGAGCGAGACTCCGCCTCAAAAAAAAAAAAAAAAAAAAAAATACAAAAAATTAGCCAGACGTGGTGGCGGGTCCCTGTAGTTCCAGCTACTCGGGAGGCTGAGGCAGGAGAATGGCGTGAACCCAGAAGGCAGAGCTTGCAGTGAGCCGAGATCGCGCTACTGCACTCCAGCCTAGGTGACAGAGCAAGTTTTTTTTTTCAAAAAAAAGAAAAAAATAAAAAACAAAAAACAAACATGGAGTCACCCTTGATATCCAGCCTAACTACTCCCACTATCATCATTTCCTGGTAGGATTTTGCAGTAGTCTTCCACCAGTTTCTCTCTAACCCCTGCACCAACCTCTCCCCAACCCTAACACACATACTCTAGTTTCCAGAGTAGCCTAAGGGAACCTTCTAAAACTTAAATTATGTAAAGTTTCTGCTCAAAACACTCCATTTGCTTTCCATCTCATTCAGAAGAAAATTCGTTTTTTTTCCTGATGCACAAGGTCCTGATCCACACAGTTCAGTTCTGGGAACTCATCTCTGGCTTCATCTCGTACCACTCTTTCTCATTCTGTTCTTTCCAGACACACCGCCCTCCTTGTATTCCTCTAACTTCCTGTACACACTTCTGCTCAAAACCCTTGCCTTTGCTACTCTGAGTGCCTGGAACTCTTTTCATTCATAAATCTGCATGACTTCACTTCATTTAGGTCTCTGATCAAATGTTACATACTCCAAACACCCTATATAAAATTGCCCAGATCTGCCTCATCTCATCATTCTCCATCCTAAGGCAGGGTAACTGCTTTAGTTTTATTCTTAGCACTTATCACCATCTGACTAGCATAAGTTTATTTGCTTGTTGTCTATCTTCTTCCACTAGGATATAAACTTCATAAAAGCAGGGATCATTGTATCTTTTATTCATCACTTTATCATGTTAGCACTTATTGAACAGAATAAGTACTCAAAAAATTTTTTTGAATATGAAAGGTTGCATAAGTGCTACCTGTTGCAACTGCTTAGAGCTGCAACCTTTGCTTCTGGAGACTGAGCTGGAACTAGAATTACTTGAATTACTTTAAAATAAATCCAAAAAATAAATAAATAAATAAAATAAATAAAAATAAATAAATAAAATAAATCTAAAACACCCAAATTTATATCTGGAATAACACAGAATGAATGTGCAAAGTAAGTATAAATTCTTGACCAAGACTATTTTTGTGGATATGACTTCCAAAGAACAAAACCAACATGATGTGTGTATGTATAGAGAGATTTATTTTAAGGAATTGGTTCATGAAATTGTAGAGGCTTGCTGAGTCTGAAAACTGCAGTACAGACTGGCCAGCTGGTGACTCAGAAAAGGGTTGCAATTTGAATCCAAAGGCAGTCTCTGGCAGAATTCCTTTTTGCTCAGGGTGTGGTCAGTCTTTATTCTATTAAGGCTTACAACTGATTAAATGAGGCCCTCTCACATTATGGAGAGCAACTACTTCACTCAGAGTCCACCAATTGAAATGTTAATCTCATCCAAAAAACACCTTTACAGAAACATCCACAATAACGTTTGATCAAATATCTGGGCACCATGGCTCAACCAAGTTGACACCTAAAATGAGCTATTACATGTAGGTTGTTACAAATATATATTTTGGATTTGCCCGACTTGTCTCCTTATTTATCTATAAACTCCTTGGGTACACTGGTTTGCAGGAGAGTAGGTGATCAGTAAATATGTGAGGTATTTTCATATAGTGAGATCAAGGAAATATAAAGCGTGATAACCAAAAATTTTTCTCACCACTAAACGTCTCCATTACATTGAAAAAATGCTAAATTGCTCAGTTACTTAATTTTCTAAAGTGGGTCGTATTTGATTATTTATACCCTTTAAACAAGCTAGGAGATAAGTATGGAAGGTATTCCAATAACACTTCTACTGGAGGTTGCCTAACAGAATTTGGGGCCTTGCATTGGCAATGGCCTAGAACATTGATGTTATAAATGAATTTTCTTGGCATGGAGGAAAATATAAAGCTCTAAGCATTGAGCAAAACTCTCAAGCCTCACAGAAAGTCTGCAAAGAGTCTTGTGATCATGGCTGTATTAGTCCGTTTTCATGCTGCTGATAAAGACATAACTGAGACTGGGCAATTTACGAAAGAAAGAGGTTTATTGGACTCACAGTTCCATGTGGCTGGGGAGGTCTCACAATCACAGTGGAAGGTGAAAGTCATGTCTCACATAGCAGCAGACAAGAGAAGAGAGCTTATGCAGAGAAACTTCCCATTTTAAAACCATCAGATCTCATGAGACTAATTCACTACCAGGAGAACAGAGCAGGAAAGACCTGCCAGTCCCACCTGGCTCCTCCCATGGCATGGGGAAATTGTGAGAATTACAATTCAAGATGAGATTTGGGTGGAGACACAGCCAAACCATATCAATGGCAAACCATGAAAGTTTAGCAACTGTGTGATCAATAATACAAACATACAGGTTTGGAGATCATTGAAAAATATGTAAATTCCCATAATAAAAGGAAATACGGGATATATATATATATTTATTTATATATGTGTCTGTGTGTGTGTATGCATATGGTGGACATGTGCCTTTTTATTTGATTGAAAACTGTGCTCTTGAATAGTGAACTTTGATGCCATGTAGCATTTTGCAGCTAATCCCTAAAAGGTGGGATGTAATAGGCTAGGGTAATGGTTTATAGTCATTTATGTGCCAACATAGATTTGGAAGCCAATAAATGCCTGACAGTAAATGACTAACTAAATAAAAAATTTGAAAGCCCTCATGTGGGAAAATCTAATGTCAGCATTTTCCCAGCAGTTGATACAGAGTTTCAACAATGGCTGTCTTTTATCAAGGAAAAAGTTGATACTAAATATTCTGTTTTTAGTATAGATTGAGCAAGAACTATAGAAATATGGGGTCAGGAAAATACCAGCAATCAAAACATAGTTATCCTAACAGATTGACACCAGTAGCTTTAATTTTATATTTCTACTTTTCACTTGGATCTCTGATAAATTGAAATTCAGATATCAGCTGAGGTCACCCTGCCCTTTCAGATTTAAATACAGTTGGCTTCAGTCTCTTTGCCATCTGTCCTGTGGGATGCATAATGCTCTCCCTGATATTTTCATAATGTTTTTAGAGCTCATGTTTCTATGGACATATCTGCTCAGAGTCTCCACTTCTGCTGACCTCTTAGTTCACTTTCATCTGATCCCCTGGACAGGATTCTCCAGAGAGATAGAACTAATAGGATATATATAGATATTTGAGACATGATTTGTTAGAGAAATTGGCTTACGCAACTGTGGAGACTGAGAAGTTCCATGATACACGATCTGCAATCTGGAGAACCAGGGAAGCTGGTAACAGGGCTGAGTTCAAATCTGAAGGCCTCAAAAACCAGGAAAGTCAATGATGAAACGTCCTGTCTGAGGCCAAAGGCCTGAGAATATGGGGGACTGCTTTTATAAGTTCTGGAATCCAAAGGCTGGAGAACCTGGAGTTCTGATGTCTAAGGGCAGGAGAAGAAGAGTGTCCCAGCTCCAAAAGAGAGAGAGAATTCATTTTCTGTTACCTTTTTGTTCTATCCAGGCCCTCAGCTGATTGGATGGTACCTGCCCACTTACTTAGTCCACTGATTCAAATGCTAATCTATTCCAGAGACACCCTCACAGACATGCCCAGAAATAATGCTTTCTTAGCTATCTGGGCATCCCTTAATCCAAACAAGTTGACAACTAAAATTAACCCTCACACCCCCAACCCTTACCACTGCTCTTGTCTTTTCTCTGCCGTGTGCTGACCCAGACAAAATGGACTACAGTCCCCCTTCCTTCTGGGGAAAATCATGCAGATAAAGCATTTGGGTGTGTAGCAGATTTTATAAAAGATGTGGGGAAACAGAGTGGTTACATCACAGCAAGGCGAACAACTTAAATATACATGGCTGGACCCTTCTGTCATAGCTCTTTTTCCTTTAGGATCCCTCACCCATGCCGTGGCTCCGTTCCCTTCTCTGCTTTGACTCACCACCAAATTCCTATTATTTCTTATACAGAGTGGTCTTCTTACAGATTATACCGTCTGGGCCTCATCTTCCCTCTGAAAGGGATCTTTCAAAGTATAGACTTTTTTTTTTTTTTTTGAGACGCAGTCTCGCTCTGTCGCCCAGGTTGGAGTGCAGTGGCCGGATCTCAGCTCACTGCAAGCTCCACCTCCCGGGTTTACGCCATTCTCCTGCCTCAGCCTCCCGAGTAGCTGGGACTACAGGTGCCCGCCACCTCGCCCGGCTAGTTTTTTGTATTTTTTTTAGTAGAGATGGGGTTTCACCGTGTTGGCCAGGATGGTCTTGATCTCCTGACCTCGTGATCCGCCCGTCTCAGCCTCCCAAAGTGCTGGGATTACAGGCTTGAGCCACCGCGCCCGGCCTCAAAGTATAGACTTAAGCCAGTGACAGCAACACTGACAGCTGTGAAAATGGTGTTTTCATTTGGTATCTGAAAAGTACATTGGAAGTTTCTATTCCAAATCTCTCTCTGTCTCTTTCTCACTCTCTTTGTTTCTTTCTCTCTCAACATGGATCTTCATGTACCAAAATACTGAAATATTTTCTGTAGTTTTTTTTTTTTTTTTTTTTTTTTTTTTTTGGCATTTCATCTTTTCCCTGATACCATAAGCATCCACTTTTGAAGACTGACCTTTTAAATATTCTACCATTGGCTGGATGTGGTGGCTCACGCCTGTAATCCTGGCACTTTAGGAGGCTGAAGTGGGAGGATTACTTGAGACCAGAAATTTGAGACCAGCTTGGATAATATAATGAGAACTTGTCTCTACTAAAAATAAAAATAAAAATATTAACTGGGTGTGATGGTGTGCACCTGAAGTCCCAGCTACTCAGGAGGGTGAGGCAGGAGGATCCCTTGAGCTTGGGAGGTTGAGGCTGCAGTGAGCCACTATCATGCCACTGACTCCAGCCTGGGCAACAGTGAGACCCTGTTTAAAAAAAAATAAAAATACCATAATATTTTTATGCATTTAAATGGATCACAATGTAGGTTATTTGTAATAAGAAGCAATTAATGTGTCTAAGTAGGTTTATAGATAGACTTATATTTCCAAAAAATTACCTATTCTATTGTTAAAAATTTTCTTCTTAGATTACTTAAATTATTATATATCCAGATAATTAGAAAGTAAATTCTCAGGTATGTTGGAAAATTCCAGAGACATCAAAGTATAAATTAAAGGTGCTTCAATTGGAACGTCCCTCAGTAGGTGAGGACTATTTGGGTAGCTTCAACAACATCACTGACAATTAGTTATTGGTAAATCCAAAGACCTCAATTAAATAATTGTTTGAAATAACTCTTTTTTGTTGGAGCAAAAAGTACATTTTACTTGGTGGAACATTTGTATCCAGATAGAGCTATCAGATCTCAGAGAATTCATTTCCTTTATTTTGGCAAAGATTCCTTTGTTTTCTGTGTGCCAAACACTGTGTTAAGCTATACATTAATAAATAATTTAGTCCTCCCCATGACTCCATGAGATAGCTATGTTTATCTCCATTTTGCATAGGAGAGTACTGAGGTTTAAGGTTAGCTAACTCATCCAAGATCACAAGATCTTGGCACACCCAGGTGTATCAGATAGGGCCTGGCAAGAAACAGTTGGCACACTTCAACAGGGTAACTGAGGAGAGTTTAATGAAGGAAGTACTTATCAAGGAAGAAGTGGCATCCGCCAGGAATGGTGAAACACACAAGGGCTAGCAGCAGTGGGAGCCATGTGGCCCGTAGGTTTCCAGCGGCACAGGGAGGAGCACTTACTGGAACCTGAAAAGACCTGCAGCCATGGGAGAGGAGATACCCTGCAGAAGCTGTAGTAGTCTTTTTTTTTTTTTTCTTTTTTTTTTGAGACAGAGTCTTACTCTGTCACCCAGGCTGGAGTGTAGTGGCACGATCTCGGCTCACTGCAACCTCCCTCTCTTGGGCACAAGCAATTCTCCTGCCTCAGCCTCCCGAGAAGCTAGGATTATAGGCATGCACCACCCCACTTGGCTAATTTTTGTATTTTTAGTAGAGACGGGATTTCACCATGTTGGCCAGGTTGCTCTCAAGCTCCTGACCTCAAGTGATCCACCCTCCTTGGCCTCCCAAAGTGTTGGGATTACAGGCATGAGCCACTGCACCTGGCAGAAGCTGTAGTCTTAGGTAGAGCAAAGCGGACAGTGCCAAACTATGACCCAAAGGGAACTGACAGATTACATTGCTGAGCAATTTCTCATCACATCTTTTCTTCTCCTGTTAGTGGTTCCTATTGACCAAACTCAATGAGAAGGCAGAAGGCAAAGAAGCCTGGATATCCACACTGTAAAGGTGAGCCTCCCTGGGCAGAGCAGGACAAAGAAGTTTGGAGAGTGGGTCTGGAGGAGAAACAGATCATTCAGCACACCAGGTGTATCTGAATCCAGAGCCTAAGCCTTTGACCACCACACTATCCTCTTGCCTTGGTAGGTGTGTTGATAATTTCCACAGAAGGGGGATGCTGCATAAACATGATACAGTGGAAGAAATACGAGAGTAGGGGTCAGGAAAATCAAATACTGTGAAGTGTGGAAGTGCCTGGCACAGAGTAGAAACTTAATCAATGTAAATCTCTCATCCCCTCCCGTTGTGCACCATGAGCTTCCCAACACAGACTATAAAATTTCCAAGTTGTAATGCTGAACGAAGGGCCACAACCTTATCATTGATGCAAAAGGGCTTTCATCAGACTGTGCATAATTTAGAATGTAAATCTCTGAGAAATGACAGCTGATGAGAGCAGACTTTAGTAATCCCCTAAACTCTCAATCATCTGTGTTTTGGTAAAACAGGAGCATTAGCAGAACATATTCTGCTGTATACCACAAGTCTGACACACTTCTGTGTAGTGGCCTGTGGTGGGCAGAATAATGGCCTCCTAAAGATGCCTATATCTGAATTACTAAAGCCTGTGAACATGTTACCTTACACGGTCAAAGGCTACAGATGTGATTAAGGTTAAGGGCCTTGAGATGGGGGAAGATTATGCTGGGTTGCTCATGTGAATCCAATCTGCCTACATGAGTCTTTAAAAGCAGAGAACCATTCTCAGCTGTAGAAAGTTAGAAATATAGCAGCATGGAAGCAGATTTTGAAGACGGAGAAAGGACGCCATGTGCCAAGAAATGCAGGTAGCCTCTAGAAGGTGGAACAGGCAAGGAAACAGCTTCTGCACCAGAACCTCCGGAAAGGAATGCAGTCCTGCCAACATCTTTCTTCCACATCAGTGACACCTATGCTGGATATTTGACCTACAGAACTGTAAGAAAATAAATTTATGTGAGTTTTGTTTTTTGTTTTGTTTTGTTTTTGAGACAGGGTTTCCCTCTGTCACCCAGGCTGGAGTGTAGAGGCACAATCACAGCTCATTGCAGCCTCAACCTCCCCAGGCTCAGGTGATCCTCCCACCTCAACCTCCTGAGGAGCTGGGACTATTGGCATGCACCACCATGCACATGGCTAATTTTTGTATTTTTTGTAGAGATGGGGGGGGGGGGTCTCACCATATTGCCCAGGTTGGTCTTGAACTCTTGATATCAAGCGATCCTCCCAACTCAACTTCACAAAGTGCTAGGATTATAGACCGGGCATGGTGGCTCACACCTGTAATCCCAGGATTTTGGGAGGCCGAGGCGGGCAGATGACCTGAAGTCAGGAGTTTGAGATTAGCCTGGCCAGCATGGCGAAACTCCGTCTCTACTAAAAATACAAAAAGTTAGCCGGGCATGATGGCAGGCTCCTGTAATCTCAGCTACTTGGGAGGATGAGGCAGGAGAATCGCTTGAACTCGGGAAGTGGAGATTGCAGTAAGCCGAGATCACACCACTGCTCTTCAGGCTGGGTGAGAGAGCGAGACTCCGTCTCAAAAAAAGTGCTGGGATTACAGGTGTGAGCCACCGCACTTGGCCTTGTGTTATTTTAAGCTACTGAAGTTGTGGTTTGTTACGGTAGCAATAGAAAACAAATGCAAGCCTCTTCATCTTTTTGTTTCAGAGCAAGAGCACCTCGGTATGTAAATTTCCTGATACATGATGACTGACAATGAAGTGCTCAACAGGCTCCAAACATCAATCTTTAAGCATTGAATCTATTCAAGTTCTAGCATAGAAGTTTTTTATTCAATTGCATACCAGTGTTACTTGAGAGTAGACTGATGCTTCACAATGTTGGTTTTTTGTTGTTGTTGTTGTTGTTGTTGTTTTAATAACTCTGCCTTTTCACTAGAAAAAGGTTTTGTTTTGGATATTAGTAAAACAGTCAGGGGAGCATAGCCCTTGAAAACATTCCAGAACTAGTAACCTACCTCCTGACCGTGCCTAAGTAGAGGAACCAAAAGTTTTTTTTGTTTTTTTGAGACGGGGTTTCGCTCTTATTGCCCAGGCTGGAGTGCAATGGCGCAATCTTGGCTCACCGCAACCTCTGCCTCCCAGGTTCAAGCAATTCTCCTGCCTCAGCCTCCCAAGTAGCTGGGATTACAAACATGTGCCACCATGCCTGGCTAATTTGTTTTTTTGTTTGTTTGTTGTTTTTATTTTTAGTAGAGACGGGGTTTCTCCATGTTGGTCAGACTGGTCTCGAACACCCGACCTCAGGTAATCTGCCCACCTCAGCCTCCCAAACTGCTGGGATTACAGGCATGAGCCACCGCACCTGGCCCCAAAAGTTTTTGAAAACCTTCACGTCAACCACAGAGCCTTCAGTATACCGTATGTTATTCTGTACCCAAGTCATGGTTCTGGTTGCACACAAAAATGTCTGTGGGATTCCTGGTCAACTGGTATTCACAATGGAGTTTATAAAGTGCTGATGTTCCTCAAATACCAGATGAATGTGAGTAAGTACTACTTTATGTAGCCATACTTGAAGTGGAAATTGAGTTGAAGCCCAAACTACCTGTGCCTGAGGGGAATGAATAATTAGAATGAGAGGGGTTTAGAGAAGACCAAGTTATGCAGGTGTTTACTGTAATTCTCTTCATTATGTATATGTGAAGGTAGCCCTTAGACCCTCAAGTGTATTGGGAGGTATTAATAATAACCACGAAGATGGTCCTGTGCTATGGCAAATGCAGAACCTTCAAGGCACTATTCAGCCTGCAAAAGAAAGCTCATTTCCAGATCCTTCCTTCTGTTTTTCAAGTGACATCACATAGGAGGATGAGAATTTGTCTTTGTATTAAGCTTCCTTTGTCATGTTTACTTCAGACATCATATCTGAGTTTGAAGTCCCAGGATTTTAGATGAAAAGAATCTTAGAGTGAGTTAAGGGAGGGAGGGGGCCACTACATGAGAATGTCTGTTTCCAATCTCAGAGTACTCACATGCTGAGTGGCTGATGAGACAAAAGTCACAGCGGAGAAAATCAGCTGCACTGGGATAGGGGATTCAAATTTCATTGTGGTGGACACCTGTTTATTTTTTAGTGTAGTCAGTTTCCCAAGGGAGAAAGGACAAATGTGTCCCTCCTATGCCAACATTGTAGCACCCCCATCTGAGCAGACCTCAGGAGTATCCTACACAGAAGAAAGGAGCAGTGAAACCTATGACAACTGCTGATTTTTCTCTGAAAACATTGTTATGTGTATATTTCATTTCTTCACCTCTCCAAAAACTTTAACAAATATCCTTTTTGCAACTGTGGCAGGTATACTGGAGACCAGCTCCTATAACCTAATGCTTATGCCAAGTATTTCTGTTACGTCTCTCAAAAATGGCTTTTCGTCTCATCTCCCAAAACATTTTTTTTTTTAGCATAGGTCCATGCCTGTCGATGATTTTCTCGCACTTTTGTCAAGCATATTTTTTGATTCGATTCAATGTCTAATATCACAAAAACCTGGCACTTTAAAACTTCAGTTTCAACCAAAGGTATAATGATTTGTAAAAAGAATCCTGCCTAGCGTTCCTCCAGTGTAGCAATTAGCATTCTGTTAGTGGCAAGCATCAAAATATCCAAATAAAATGGTTTCAAGAATAGGGATGGTTATTGTCTCTCATAACAGGAAATCTGGAGGGAGCTGACTCCAGGTGGATTGAGAGGTTCAGCCACGCCTGCAGTCTTATCCATCCTTTTGCTCCACTATCCTCTATATATTTGCTTTCAATGGCTCTAGGGATCCACTCCTTACACAACCAAGTTCCACTTCTGCATGTGTTCCTCTTCTTAGGAGGAAGGAAAACTATTTCCCAGCTGGTTCCAGCAGAGAAGTCTCCTTTTAAATCTTTTGTCCAAAATGAGTCCCTAAACCAACCCCAGGAAAGAAGATGAAATTGCCTTGTTTGGTTTAGCTTGATCTTGATTAGTCTACTGAACCCGGGCACGATTTTCTTAAGCATCTTATTCCCAACAGGAAAGCAACAAAATCAGCATTCTATTAATAAGACTAAGAAGAGAATGGCTCTTGTGGACAACCAACAATGTCTGCCACATCATAGAACTCTTTGGTATGCATTAGGAAAACCTAGCGTGGTAGTTACAAGAGCAGATTCCAGGTGTCAAAGAGATTCTGATTCCAGATGGGGTCCAGGAGGGTGTAGTTTCAACAAGAACCCAGGTGACTTGGATCTAGTCATCCACCAGCCAAAGTTTAAGACACTGCCCTACAGAAATGAGAACAAACTTTCCTTTAAAAAAACCTTGCCTGGAAATGTTGGCTCACGCCTGTAATCCTAGCACTTGGGGAGGCTGAGATGGGTGGATCACCTGAGGTTGGGATTTTGGACCAGCCTGGTCAACAAGGTGGAACCCTGTCTCTACTAAAAATACAAAAATTAGCTGGGCATGGTGGCAGGTGCCTGTAATCCCAGCTCCTCAGGAGGCTGAGGCAGGAGAATCACTTGAACCGAGGGGGCAGAGGTTACAGTGAGCCAAGATTGTACCACTGCACTCCAGCCTGGGCAAAAAGAGCAGAACTCTGTCTCAAAAAAAAATCTTGTTAATACATCAATAAATATTCACTTTTAGTAACTGGATGTTACTGATCCACACAAGTACATCTACTGTTGGAAAGTAACCATTCTGAGCAAAACAAAGGAAGTCTGCCTGAAAAGGGTAATCAGAATAATGTCCAGATTCACAAATGATAATGAGATGATGCAGATAACGTGCTTAGCATAGACCTGGACTATGAATGTGAAGATGGAAAATTATAATTTTTTAACCCGTCAGTTTTGTTGCTACTAGATCTTTGCACAATTACCTCCTGCTCAATAGTTAAGTCTTTGCTCAAAGTGTCAGTTTCATAGAGAGAACATACCACTACTTAAAATCTTACTTTTTCTTTTAGTCTGTCATCTTCACTAATTATCACCTCCACAAGGAAGGGCTATGTCTTGTTCATCCCCACTGCCTAATACTCAAGGCCTGAAATTTTAAGCATTTAAGCAGCTGTTTTCAAATTTCTAAATAAGACACCTGTCCATGTAGGTATAATCCAAACTATGACATACAACTAAATTATAAGAAAAATATCAAAACATGGTTTCTTTTATCAATAGTTTACTATAGGAAGTTAAGTTGAGAGTAAAAGTGAACAATCTATGATAGTGAATTAATAATGACTTTAGGAAAAACTAATAGTACCCAAGTAAATCTTCCCTTAGACAACTTAATTCTAAAAATTATGTATGACTTTGAAAAACTGAATAAAATTATCAATTTCCAGTAACTACTGACAATTAGTATGGTTGCGACTTGATTCCCCAATCCAGGGTATGCCTATGAAATAATTAGTAGAATTGGCCTTTAGGTTTTTTTTTTTTTTTTCCCGGACAGTCTTGCTGTGTTACCCAGGCTAGAGTGCAGTGGCATGATCTCGGCTCACTGCAACCTCCACCTCCTAGGTTCAAGCGATTCTCCTGTCTCAGCCTCTCAAGTAGCTGGGATTATAGGCACACACCACCATGCCCGGCTAGGTTTATTGTATTTTTAGTAGAGATGGGGTTTCACTGTGTTGGCCAGGCTGGTCTCAAACTCCTGACCTCAGGTGATCCACCCGCCTCGGTCTCCCAAAGTGCTGGGATTCCAGGCGTGGGTCGCCGCACCTGGCTGGGTTTTAGGAATTCTAATGTGCATCCTTTCTGAAAGGAGGTTATCACCATGTTGAAATTTCTGTGTTCTAAACCCACATTATCTGATTAAACTTTCTGTAATGATGAAAATATTCTACACCTGCACTGTTTAGTAATGTATTACCCACTAACTATATGTGGCTACTAGGCACTTGAAATAGTTTGACTGAGAAACTGAATTTTTAATTTAGTAGCCACACATGGCTAGTGGCTTCCATATTGTACAGTGATGTTCTGGACAGTTTTTGGTAAATAGGCACAATGTATAGCAACAGGTTCCTAGAGCTTTAAATTTTGAAAATGGATTTTCCCACCATCCCTTATTTCCTATGACTCCAATTTCCCCTTTTTACTTTTTTTCCCTTGTCAGTGAACTGCTTAGCTGCTGGCTCCAAAGCTTCACTACCAAAAGTGATACACAGAAGTATCATAGTAGGGGCAGTAAAAACATTACATATACTATAAAAAAGGCACTGTCCTGGGAGTGAATTCTGAGAAATGCAATGGAAGACAAAAGGGGGCAGGAATAAAAAGCAAGAGGTTTCCTTGATGTGTTCCCCTGTGATTTAAGACCTGTTTTTTGGTTTTGTTTTTAAGTCAGCAAATCTATCAAGCACTGTGCCCAGGGCTAGGGGCAAAAGGATAGGAATGGATGGATATGGGTAAACAATTACAACAGGGAGTGAAACACAGGGTAAGTACAGGACACTATAGGAATGCACCAGGGGTCAATTTCCTCAGTCTTTGGGGAAGAGGAGTGATGGGTACCATGAAAACAAAAAGTGATATCTAAGCTAAACCTTGAAGTGTGATGCCAATTAGATTGGATGGGAGAGATGATAGAGGAAGGGAAAAGGGTTAGGGACAGAGAGAAGGAAAATATGTGCTGTAGAAGACCTGAATATGCCACTCCCGAATATGCCATTTTGGCATAAGGATGATTTTGAGCTGAAGGCAACTGAAGAAATAGATACAAGAAATGTTCTCTGCTTGCTCCCACTTGCCTAAAAGCAAGACATAAACTTATGAAGGTAAAAGTGTCCCTCCTCTCTTTATCAGGAAGAACAGATTGAGCACCAAAGGCAATTTTAGACACTTCTCAGCCCCGGAGAAACATATATAGCGAAATTCCACTTATTTGCCTTCCTACAATTTACCACCCCTAGAGACCCAAAGTCCTTCTCCTTTGTCTTGCCACTTCTCTAAACATTTTTTTTTGCTTTGTTGAAGATGCTGTATGTACAAATCTACATAATGATTATCCAATCTCAGTTTTCATTGGGAAACAAGTCTGCCAAAAATCTATTACCTAAAAGCATGATATAGATATAGAACATATGGATCAATTGAGAACAAAACAACCCAAATTACAAATGGGCCACATAGGTATGAAGCAGATAGTTTTCCCCACTTGTCATTAGAAACCAATTTTCTAAAGCTGAAACAGCTTTAGAAAACCAATTTTGGAATTTTTGAAAACTCATAGTTTCAGTGTGAATACTAAAAGCAAGTGGAAAGTATAGATTATAATTATAGATAATGGTTAAATTTGACGTTAAGGACTTCCATTTGAAAACAAAGGAATAGATGTGCATAATAAAGATGTATTTAGATTTAAAATATTAATATTTGAAAAAATGAGGCACCATGCTTATTACATTTGCCCTAAGCTGAAGTTGGCAATGAGATCTGTTTAGAGAATATGATCACCTCTTAAAAAAAAAGGATAATTTTCAGCTATAGTAGTATATCCCCTTCAGAATTTAAAATATTAACATTTTTAAAAATTTAGATTTAGAATATTAACACTTTAAAAATCAGTCACAATGCTTATTACATTTGCCCTAAGCTCAAGTTAGCAATGAGATCTATTTAAAGAATATGCTCACCCTCACCTCTTAAAAAAAGTGGAATAATTTTCAGCTGTAGTAGTATATCCTTCAGAATTTATGCTACATATGTGCACTACCTGTTTTATTATCTCTCTAAATCAACTCACATTCTCTTAAACAAATGTGATTTAAAAAGAAGCTTTAAATCACTACCACAAATTAAAAAACATTGCTTGTTATGAATAAAAGATAAGACATAAATAAATACAAATGAAGACTAAACTATGTTCTTACATTCTAGCTGATTACCATTGTTCCCTAAATGCTGTGTTAAGAGATATCAAGTACCAGAAAGGTGTTTAAGACAAACTGAGACTTTTATCTTGGTATAATCAAAAAGATTTAAAAGAATTGAAAACAAAATTATTTCCTCATTGTGATTCCATATATACTTAATGCAGTTTCTGTGGCACCATCTAAAACCATCAAGAGTATTAAACACAGCTGAAGCATAACTTCTCTCTCCCACACAATTGATATTACATGTTGTCTTCCTTTAGATTGATGTTAAAAAAAAAAAAAAACTGTCTTATCAAAAAAATGTAGTTAGAAGATAGGAATAAAAAATAAAATGTCTGTCTTTGCTAAATGCTAACCAAGGTAACATCTTTGGGATACTCCTCACTGACCTGTTTTGCAATATTTCTGAAAATTATATTTGTGATGTATATTCCTTGACCCACTGGCCCATATATTTGTATAGCATCTGCCTTCTCTTCAACTGTGAGTTCATTTCCCTCTGCAATATTACTTTGGCTCAACATGGGCTCTAGGTACCCAAGCATAGAAAATCATCATAGAAGTGATCAGCAAAGTGTGAGACGGGATAACACCCCTGTAGGAATATCCATTGACCTCAAAGGTGAGAAGCGGTTCCGCCCCTCTGGCCCCTCTCCACTGCTGGCCAATGCATCAAGCCAGCAACCAGGTACTTAAAACATGAGAAAGATAGGCACCGTAAAAGGTAATATGGCAAGGACAAAGGCCATGTAAGGATTTTGTGGAGGACTTTCCTTAGATTGGAGGTCAGATAGCCATTTTCTTGCAAGAAAGGCTGGGCTGCTCTACCTGACTCATGGGTTGTTCCACCACTGCACCCTGAGCGGCGTTAACCAGGGCAGCAGGCAGCAATCACCTGGGGGTATTTAAAATGCCCGTAGCGGCCAGGCGCCATGGCTCAAGCCTGTAATCCCAGCACTTTGGGAGGCCGAGATGGGTGGATCACGAGGTCAGGAGATCGAGACCATCCTGGCTAACACGGTGAAACCCCGTCTCTACTAAAAAAATACAAAAAACTAGCCGGGCGAGGTGGCGGGCGCCTGTAGTCCCAGCTACTAAGGAGGCTGAGGCAGGAGAATGGCATAAACCCGGGAGGCGGAGCTTGCAGTGAGCTGAGACCCGGCCACTGCACTCCAGGCTGGGCAACAGAGTGAGACTCCGTCTCAAAAAAAAAAAAAAAAAAAATGCCCATAGCCAGCCTCATCCCCAGAAACAGTGTTGTAATTCATGTAGGGTAGGGCTCTACTGCAATAAATAGCTCCTCAAGTGGTTATGAGGCACAGTGAGGGTTGAGAACCAAGAAGGCATCATACTCAGCAGACAGCTCCCAGCACTAGGCAGCAAGGGCAGGAGGTAGGGATGGTGACAGACTCCTCCAGGGTTAAATGCTAAGACAGTGCCGGTAGCTTGGTTAGGGCAGCTTTGCTATCAGTGTGCTGGGAAGCCAGTAGCCTGCATTGCTAGGCCAGAAGTGACTGCTGTCATAATTTATAAGATAATGTTTTCAAGAAAGTGCTTTAAAAAATTCCATGTAAATTTTAACTTAGTTTAACAGACTAAATATCTGTTAAGCCTTAAGCATCTTGATCTCTCCAGTCCATATGTCATGGCCTGTTTACCCAGCTAGTTCATTCTTTTCTCCATTTCTCTATTCGCCTGTTAAGCTAAAGTTATGTTTGTACGTTTAGAAGATGGGATGAGATCCATGTGTGTCTAAAATGGCACACCTCTCCAACTATGTTCTATATAATTTCTCATTTTTCACTGGTTACTTAAACCTGCTACTAAAACAATATATGAATGTAGGATAGATAGAACATTAAACTTAAATTAATTTCAAAACATTAATAAAAATCAGATCCATTATTCATAGAGATAAAAATATCTTCACTTGCTCTGAAAGAGTAACTTCTTGATAGGAAACTTCTTCATCCCATTTTCTTTTAAACAATCAGAGGCATCATGGTGTCATTTTTAATTCTGGCAGAATCAGTATATCCTCTCCTTCCACAGGTTGGAGCTCCATGTGCTGATTCTGAGTGACAGGAACAAATGTCATTCCAACCACCATCACAGCACATGGAGGACTCCTGAGTGTAATGCTGGTCTCCTCCCTTGCTGGGGTATTGCAAAGCTTAATTAATGTTTGCAAAACACGTGGAGGAACTTGTATAGACATTACTATGTAATTGCAAAAGATCATTGAAGGGAAATGCTACTAAAATTTACTGGGAGAGGAGGAGAATTGAATTGGTAAATCTTATGCTTTACTTTGAAAATTATATCAGACAGAAGTGAATTGACTTTGTAAGTGCCAAAAATAAAGGAAGTTATGTTGAGTAGTCTATAAAATCAGGATATTAAGTTTCATGGCTGAATTTAATTTTGTTTGAATTCATAATACTACAAACCTAACCAACTACATTAAAGTTATTTGTTACAGAGATTAAAATCTGCTTGTATGATATGTCTCCTAAGAAAGCCCAAGTGCATAAGGATCTTTAGTTTTCTATGAAGTTCAACCAGAAAAGAAAGATAGTGTAGCCACTGTGATGGTAACTGGATTTACTTTGAGGTGTTTCCATTTAACTATAGCTTTTGGATGCCTTGCCAAAGCAGCATATTATCTTTGTTGGACTACTTCTTGGGAAACTTCAGCAATATTGGTAATGTTTTGCATTTTCTTAGTTTTTTTTTTTTTTTTTTTCCTGAAGCAGAACTTCTGAGCTGAGCTTTTTTATCTGATAATGTAATTTTATAACCATGTAATTTATACTGTTTTATTCCCCCAGTACATCTTTTGGTACAACGTTAAACTTATCACATTTCAGGGCTAATGGGTTAAGCAGAATAATTATTCTAACTAATTTATAGACGCCAGGGTTTGCAAACCTTAATTAGAGTTGACCAAGGGGTTACTGTGTGGCTCAGGGCTTGAATAACGGGGGGTTGAGCAGCTCAACTCAGGGCTGAGTTTGCTGTCAGGTCCAAAGCAGTTCTGTTATACACCTAATCTGCAGGAGCTAGAGTCCAGATCACAAGGACCAACCCTTGCCCAGGCTGTGGCACAACCTGACTGTAGGAAGAACTGAGTAATAGCTGCAGCAATCCAGGGTTTGCCAATAACTTTCCTTACCAGGAAAGGCTGTTCGTTCGAGACATTCTCAGTGTAGTTTAGGGGGTGTGGCCAGATGTCAGAGCTAAGGAGTCAGGTGGAAGGGAGCAAAGAGACAAGGTTCTCGAAGAAAAGGGGTCTTGTTAGCAGTTGCAGTCTCAATTATGTTCAATCCTCAGAGCAAAGGATAGAAACTTGAGACATTGCAATTCTCAAACTAAGGCATGTTGTTTAGACTGGGATTCAGAGAACCCAGGAATGGAAACAAAGAAATAAGGAAGAGGGGCATATGAGAGCCCAGAGACAAATTATTTGGATGGGATCAAGTGACAGGAGCTGGCTGGTATGTCCTGTTGCTCTACAGTGCTCATCTGGTTAGGTCTTGTCCCTACTTACAAATCATGAGTAACTTGAATGTTTTCTTTGGCACAAACGAGAAAATCTAAGAATGTTGAACTTTATCTCAGCTAAGGAAAGCAGCAATGGTAGAGGTACCATCCCACCTTTTGTGATCCTTTCATGTGCTGAGAAAAACACGTTTAATTGTTGTCTAACTCCTGCCTACATCTCCAGACACCCTCTTGCCATCCCTGCAGCAAACCCTGTACTCCAGCCTCACAGTCTACTTGCATTTTACCATTGGTACTGTAAGGATGGAAAGGTGTGATATCTTTTCTCACCTATCATAAAGGTCTCAGCTGACAAGCCTATGACAAAAGACAGATTAACAAGTATAAGCCAAAAAGTATCTGAGACAGGTCTCAATTTAGAACTTTATTTTGCCAAGGTTAAGGACAATGCACAGAAAAAAATAGAAAATCACAGAAATAGTCTGTGGTCTATGACTTTCTCCAAAGATGAATTTAAGAGCATCAATATTTAAAGGGGAAAAGTGAGCAGGAGGGTATGGTGATCCACATGTTGCAAGAGAAAAGGAGCAGGTAGGGGAATAGCTAATTACGTATTCTTCTCGTGTTCAGTAAAGCAGCATTTTACATGAGATAAGGAGAACATAGAGTAGCTATCTGTGGAGATATTTAACCTGTTATCTGTAGCTGTACAGTTAGGAACAAAAGGAAAGGCGGCTTCTTGCATGACTCAGCTTTCAGCTTAGTTTTTTCTTTCGGCAGAATGAATTAGGGTCCTGAGTATTTATTTTCCTTTCACATAAGAGAAAGCCATAATACATTTATTTAGTCACAGTTTTATGTGACACGGGAGCCTTCAGAAATGAAGACCCAAAGACCTAGGAGAACTGTGTTTTTATGCAAAGTCTGATGAAAGAAGTGAATAGTTGTGGAGAAACATGATTGGTCAAAAGGGTATGATCTAATGGTAATAACAGAGGGGGGAAACCCAGCAAGGACTGACTGTTCAGATTCTCCTTGGCCGCTCTGTGTAGCATGGCTTTCTCCCCAGTTTAGGGCAGGACTCTGCTGGAATGAGGGTCTTCAAGGGAGAAAGTGTTACTTGGAAGGGGTCCCAATCCAGACCCCAAGAGAGGGCTCTCAGATCTCATGCAAGAAAGAATTTGGGCTGAGTCCATGGAGTAGAGTGAGAGCAAGTTTCTTTAAGAAAGTAGGCCAGGCGCGGTGGCTCAAGCCTGTAATCCCAGCACTTTGGGAGGCCGAGACGGGCGGATCACGAGGTCAGGAGATCGAGACCATCCTGGCTAACATGGTGAAACCCCATCTCTACTAAAAACACACACACACAAAAAAAACTAGCCGGGCGAGGTGGCGGGCGCCTATAGCCCCAGCTACTGGGGAGGCTGAGGCAGGAGAATGGCGTGAACCCAGGAGGCGGAGCTTGCAGTGAGCTGAGATCCGGCCACTGCACTCCAGCCTGGGCGACAGAGCGAGACTCTGTCTCAAAAAAAAAAAAAAAAAAAAAAAAAGAAAAGGAATAAAAGAATGGCTACCCCATAGAGCAGCTGCAAGGGCTGCTGGTTGGCTATTTTTATGGTTATTTATTGATCATATGCTAAACAAGGGGTGGATTATTCACGAGTTTTCTGGGAAAGGTACCAGCAATTCACAGAGCTGAGGATTTCTCCCCTTTTTAGATCATATAGGGTAACTTCTGGACCTTGCCATAGCATTTGTAAACTATCCTGGAGCTGGTGGGAGTGTCTTTTAGCACGCTAACACTTTGCAATTAGTGTGTAATGAGCAGCGAGGACAATCAGAGGTCACTTTCGTCCTCATCTTGGTTTTGGCAGGTTTTGGCTGGCTCCTTTACTGCATCCTGTTTTATCAGTGGGATCTTTGTGACCCGTATCTTGTGCCAATGTCGTATCTCATCCTGTGACTAAGAATGGCTAACCTTCTGGGAATGGAGCCCAGCAGGTCTCAGCCTCATTTTGCTCAGCCCCTGTTCAAGATGGAGATGGTCTGTTTCAAATGCCTCCGACAAAAGCAGAGAGTGACCTTTCTAGGGTTTATGGCTTGCTTTGGGGGAAAGGAGTTCTAGTGTCTGCGACCTGCCTTTGGGGAAGAGAAATTCTGGTTTCCATGACTTGCTTTGAGGGAGAAAGTAGTGGGGAGGATCCAGGAGGGTGGGAGAAGGTCAGAAAGACCTTGCTTCTGAGTCCTTCCAAAGTCCTTCATTTCAAAGTATCATATTTTGGGGTATTGTATTCCCAGCCCTGGTAGTTCCAAGTTCTTCCAGGTGTCTCTGCCTTTGTACAAGCTACTCCCACTAGGCAGAACTCATTGCCCTCGTTCTCTATCCAGCTAGTCCTGAATCATCCTTGTAAACTAAGTTGAGCTTAGTTATATCCCGTTTTTGGAAGCCTTTCTTAGCCTCTTCAGGGACTCATAGCATTGTGTTTACTGTCATTAGAGTGCTTGCTGTACCAGTTTATGTATACAGTTGTCAGGGGTCAGAACATGATACCCCAAAGTATGGCATCTTGGCATGCTGAGTATTTTTGAGTGAAGGAGACAGGAGGGCCTCAGAAACAAGAAAGTCTTTCTCCTTCCCTCTTCTCATTCCTCCCCTAAAGCAAACCATAAAACCCGAAAAGGTCACTCTGTGACCTACTTCCCCTTCAGTAGGTTATAAGACCCTTATATAACAGGTGTCCTGTCCTACCCACAGGAAAGGACTGCTACACAGACAAGCCAAGGAGAACCTGAATGGGCAAGTCTTACTGGGTTTTCCCCCATTAGACCATACCTTTTTGTCCAATCATGTTTCTCTACAACTATCCACTTCTTTCATCAGATTTTGCATAAAAATATTTTTCCCTAGGTGTTTGGATCTTCATTTCTGAATACTCCTGTGTCATATAAAACTGTGATTAAATATTATAAATTTGTTGGCCAGGCCTGGTGGCTCATACTGGTTATTCCAGTGCTTTCTTTGGGAGGCTGAAGTGGGAGGATTGCTTGAGCCCAGGAGTTTGAGGCTGCAGTGAGCCATGATCACTACACTGGACTCTAGCCTGGGTGACAGAGCAAGAACTTGTCTCAATCTATCTATGAATTTGTTATGCTTTTCTCTTGTTAATCTGTCTTCTTTTATAGGAGCAACCCTTGCAAAATGGGTGAGGAAAAGTTATCTATTTCCTTCTACGCTGTGTTAAAACTCTTCCATTTGCTTACCTTAAAACAGGTAAAACCCCTTTTAGACTCTGAGCTACACAGTGCTTGGGGAAAAGGTACTTAATAAGTTTGCTGGAAAAACCTGCCTGATTAATCATCACAGATTGAAAAGGGACCTTGTATGGTAACAACCACCTCTCTGCTGTTTACGTGGAAATGAGCACTGCTGCTGCTGGCTCCAATTTGATTGATAGCACTCAGGCTTTGCAGATTGGAAGCCCTAATTAAATGTCAAAAGGGACTACATTGCGAACTGTGAATTGTCTTTTAATTACAGTGAGAGCAATTGAACTAAATGATCTGGTAATTGTTTAAAGTGACCATGCTGAATCCTTAGAATCCCCCTCAGTTTCTTTAAAGGATGCTGCACGACAACCCAGAGCAGGCATTACAAGGGCAAAAGCAGGGCCTGGAGCAGGGAAGCTTAGGCTACCTAAAGGAAAGGATCCCTCCTTACTTTCTTTTCCCTCATTACCCACCCTTCTTTTTCCTTTTTTCTTTCTTTTTTTTTTTTTTTTTTTTTTTTTTTGAGATGGAGTCTTGCTCTGTCGCCCGGGCTGGAGTGCAGTGGCCGGATCTCAGCTCACTGCAAGCTCCGCCTCCCGGGTTTTACGCCATTCTCCTGCCTCAGCCTCCCCAGTAGCTGGGACTACAGGCGCCCGCCACCTCGCCCGGCTAGTTTTTTGTATTTTTAGTAGAGACGGGGTTTCACCGTGTTAGCCAGGATGGTCTCGATCTCCTGACCTCGTGATCCGCCCGTCTCGGCCTCCCAAAGTGCTGGGATTACAGGCTTGAGCCACCGCGCCCGGCCCTTTTTTCTTTCACACTTCAGTTCGCTCATTCCCAACTTTTAGTCATTACCACAAAATATGTTTTTTATAATTCCTGCCACATCTATGTACCATTAATAGTTTTATATAATTCATAGTTTTTCATTCATGTACACAAAAAGCAAACTTTATATGACTACCTTAAGCAATAACCAGTATTACTTTTCAAAGTTTGCCTTAAAAATAAATAATGAGAAATTCTTGGCCTCTGGCCTGCTAGGAAAACAGCCCCACCCTTACAGAGCAGAATAATTTGAAAGGGGTTCTTTTGGAGCCTGGTGGCCTCTCGAGGCTCTTCCTTCTTGATGCTCTGCTTTGTATGAGTTGAAAGGCAGTGGTTGAAATTACAGTACAATTCAAGCTCTATCTAAAGCCAGACAGCCAATATGTACGCAGTAGTGAACACCAGGAACCACCACTGATACCTGCACTGCACTGTGGGCAACATTGCTCTAGTTTCCAGGCTCAAAATAGATAAAAGTGTCTTATTACTATGTTGGTCATCCTCTGTCAAGTAGGAATTCCTGATTTTTCACTTACATGCCACAAACAATTCTGATTAACATCTTGATTTTACTTTTCCACCCTTTTAACCACCTCAGATACTTTGTTCTAGGAACCTCTGTATGTCTCTTTAAAAACCATATAGCTAGAATCTGGAACTGACATTTAGCAAGCACCTACTTTAAGATAACGTATGCAGTCTATCTCTATTCATCTGCGTAACAACCTTGAGAAATAGGTATCATCCCTTTTTTACAGATGTGAAAATTTTGCTTAACGTTATAGACCTAAAGATTCAAATTTTTCATTTGTACATCCCTACTTTGTGCTGGCTCCGTGAATCTGCTGCAATTTTTTCTTGGTCTTCATATCATGGCTGAGTATCATAGCAGCATTGTCTCAAAATTCTTACTTGCTATATTCCCACTGATAAAATCATCAGCTATGCCCATGACTAGTCTTCAGTTCACTACGACCATTTCATCCAGAGCTGGCAGATAGGTTTCATCTGTGTTCTAATGCCAGCCAACAGGCAGAAGCCGCCTGGACCTTTGCATTGGGAGACTGTTTCTGGGCTTGGCACAAAAAATGCTCTGGACTCTGGAGCAGGGAGTGACAGCGCAAGTATCACACATTTGCCACGCTTGATGTAATCTTTTCTGGAATTATAGTTGTCCCCCCTTATTCACGGTTTTAATCACCTATGGTCAACTGTGGTCCAAAAATAGTAACTAGAAAAATTTGAGAAATAATTCACAAATTTTAAGTTGCATGCCATTCTGAATAGTGTGATGAAATCTTGCAGCATCCCACTCTGTTTGCCATGGACATGAATCATCCCTCTGTCCAGTGTATCCACACTGTCTACACTACCTGCCCATTAGTCACTTAGTAGCTGTCTGGGTTATCAGATCGACTGTCTCAGTGGTTCAGTGCTTGTGCTCAAGTAACCTTTATTTTACTTAATAATGGTCCTAAAGCACAAGAGTGGTGATGCTGGCATATTATAATTGTTCCACTTTATTATTAGTTATTGTTAACCTCTTGTGCCTAACTTACTAAGTAAACTTTATCATAGGTATACATGCAGAGGGGCAAATATCGGACATAAAGAATTTGGTACTATCTGAGTTTTCGGGCATTCACTGGGGGTCTTGGAAGGTATCCTGCTTGGATAAGGAAGCACTGTTGTACTTACGGGATCAGTCATTTCTCAGTTATCATTTACATGTGCTACATTTTCTCCTATTTATGGCTTAGCAGTGGTCTTTTGGGTTTCGTATTACTTCTTTGGCTATCCAAGTTTAAAAACTTGAATCCACTTGTGTGAAGGTGCTGGGAAGCCTAGTTATTTCTCTTCTTCACACAATCAAACATTATCTGTATACCTAAGGTGATATCAAATGAACTAATACAAGTATTCCACAGAAACAACCAGTAGGACTGTCCCTGTATCCGATTTTATAATCTGTTAAAAATTAAATTTCACAAGATATCCAATAAGAATTTGCCAATTTTTGTGCTTGTGATTGCTAAATACAAAATTGTTTGCCTCAGACTAAACAAGTCCAATATTAAATAGATTATATAATCCATTTGCAATTTCATATATAAAATTTTCCCAAGTTTGAAAACTAGCTTAAGGGTTTAAAAACAATCTAGGTTGTTTGTCATAAGAATTTCACTGTTTAACTCATTGGCTAGATTTCAATAAAAGTGATTTTTAAAAAAATTACGGCTTTCAAGCCCTCTAAAATCAATTATCTTTTTAAAATTTACGTATGCTTTAGATACCAGTTTATAAATTGACTTCTGAGAAGAACATGTTTTTGGATATCTATACAAAGAAACTATTAAATCATTTTCCCTGAAATGACTTAAAAATGTAAGCATAGAATGTAGCAGAAAAGAGTGAAAACATGTACATATTTTCTTCAACCTATGATAGGGTTATGTCTTGATAGCCCATCATAAGTTGAAAACATCACAAGTCAAAATGCACGTAATGCACCTAACCTACTGAACGTCACAGCTTATCCTACCTTAAACATGCTGAGAATACTTACACTTGCCCACAGTTGGGCAAAATTATCAACACAGATCATTTCATAATAAAGTGTTGAATATTCCATGTAAGTTAGTAACCTATTGAAAGTGAAAAACAGAATGGTTGTATGGTACTTGAAATACAGTGTTTACTGAAGGGGTATCGCTTTCTCACCATCATAAAGCCAAAAAATTGTAAATCAAACCATCGTTGGCTGGGCATGGTGGCTCACGCTTGCAAATCCCAACAGTTTGGTATGCAAGGTGGGTGGATCACCTGAGGTCAGGAGTTGGAGACTAGTCTGACTAATATGGTGAAACCCTGTCTCTACCAAAAATATAAAAATCAGCTGGGCATTGTGGTGCACGCCTGTAGTCCCAGCTACTTGGGAGGCTGAGACAGGAAAATTGCTTGAACCTGGGAGGTGGAGGTTGCAGTGAGCTGAGATCACAACACTGCACTACAGCCTGGGAGACAGAGTGAGATGCCATCTCCAAAAAAAAAAAAAAAAAAAAAAAATGGTGGGGATTGTCTGTATTAAGGTTATAATTAAAATTCTGGATTTATTGTGTTCCAGAATAAGAAAGGCATAATAAGTAAGTCACAGCAGTAATTTTTCCCTACAAAAAAAATTAAGAGGATGAAGTTCTTAGAACTATCTTATGTATTGAGTCATTCATAATTAGAATATTTTATGCTTAGCATTAGCATACTGATTCTTAGTTTTAAAATGTTGGTTCTGGAAACAGAATTTACCAGCTTCAAATTAAAGTATGTTCTTTGAGAATTTTACTTTTCCCAAGTACCCTAAGGCACATTAAATAAGAGATCACAAGTCATATGGCAGCCTCTAGAGAATATTTGTCTTAATTGCATTGATCTTACTTCATAAGGTTAAATACAATTGTTCCCCAAGTTATATATCATTTTTATTGAGGTTAATGTTGAGTCAAGATCTAATTGCAGCAGCTTCTTAGTTATTTGAACTGTTTTCTCCAGCTACATGATGATACTTACTGTTCATTTGAAATTTCAATTCACAATGCCTTACTCCACTCATGTATAGATGGATATACTTTTTTAAATATTGTGGTTTAAAAGAGGAGTGTGTGCTAGTTAAGTGACGAAATTTTAGAAGACTTCCTTTTCTGAATATGGTAAACTTGATAACACACAAAAAACTTGTGGTTGTTTGAAAAACAAGGTCTTATATTCTTTGACATTTTTTCCATTGAAAGGTGAGGTCTTTACCCTTCCCTTTGAATCTGGGCAGGGTTTAAAGCCTTCAACAATAGGACTTAGCAGAAGTGACGCTAAATGATCTGTGATACTAGGACACAAAGGACCACTCAGCTTGTTGGCTGGAATACTTGCTCTTGGAGCCCTAAGCCACCATGTGAGAAGCTCAGCTGCCTGGAAGTTACCATGCTAGAAAGGCCCCACGTAAGTTGTACAGTGAACATGCCTGGTTGAGGTCAGACTTCCTGCTATCCTTACAAGGCACCAAGCATAAATAAAATGCCATCAGATGATTGAGGCCTTTGAGTCACCCCCAGCTTCTTGATGTCTGAAACCCTAGACATCATGGAACAGAGACGAGCCATCCTCACTATGTGCTGTCTGAATTCATCACCCACAAAATCCATGAGTACGATAAAATGGTGGTTGTTTCATGCCTCTCAGTTTTTGAGTTGTTTGTTATTCAGCAATAGATACCTGGAACATAACTTGGCACTTGAAAAAGGAATGCTTTCATAATATAAGCTAGAACATGTGGTGTTGATTTTTGGGGCCAGGTAGCAGGTGGGAGCCTGATGGACCTTTAGAAACATGAAGTGAAGTACTGAAGGAAATAGAAATGTTATGGGAAGCTGGAGGAAAGAGGACTCTTGTCAGTGTTAGCAGAAAGTTTAGTAACATTGTCACCTGTGATAATGTGGAAAATAGGAAATATACCTAATGCACTCAATGATAAGAGATTTCTTTTTTTTTTTTTTTGAGATGGAGTCTCGCTGTGTCTCTCAGACTGGAGTACAGTGGCACGATCTCGGCTCACTGCAAGCTCCACCTCCCAGGTTCACGCCATTCTCCTGCTTCAGCCTCCCGAGTAGCTGGGACTACAGGCGCCCGCCACCACGCCCAGCTAATTTTTTGTATTTTTAGTAGAGACAGAGTTTCACCGTGTTAGCCAGGATGGTCTCGATCTCCTGACCTCGTGATCCACCCACCTCGGCCTCCCAAAGTGCTGGGATTACAGGTGTGAGCCACCACACCCAGCCTTAGATAAGAGATTTCTATGCAGAATATTGAAGGTGTCTCCTGGCTTACTCTGTCTGCCTATAATAAAATACGGGCAAGCAAGACACTAAAGCATAGAGCTTAGAAAAAAAAGAGGGAACAGGTGAGTTTTTCCAGCTAGTAAACAGATCTCAGAGTAAGAAAGAACCTCAGGGTAAAGATCAAGTCCTAGCTGCTGTTAGGAAAATGTAGTCTCAAGGGAAAGGAGGAGTTTAGGGCGTGACTTATAAATCTGTACTTAGAACTCACAAAGCTTTAAGGTGGGGCCTCAGACTCTTCAAACAGACAAAAGTCTTCTAAGGATCTTAAAAGTGCTGTGCAGACACTTTCCATTAAACATTAAATATAGCCTTTTTTTCTTTTTCTTTTTTTGAGATGGAGTCTTGCTCTCTCACCAGGCTGGAATGCAGTGGTGCGATCTTGGCTCACGACAACCTCCGCCTCCCTGGTTCAAGCGATTCTCCTGCCTCAGCCTCCCAAGTAGCTGGGACTACAGGTGCCAGCCACCATGCCTGGTTGTTTTTATATTTTTAGTAGAGATGGGGTTTCACCATGTTGGCCAGGTTGGTCTCAATCTCCTGACCTTGTGATCCACCCGCCTCAGCCTCCCAAAGTATTGGGATTATAGGCGTGAGCCACTGTGCCCAGCCCTAAACATAGGCTTTCTAAGAGATAGATGAACGAACAAACGTAAGAACCTTAAGGGCATTGTTCCATAGCAGCCTCAGAAGAGGCCCAAGGGAGAGAAAGCCTTACTAGGAGAGATTTCTAGGTATGTCTAATAAAAATAGACCAGGCATGGTGGCTCACATCTAATTCCAGCATTTTGGGAGGCTGAGGCGGTTGGATCACCTGAGACCAGGAGATCGAGACCAGCCTGACCAATATGGTGAAACCCTCTTTCTACCAAAAATACAAAAATTAGCCGGGTATGGTGGTGGATGCCTGTAGCCCCAGCTACTTGGGAGGCTGAGACAGGAGAATCACTTGAATGGGGAAGGTGGAGGTTGTAGTGAGCTGAGACTGCATCACTGCATTCCAGCCTGGGTGACAGAGCAAGACTCTGTCTCATAAAAGCAAGAAACAAACACAAGTTTATAAATAGATACAAAAGCAACTTGGATAATTTTTTAAAATTATATCAGTTTTGGCAAGGCACGATGGCTCACACCTGTAATCCCAGCATTTTGGGAGGTTGAGGCAGGCAGATCACCTGAGGTCAGGAATTTGAGACCAGACTGGCCAACTTGGTGAAACCCCATCCCTACTAAATTATACAAAAGTTATCTGGGCATGGTGGTACACGTGTGTAAGGAGGCTGAAGCAGAAGAATCGTTTGAACCCAGGAGTCAGGTTGCAGTGAGCCAAGATCACGTCACTGCACTTGAGCCGGGGCAACAGTGAGACTCTGTCTCAAACAAAAAATTAGTTTTGAATAAAAGGGACAGAAATAGTACAAAATGAAAGGAGGTCTTTCATTTTATTCTGAAATTCTGAAATTCTAACTGCAGGAAGCAAACAGAAAATGTATCAGATGCAAACGCAATTTGAATAATATATTAATAGCTATACGTTGATGTAAGAGCTAAGGACATTTTTGTTTTGTGTTCCTTATTTAAGATGGGAAATATTCGAGTTTATTTAGATGCTGATGGGAACAGGCCAGTAGATGGAAAAGACAGAAGATTCTGGAAAAAAAAGGGGATTGATGACATAGCAAGTCTCTAAGAAGAAAGGAATTGAGAAAACAGATTTTGACAGGAGGCGAGAGACATCTTCCACTGAGATAGGGAAGGAAACTGGGAGCAGGGTCTGGTAACTTTGGGAGGATGGGGCTGAAGGTTGGCCCCTATTTTCTTGTCAAACATAAAGCAAGATCATTAAGGACCAACAACAAACTTAAAGAGTTCCAAGACAAACTTTTCTTCCTTTATGGCAATGATACATTCATTTGTTTTTATGCTTTCAGATTAAAATTATTTTTATTAATCTTAAACATAAGAAACTGTATAAATCATAGTGGTTTCATCCTGAAATTCATCACCCATTATTTTCTCCAAGAGATTTGCCTCTGTCCTTTTCGTTTGTTTGAATTGAATTCCTATTACCATGAGTGCTCATATTAGATACCGGGGACTGAAATCCAGGGAGGTTAAACTGGTGATAGTCATCCACAGGTACCTGGAAGGGTTGGACACTAGCCAGGAGTCTTCTTCTTTTATTACTGTTTCTCACTAGTGATGGTTTTGTTTTCCATTACATTTCTTAACGATACGTCCCTACTGGAGACTCAGAAAAGTGTACTTGGTCCTGTTCCAAATTTTCATCAATGAATGAGATGAATATATTAAAAGTTATGAGGGCTAGACAATGTATCAGATGGCAAAATTATTATTTAAAATGTTCTCAGTGTGCTATAGTAATAGTCTAAATGAACAAAAGGAACTTTGAAAGGGATGAATGTAAAGTTTTTCATTTAGTTTTCAAAATAGGCAATTGCAAGAATAATATATGCTGGACATGATTAACAAAGAACTAGAAAGGGGTTACTTGTAGTACTGGGTACAAAAACTTACTATAAAACTATATTAAGAAAAACAGTACAATAATGGTGCAGGCAAGGAGAGACAAATTGTTGAACAGTCCAGAAAAAGTCCATCCATAGACAGAACAAACTCATCTGTATGTTTGCCCATATACAGCTGGGCAAGATCAACACAAAGCCTATTTTATGCTAAAGTATTGAATAGCTCATGTAATTTATTGAATAACCTATTGAAAGTGAAAAGCCGAATGGTTGTATGGGTACTTGAAGTATGATTTCTACTGAATGTATATCACTTTCTCACCATCATAAAGCAGCAAAGTTGTAAATCAAACCATTATTAGTTGGACAACTGGTGAGCTGGATTAAAAAATAGAAATGTATTCTTATCTCTTCCTATATAGAAAAATCAATTCCAAATAGATCAAATATTTTAATGTGAAAAACAAGTGAATTTTTAAAAACACTACAAAAGAATAATTCTGTAACAGATATGGAAAGACTTATTTTAAAAAGTATAAGCCATTGTGAAAAAGACTGATAAATTTGACTACACTGAAATTTAAAATTTATAATGATCAAAAGCATCATAAAGAGATTGAAAAATGTACACACTGGAAGAAGAGATGTGCAATTTATTAAAATGACATATTAAAATGCAGAATATGCAAATCCACTTATTAATAAAGACATTTCAACTCAATAGAAAAGGCATAAAGAAGTTTCACAGGGGAGATAGAACAGCCAATAAACAAATAAAATGATGTTCAGCCTCATTAGTAATCAAGGAAAAACAAATTAATATCACAGTGAGGTACCATTTTAATCCCCATTAGACTAGAAAAATCCATTAGTCCTACAATATTAAGTATAGCAAGAATGTGGAACCACAGACCACTTACTGTTGATGGGATTGCATATTGGTAAAATGACACTGGAAAACAAGTGGGCATTTTTCAGTAAAGATGAAATTCTGCATACTCTGACTCTTTAGGTACACACCTTAGAAAAATTCTTGGACATGTGCATAAGGAGGCATGTGCAAGAATCTTCATAACAAATTTTTTTTTTGAGACAGGGTCTAGCTCTGTCCCACAGGCTGGAATGCAATGGTGTGAGTACGGCTCACTGTAGCCTCAACCTCCTGGGCTCAAGCAGTCCTCCTGCCTCAACTTCCCATGTAGCTAGGACCACCAGTGTGTGCATCACCATGCCCAGCTAGTTTCATTTTTATTTTTATTTTTGTAGAGGCAGGGTTTCATTTTGTTGCCCAGGCTGGTCTTGAACTCCTGGGCTCATGCGATCCTGCCACCTGGCCTCCCACAGTGCTGGGATTACAAATGTGAGCCACCATGCCCACCCATAACAAACTTTTTACAGACATGAAACCAGAATGAACTTAAAGTATCCTCCATCAGGGAAATGGACAAATGAAGCAGTGAAAATTAACAAACTACAGTTACACGCAGGATTGTAAATGAATCTTTAAAACAACACAGAATTTTTAAAAAATCAGAAAACAAAGAACATGAGTCTATTTATTGGAAGTTTAAAAACAGGATAATATATACAACATATTGTTAAGGATATGTGTGTTATATAATAAGCAAACACGAGGCAATGATAAACACAAAATTGAGAATAGTGGCTTCCTTCCAGTGTCCCTGGGGAGGACAAGGATGCAGTCAGGAAGCAGTTGACAGTTGGCTTCAAAGGTGTTAGAAGTGTTCTGTTCCTCAACAAGCTGGTTAATGAGGACTCTAGTGTGTACTTACTTGTTTATTTCATAAGACCAAAAGTATGCAACATAGACTCTTTGGTATATGTGTTTCACAACCTAAAAATAAGCAAATAAAAATACACTTTTATATGTAGGATTTACTTCACAATTTTAAAAATCAGTGCATTAAGTGGAATCATGCAGTATTTATCCTTTTTTGACTGGCTTATTTCTTAGCATAATACCCTCAAGTTTCATCTGTGTTGCTGCATATGACAGGATTTCCTTTTTTAAAAAAGGTGAATACTATTTTCTTACATGTAGATATATCACATGATTCCATTTCTATGATACATCTAAAGCGATCAAATTCCTAGAAATGGAAAGGAGAATGGTGGTTGCCTGGTGCTGGGGGAGAGGGGGAAATGAGGAACTGCTGTTCAATGGGTCTAGAGTTTCAGTTGTGTAAGATGAAAAAGTTCTAGAGATCTGCTGTAGAACATTGTGCTTCTGGTTAACAATACTGTACTGTACACTTAACATTTTGTCAAAAAGGTAGATCTCATGTGTTTTTTAACACAATAAAATACATAGTAAATTCAGCAGGTTGAAAAAAAGAAGAGTGGTTAGGGCACCATAAGCTGCATGTATGTCTGGAGTTCAGATCATTGTAAGCAAGACTCCCTCTAAAGTGTGCTCAACTATATAGGATACTCTGGATCCTCTCAGAGCACACTGGAGCCTCACTTTTGGTTCTGAGCACACTACAGGGGAGAATGGAGAATGACTCCTGTGCCCTGTGTCGGGTAGTAAGTGATCCTGAATCCGTGGCCTATAGGATGTTTGAAGGAATGTTTAGTCTGACACAAAGCAGACTAAGCTGTCTTCAAACATAGGAAAAGTTGTTCTTGGGAAGAGAGAGAATTATGTTCCAAAGAGTTAGATTTTTCAGAGGGCTAATGTTGCAGGAAAAAAGCCTTTGGCTCCATCAAAGTATCCCAGGGCTCTTCTGGAAGAGAATATGATGTCTCATCTGGGGGTGAGTTGAATCACATAGTGGCAAGGTGACCATCTGCTAGGGAAGTCATAGGGAAGTCTCTTTTACTTCTGAAACTCACTGACTCAATGACAATGCTTATCAATTAAATTAACAAAGTGATCTAGGTTAAGCACTGAAGCTTCAACAAGGATTCCATTTATTCTCTGCTCTTTGATGAATATTAGCTGTGACTCAAGACTTGGGAAAAATATTTAAGCCTTTACAGATCTATGAGTGAGAATCAAAATGGTGCCCTGACACTTTGGCTTTCTGGCCTCTGCAGCGGGAGCCATGTAACCTCCTGCTTGGAGAACCAGGCTCTTATGTCTATGAATCATAGAAAATGACTTCAAACCAGCATAAGCAAAAACTATGGAATTTATCTTAAGATTTAACAGAGCCGTTTCACAAAATCCAAGGGCAGGAAGCACAGTTGAGCCACATGGAATCCAGACTGGGAAAGTGATCAGGCAGCCATTCTTGATTTCTCTCTACCTCTTTGTCTCTCTCAGGATGTCTCAATCTCTGTGGCTACATGGTTTCTTTTAATACGCTTATTCAGCCCATCAGCTTCATTCTTCTGTCTGCAGATGAGCTTTCTTGGCTCTTCCACATGCAGTGCTGCTTCACAGGTCTATGTGCATGCTTAAAGCCATTTCCAAATTCCTGGTGGAGCGTCTTGATGCCCTGAACTTGGATCAAGTGTCCATGCCTGCTCTGCATGGCCAGTTATCAGTGGCAGGAGGTAGAAATGTGGTCTCAGGGTTTGTCTCTATAGGTAGAAGGTAGATCTCAGAGAAACAGAGCAGCTAATGAACTGAACTGATACTCTGAACATTTTCAGGCAAACCTCTAACTCACAGGGTTATAAGAATCACATATTGTAAGGTACATAGAACATGTGACCCACAGACATCCAGTTAATGTTAGTTTCTTTCCTTTATTTCTGAACCTCAGTTTTTTATGTAAATTAGAAAACAATATCATGACTCATTTAGTATGTGAAAATCAAAAAGATAGTATATGTATTAGTCTGTTCTGCTGCTATGAAGAAATACCCAAGACTGGGTATTTTGTAAAGGAAAGAGGTTTACTTGATTGATGGTTCAGCATGGCTGGGGAGGCCTCAGGAAATTTACAATCATGGTGGAAAGTGAAGGGGAAGCAAGGCACCTTCTTCACAAGGCAGCAGGAAGGAGAAGTGCAAGCAGGGGAAATGCCAGACCTTATAAAACCATGAGATCTCATGAGAACTTGCTCACTATAAAGAGAACAGCATGCGTGAAACTGCCCCCATGATTCAGTTACCTCTACCTGGTCCCACCTGTGACATGTGGGGATTATGGGGATTACAATTCCAGGTGAGATTTGGGTGGGGACACAGAGCCAAACCATATCAGTATATGTGACAGGACTTTGCAAACTTAAAAGTAAAATAGAATCATAATTTACTTCCCTATACTTCGTTCTAGCTACTCCAGGCATCCACAGCTGGAGTTCCCTGGGGCAGATGGCTTAGATCTCTTACTACTTAGATCTCTTACTACTACTTACTATCTCTTACTTACTACTTAGATCTCTTACTACTCTCTTACTATCCTTGGTCTCCTCCTGTTACATGCCTTACCTTTGTGGGTTTGTCTAGTTTCTATGATGTAGATGCACTGTCTGGCATGGTCATTGTCTAGACCCTAGTAAGAGTAAATTTCTAATTTTCAAGTCTGAATCAGTCCAATTTATAAAGTGATTTTTTTTTTTTTTTGCCTGATCTTCTTTGCCCTTACCTGCAGAGCAAAATCAAAAATCAATAGACAAAATGAAAGTTCATCTGTGTGTATACCTATGGCCAAATAGGACTACTATGGAAATTTTGGCTATTTCATTCACATCAGCTACCAACTGAGAAGCAATTGATCATACTTGTTTTGCTATTTCAACCACCTTAATGATGAAATTGGACCGACCACTTCTTATTTAGTCATTCTGTAGGTAAACTGGGGTGGGGTTGGAAACTGTTAATTCAGCTGTGTGCCTTAGACATGCTCCCTACTCAGTTCTTCAGGTAGAGTCACACTGATAACATATACTAATTCATATTACAAGATGGAGACCAAAGTGTCAGTTGCTAGGACTTCAACCCAATAAAAATACTGAATGAAATCAAGAACCATGAACATATCTGCATTGTATTTTTACTATTTCGAATCAATATGTACACATTTAGTAATGCTTTTATATTGGCATTATTGGAAATGAGGTAATGTACATAAATGGATTTCCCTGATAATTTTCCCTTCCCCTTTCAGTGGCATGAAAAAAATTAACTACTTTTGGATGGCAGTTTCAAAAACATATCACATAAATTTAAAGCAATTAAAAAAAAACCCTAATCTAAATACAGTACCCCCTTGGCATTTGTAAAGATTTTCCTGAGGTCTTTGCCTGCCCTCAACATTGAAGCTACAGGAATGTTTGTACAGATGCCTGACTTTCTCATGGGTTATATTGATGACAAATTTTAACTTTCACTAACGTTGTGTCCTCATATAATGGAGATTGCAAAGAAGTACAACTCATAGCATGGCATGAGTCATGTCATATGTGATTCTGAATGCAACAGTGTGGAGGTGAGGTGAAGAGCACAGGCCCTGGACCCAATTGCTGGGATCAGATCCTGACTTTTCTCTTTAACAGTTTAGGGACGTTGGGCAAGTTCCCTGACTTTTCCTTGCCTCCCTCTCATTTGTGAAACAGGGATAATAACAAAACTTACCTCAAGGCATTATTGAGAGGACTTTGTTTTGTTTTGTGTGTATGTGTCTTTTTTTTTTTTTTTTGAGATGGAGTTTTGCTCTTTCTGCCTAGGCTGGAGTGCAATGGCACGATCTCAGCTCACTGCAGTCTCCGCTTCCTGGGTTCAAGAGATTCTCCTACTTCAGCCTCCCAAGTAGCTAGGATTATAGGCAGGCACCACCATGCCCAGCTAATATTTTTGTATTTTTAGTAGAGATGGGGTTTCACCATGTTGGTCAGCTGGTCTCGAACTCCAGACATCAGGTAATCGACCCACCTTGGTCTCCCAAAGTGGGGATTACGGGCGTGAGCCACTGCACCTGGCTTTTGCTTTGCTTTTTTTTTTTTTTTCTTTCTTTTTTTGAAACAAGAGCCTCACTCCGTTGCCCAGGCTGGAGTGCAGTGGCATGATCTCAGCCCACTGAAACCTCCACTTCCCAGATTCAAGTGATTCTTGTGCCTCAGCCTCCCCAGTAGCTGGGATTATAGGCATGTGCCTCCACACCCAGCTAATTTTTGCATTTTTAATAGAGACAGGATTTCACTATATTGGGCAGGCTGGTCTTGAACTCCTGACCTCAAGTGATCCACCCACCTTGGCCTCTCAACGTACTGGGATTACAGGCATGAACCACCACACCTGCCCGACACAGTAAGTTTTATCACATTACTTGGCACAGAGTGATTGCTAAATAAATGTTAGATTTAAATGAATTACAATTATAGAGAACAAAATATTGGACTTGAGATAATTCTGCCTAGAGATAGGTGGGAGGTTCATATGCTAGCAAGGTGACTTGAAATTCATAGAATTCAAGTTTGTGTCTTAGCTAACTTTCAATTTTTATCACAAACTTTTAGGGACATGATCAGTAAGTCAAAATTATTATTTTCAAACCCAGTAATATTAGAACTCTATTGTAATCACAATATTTCTCTCCCAAACATCTCACTTGTAAAAAAAATAGAAATAAAAAGGCCAAAGATTTAATATGCAGTTCCCAAGATATAACATTGATTTGTGGTCAAATAATATAGGCTAAGCTGCTTAAACATTTTAAATTTGCTCCCACATAGTGACACAATTTTTTTTTTTAATAGAATTATTGAACACGTTTCATCTTCGAAATCCTTTTTGGAAAGTATTAGGTAAACTTTGATATTTTTACCTAAAATCATCCATCACTTCTCAGTAAATCCTTTACTGGAAATATCAAAACCATCCCAATGGAGTTAAAACAGGCCCAGAGGCTGAGAAATTTGCTGTATGAGAAAATATAATCTAGGGAGCTCTAAGGTCTGAGTTGGTATGATTTTATATAACAAAGCCAATTACAGGCATAATTGCTCTCTACTTACTGAGACCTAATTTAAACTAACATCATTTCAAATAATATTCCTTGAGAACTAAATCCTTTGCTTCTTAGGTAAGAAAAACTGTTTTGACTTCAAAGGGAGTTTTGCCTACCTTAGAAAGCAGCTTATGTATCTAGTCACATTACCCTTACATGATCTCCTTTTTCTCTATGCTTTCTAGTTCCTTGATGTCTGAAAATTCTGATGGATATTAGTGGTGCAACTTCCACACTAGTTTGTATTAGTGTCTCTCCCCTTTGCTTCAACTGCTTAAGTAGCTTTTAAGAAAAATTATGTTGGCATGCTTCCGAGAAATTGCACATTGTAATAGATACAATTATCTTAAAAATTTATCACTATATATTTAAAATACTAGGGAGGGTGTTTTATAAGACAGTATATGGTCTGTAGCACTGGCATAATGAACAGATGCATATATTGTTTTTGCTCTTCTGCACTAGGAAAGCACTTTTTAACTGCACGTGTGGGTCACGTAAAAAAGTAGAGAAGCTATACCAAAGAACTTCAGCAATTATTTAATATTTTAAAAAATTCATGACATACAGCCCATTAGCTCTTTCAGTTCCTTTCCAGTGAAAATGCTTAACCAGTCTTCCTTACCTTTCTGAAGCATGAGCAGAAATCAGGTTTTCTCTCTTGGCAAGTCAAGGCTAATTTCACTCAATAGATTTATGCAAATTGATATTTCAGATGAAGATGTCTCAAGGAAAGGTCACGAGAAGGTCCCAAATGGGATTTGGTTTCAAAGGGCAAATAAGAACTCGAGACTCATTTGTTTTCATCAATATTTTGCTATACCCACAATACACATGTCATAATCAAATTCAGCCTGAATAGAGAAGCCTAACCATAGTGGTGGTGCCTGGCTCTAGAGTTGAGATACATTCTTATAACATGCTCTGTTCCCCTCTTTGCCTTCAATCGTTATTGCATTTCACTTTGGGGAAGTAATGAATGCCAAGCTCAGTTGTTGGAGTTGTGTTCTTAATTAATTGAGATTATGTAATTATAACTAAGATTTTGGCAGCAGTGGCTAGCAGAGACTTATTAATGATGATCAATTATGACCAGGTGGACTTTTTGACAGCTGATTTTTACCTGACAGTATGTGTAAAGGTTTTAATTAGATAAGTAGAGCTAACAAGCTGACCTCACCATCTGCTGTCATTTCTCTTCCTGGGTAGATCATTCCATTCATTGCATAGGAATGAGTCCTCTTCATTGCAGCCCCCTTTCATTTCCTCAGCACAGAACTTGCAGTTCATCTGAGTTCATCTGTCAGTATGGCCAATGGTTGAGTACCTATTTATAGTCCATGATAGCACCATGACCGGAAAACAGTTTTCCAAAACCAGTTGCTGAGAATCTAAACAATCCCATTCTTGCTCCAAACCAAAGAAAGAAAATTAGGCCCCTTTCTCTTTGTCCAGTCAATAATGGCTTCACATCAAGGAAATCTGGAGCCTGAAATCCTTGCTTTGCTGTCATGATTGTTGGCAGCAATAGTGACATGGTGTGATAATGCCAGTGACCCAAGTAAACACAAGCAGAGGAGTGGAGCTGCTGTGCCTGGCTCAGGTCCCCTTCAGGACTGAAGCATTGGTTGCTGGCAGTGTGGGCACAAATAATTCACAGATGTGTCCTCATTCCCACCCATACCCCCAATATTTATCCTTAGCTCACTCTGGGCTATATCACCCTAGCTGTAGCCTGAGTCCCAGCAGTTGTCATCTAATGATTGGTCAATGCAGGGGTAGAAAGGCCTGCCCCCTTGTCTCAAACTGAGACAACTGTGAGAGGCCAACTGTGCTCCAAGCTGGCTGCAGGATCACTGAGGCTTCTTTGGCAAGGACATCTCGATTCACCTTTTCTCTCTTCCTATTCTTTTTTTCCCTCATCCCTCACAATGCTGTTTGTGAGTTCCCCAAGAACCATCCTGCAAGCAAATCTCTTTCTCAGAGTCTGTTTCCTGGACACCCGAGCTACAACATACAGTCATGACATAGAGCTTTCTTGCAAACAAAGATTGTACTGATTTTTGTGCCTTAAAACTGATTTCACATTTCTATGTGTCTTTTCCATGAGTAAGGGAGAGACTGTGGCTTTATCCTGCAGTTCATATGGATACAGTATAGGAAAGGCTACATCTCATTGGAAGTATTCACACCCACTTTTCCAGTGTGTATGGTGATATCAGACATACCTAAAACGCTCATGTATTCAGTCAAGGGCTTCAGGGCATGAATTGACTTAGCATCGCTTGCTGTCCATATCTTGTCTAGTTTGATGGAGCATTCTTCTATTTCCTTCCCCTACAATGGTCATAACTGCTAGCTATTCTCAGAAGCTATAGGTTTATCCCCCAAATTACTTTGTACCATAAGAGTTTGGTTTGGGGCAAGCTAAAATTGAGATGCTTATAAGACATTCAACTAGGCTGGGTGCAGTGGCTCACGCCTGTAATCCCAGCACTTTGGGAGGCTGAGGAGGGTGGATCATCTGAAGTCAGGAGTTTGAGACCAGCCTGGCCAACATAGTGAAAGCCCATCTCTATTAAAAATACAAAAATTAGCCAGGCATGGTGGCCAGCACCTGTAATCTCAGCTACTCGGGAGGCTGAGGCAGGAGAATGGTGTGAACCCGGGAGGTGGAGCTTGCAGTCAGCCAAGACCGCGCCACTGCACTCCAGCCTGGGGGACAGAGCATGACTCCATCTCAAAAAAAAAAAAAAAAAAAAAATTCAACTAGAAGTATCAATTGGGATGCTTGATAATGAAATTTTGAACTCAGAAGAAATACTGTTAGCATAAAATTGCTATAAGAAACCACGAGAGTAGGATGAGATCATCTAGGGAGACAGAAAAGAGGGTTTAGGGTAAGGTTGAATAAACGAAACTTAGGGGCCTGGGAGAAGATATAGAACGTACAAAGGACACTGAGAAGGAGCAGCCAGAGAGAGAACTAGGACAGTATGCTATCCTGGGAGCCAGGATGCTTCAAGAAGGATGGGGTTGTCAACTGTGTGATTTTTCCTTTTCAGTGATGGTTTTATTGAGATCTAACTCTCATACCACAAAGTTTACCCTTTTAAAGTGTAGAATGTAAAGACTTGTGCATCTAATTTCAGAACATTCGCATTTGACAAACATCCTCCTTTGTCAAAATAGAAACTCTGTACTCATTAGCAGTCATTTCCCCATTCTCCCTCTCCCCAGCCCCTGGCATTCTCTACTTTGTGTCTCTATGGATTTGTCTCTTCTGGATATCCCATATAAATGAAGTCATACAATACATAGTCCTGTGTGGCTGGCTTCTTTCATTTACATTTTCAAGATTTACCATATTGTAGCATTACCAGTGCTTCTTTTCTCTTTTATTGCCAAATAATATTCTGTTACATAGATATACCACATTTTGCTTATTATTCATCAGTCAGTGAACATTTGGGTTGTTTCTACTTTGGGCTGTTATAAATGCTGCTATGACCGCACATGTATATGTTTTTGTGTGGGGTGTTTTTCATCTCTCTTGAGTATGTACCTGGGAGTGGAATTACTGAGCAATATGGTAACTCTGTCTAAACATTTGAGGAACTGTCAGACTCTTTTCCAAAATGGCTTCGCTATTTTACATTTTTACTACCAGCTATCTGTGAGAGTTCCAATTTCTCCACATGTTCATCAACACTTGTTATTGTCTGTCTTTTTGATTATGGCTATGCTAGTTGTTGTGAAGTGGTAACTCATTGTGGTTTTGATTTGCATATCCCTGAGGACTAATGATGATGGACATCTTTTCATGTGCTTAGTAGCCATTGATATATTTTCTTTGGAGAGATGTTCATTGAAATCCTTTGCTGATTTTTCAGTTGGGTTGTCTTTTACTGTTTAGATGTTTAGATGTAAGGGTTCTTTATACAATCTAGACTCAAGTCCCTAGCCAGAGATACGATTTGCAAATATTTTTCTGTCATTCTGTGGCTTCTCTTTTTACTTGCTTAGTGGTGTGCTTTGAAGCACAAAAGTTCTTAATTTTGGTGATGGGCAACTTATCTATTTTTAATTTTGTTGCTGTGCTTCTGGTGTCATGGTCAACTTTGCTTTGAATTCTGCAATACTGGGTAAAGTGCAGACAGAAACAAACACAAATTTGGTGATGGAAGTAACTTATGATCTGGAAAAAGATTTATACAGTTTTGGGGGTGAACTCCTAATGCGGTGAATCATGAGGGCCTAAGGAGAACATATAAGTCAACTCTTGGACCTGAGGTACATGAAGTCTAAGAGAAAACACAGCCTCCATTGGAATGGGCTGCAACTTGCATGGGAAGCGTTCATAGCGGATGCGAGCTTTTAGGTAAGACAAAGAATATTCAGAAAAGAGGTTAAAGACAGAATAGTTTCGTGATCAGTGTTTGGGAGTCAGAGAAGGTACAGGGAAGGGTTGGGGAGCTGGTGTATGACAGATTGGGTCACTTCGATGGAAGGGAATACATTCTTTTATATATATATATATATACTTTAAATCTGGGATACATGTGCAGAACGTGCAGGTTTGTTACATAGGTATACATATGCCATGGTGGTTTGCTGCACCCATCAATCTGTCATCTACATTAGATATTTCTCCTAATGCTATCATTCCCCTTGACCCCCACCCCCGCACGACAGGCTCCACTGTATAATGTTCCCCTCCCTGTGTCCATGTGTTCTCATTGTTCAACTCCCACTTATGAGTGAGAACATGCAGTGTTTGGTTTTCTGTTCCTGTGATACTTTGCTGAGAATGATGGTTTCCAGGTTCATACATGTCCCAGCAAATGACATGAACTCATTCTTTCTTATGGCTGCATAGCATTCCATGGTGTATATGTGCCACATTTTCTTTATGCAGCCTGTCATTGATGGGGATTTGGGTTGGTTCCAAGCCTTTGCTATTATAAACAGTGCTGCAATAAACACATGTGTGCATGTATCTTTGTAGCAGAATGATTTTAAGATCTTTTGGGTATATACCCAGTAATGGGATTGCTGGGTCAAATGGTATTTCTGATTGTAGATCCTTGAGGAATTGCCACATTTTCTTCCACAATGGTTGAACTAGTTTACAGTCCCACCAACAGTGTAAAAGTGTTCCTATTTCTCCACTTCCTCTGTAGCATCTGTTGTTTCCTGACTTTTCAATGATCGGCCTTCTAAATGGCATGAGATGGTATCTCATTGTGGTTTTGATTTGCATTTCTCTAATGACCAGTGATGATCTTTTTTCATATGTTCGTTGGCCACATAAATGTCTTTTGAGAAGTGTCTGTTCATATCCTTTGCCCACTTTTTGATGGGGTTGTTTGTTTTCTTCTTGTAAATTTGTTTAAGCTCCTTATAGATTCTGGATATTAGCCCTTGTTAGATGGATAAATTGCAAAATTTTTCTCCCATTCTGTAGGTTGCCTGTTCACTCGGATGATAGTTTATTTTGCTGTGCAGAAGCTCTTTAGTTTAGTTAGATCCCTTTTGTCAATTTTGGCTTTTGTTGCCATTGCTTTTGGTGTTTTAGTCATGAAGTCTTTGCCCATGGACATGCCCATGTCCTGAATGGTATTGCCTAGGTTTTCTTCTAGAGTTTTTATGGTTTTAGGTCTTACATTTAAGTCTTTAGTTCATCTTGGGTTAATTTTTGTGTAAGGTGTAAGGAAGGGGTCCAGTTTCAGTTTTCTGCATATGGTTAGCCAGTTTTTGGAACTCCATTGATTAAATAGGGAATCCTTTCCCCATTGTTTGTTTTTGTCACGTTTGTCAAAGATCAGATGGTTGTAGATGTGTGGTATTATTTCTGAAGCCTCTGTTCTGTGCCATTGGTCTACATCTCTGTTTTGGCAGTACCAAGCTGTTTTTGTTACTGTAGCCTTGTGGTATAGTTTGAAGTCAGGTAGCGTGATGCCTCCAGCTTTGTTCTTTTTGCTTGGGATTATCTTGGCTATATGGGCTCTTTTTGCTTCCACATAAAATTTGAAGTAGCTTTTTCTAATTCGGTGAAGAAAGTTAATGGTAGCTTGATGGGAATAGCATTGAATCTATAAATTACTTTGAGCAGTATGGCCATTTTCACGATACTGATTCTTCCTATCCATGAGCATAGAATGCTTTTCCATTTGTTTGTGTCCCTTCTTATTTCCCTGAGCAGTGGTTTGTAGTTCCCCTTGAAGAGGTCCTTCACATCCCTTGTAAGTTGTATTCCTAGGTATTTTATTCTCTTTGAAGCTATTGTAAATGGGAGTTCACTCATGATTTGGCTCTCTGTTTGTCTGTTATTGGTGTATAGGAATGCTTGTGATTTTTGCACATTGATTTTGTATCCTGAGACTTTGCTGAAGTTGCTTATCAGCTTGAGTTTTTGGGCTGAGATGAAGTTTTCTAAATATACAATCATGTCATCTGCAAACAGAGACAATTTGACTTCCTCTCTTCCTATTTGAATACGGTTTATTTCTTTCTCTTTCCTGATTGCCTTCGCCGGAACTTCCAATGCTATGTTGAATAGGAGTGGTGAGAGAGGGCGTCTTTGTCTTGTGCCAATTTTCAAAGGGAATGCTTCCAGCTTTTGCCCATTCAGCATAATATTGGCTGTGGGTTTGTCATAAATAGTTCTTATTATTTTCAGATACATTCCATCAATACCTAGTTTATTGAGTGTTTTCAGCAAGAAGGGTGTTGAATTTTATCAAAGGCCTTTTCTGCATCTATTGAGATAATTATGTGGTTTTTGTCTTTGGTTCTGTTTATGTGATGCATTATGTTTCTTGATTTGCATATGTTGAACCAGCCTTGCATCCCAGGGATGAAGCTGACTAGATCATGGTAGATAAGCTTTTATGTGCTGCTGGATTCAGTTTGCCAGTATTTTGTTGAGGATTTTTGCATCGATGTTCTTCAGGGATATTGGCCTGAATTTTTTTTTTTTTTAATTGTCTCTGCCAGGTTTTGGTATCAGGATGATGTTGGCCTCATAAAATGAGTTAGGGAGGAGTTCTTCTTTTTCTGTTGTTTTGGAATAGTTTCAGAAGGAACGGTACCAGCTCCTCCTTGAACCTCTGGTAGAATTCAGCTGGGAATCCTTCTGGTCCTGGGCTTTTTCAGGTTGGTAAGCTATTACTGCCTCAATTTCAGAACTTGTTATTGGTCTATTCAGGGATTCAACTTCTTCCTGGTTTAGTCTTAGGAGGGTGTATGTGTCCAGGAATTTATTCATTTCTTCTAGATTTTCTACTTTATTTGCATAGAGCTGTTTGTAGTATTCTGTTGTAGTTTGTATTTCTGTGGGATCAGTGATGATATCCCCTTTATCATTTTTTATTGCATCTATTTGATTCTTCTCTCTTTTCTTCATTAGTCTGGCTAGCGGTCTATTTTGTTAATCTTTTCACAAACCCAGCTCCCGGATTAATTTTTTTTTCTTTTGCAGCATCGAAACTTTATTTATAACAGTGGGCTGAATGCCATCCTGAGAATTCATCTCTTAAAATTGTGGCCTATGCATTTCAGTTCATGCCAACTAACCAACTTTGAATATAACATTGTACTTTTCCTTCTAACTCTCCATTTATTTAGGTCTTTATTGACTTAAAAAATTATCATTAGTGCAGCAAAGAGTGAAAGGCTCTGTGTTAGACCTGACAACTGTATTACTTTACTTGGCTGTCACTTACTGGTCTCTTAGGCTCTAGTTCACTCCACCTAGTTCCTGTTGATCATGGTTGGCAAGGTAATCTTTCTTGAAAACAATTTCTTTCACATTGGTCTTTAGTTTTATCCGTTGTCTTTCAATTAAATCTGAACATTTTAGCTCGTATTTCAAGTTCTCTCTACCCCATCATCAGGCTTCTCCATGCCTGTTCAGCATAATTCACTTCATCTTGCTGCCCTTTGGCTTCTCTCTGTAAGTAATTAGTCTGACCCAGGAGATCTTTTCAAACCTCTTCCATCTTCATTTGTACTGGGGCTTTGTGAAAGACAGGTGAGGTGATGGGCCACGTCCTCTGGTGCCTGACTTTCTTCCACCTTTTCTCAACAGTCTGTATTGTACATGTACTTACTGCAGTAACAACAGTCATAGTAATGATATCTTTTATTACTGAGTTCCTACCACGTAAAGCACTAAATTATTTTATATGTATCATCTCTGCTAAAACAATAGCATGATTTAGGTAAATACGGGTATTATTATCTCAATTTTACAAACAAAATATTGAGACCAAAAGGATTAAGAAATGTACCCAAAGTCATACAATTAGTCGATATCAGAGCCAGGATTTAACCAGTTGGTACAACTCTAGAGTTTTTTATCTTAACCATTATACTTTTTCTGGCAAATGACTGTGTGCTGTGATTACAAACATGTAGAAGATCCAGTGCCTGTACCACAAAGTTGACTGTTTAATTTGGTAGATTAGACACGCACATAGCTAACTTTTTTATAGGTCAGTGTGTGACAAGTACTGGAAAAGTGGGCCTAAGTTGCAGTGTGGATCTAGAGTTGGGAGAAGGCTTCCCAGAAGCTCTTATACTTTAGTCTTGGAAAAATAGGTTCCATTTTCATGGGTATCTAAACTATTCAAACTTACATGTTAGTTTATTCTGGCTTGCATTGTTTATTTCATTTTCTTTTTATTGGCTTTCTTCTCAATTAGAGAAGTTATTATTATTATTATTATTATTATTATTATACTTTAAGTTCTAGGGTACATGTGCACAACTTGCAGGTTTATCACATATGTATACATGTACCATGTTGGTGTGCTGCACCCATTAACTCGTCGTTTACATTAGGTATATCTCCTAATGCTATCCCTCCCCCCTCCCCCCTCTCCACAATAGGCCCTGGTGTGTGATGTTCCCTTCCTGTGTCCAAGTGATCTCGTTGTTCAATTCCCACCTATGAGTGAGAACATGCAGTGTTTGGTTTTCTGTTCCTGAGATAGTTTGCTGAGAATGATGGTTTCCAGCTGCATCTGTGTCCCTGCAAAGGACACGAAGTCATCCTTTTTTATGGCTGCATAGTATTCCATGGTGTATATGGGCCACATTTTCTTAATCTAGTCTGTCACTGATTGACATTTGGGTTGATTCCAAGTCTTTGCTATTGTGAATAGTGCCACAATAAACATACATGTGCATTTGTCTTTATAGCAGCATGATTTATAATCCTTTGGGTATATACCCAGTAATGGGATGGCTGGGTCAAATAGTATTTCTAGTTCAGGTCCTTGAGGAATTGCCACACTGTTTTCCACAGTGGTTGAACTAGTTTATAGTACCACCAACAATGTAAAAGTGTTCCTATTTCTCCACATCCTCTCCAGCACCTGTTGTTTCCTGACTTTTTAAGGATTGCCATTCTAACTGGTATGAGATGATATCTCATTGTGGTTTTGATTTGCATTTCTCTGATGGCGAGTGATGATGAGCTTTTTTCACGTGTCTGTTGGCTGTATAAATGTCTTCTTTTGAGAAGTGTCTGTTCATATCCTTTGCCCACTTTTTGATGGTTTTTTTTTTTTTTCTTGTAAATTTGTTTGAGTTCTTTGCAGGTTCTATATATTAGCCCTTTGTCAGATGAGTAGATTGCAAAAATGTTCTCCCATTCTGTAGGTTGCCTGTTCACTCTAATGGTAGTTTCTTTTGCTGTGCAGAACCTTTAGTTTAATTAGATCCCATTTGTCAATTTTGGCTTTTGTTGCCGTTGCTTTTGGTGCTTTGGACATGAAGTCCTTGCCCATGCCTATGTCCTGAAAGGTATTACCTAGGTTTTCTTCTAGGGATTTTATGGTTTTAGGTCTAACATTTAAGTCTCTAATGCATCTTGAATTAATTTTCATATAAGGAGTAAGGAAAGGATCCAGTTTCAGCTTTCTACTTATGGCTAGCCAATTTTCCCAGCACCATTTATTAAATAGGGAATCCTTTCCCCATTTCTTGTTTTTGTCAGGGTTATCAAAGATCAGATGGCTGTAGATGTGTGGTATTATTTCTGAGGACTCTGTTCTGTTCCATTGGTCTATATCTCTGTTTTGGTACCAGTACCAAGCTGTTTTTGTTACTGTAGCCTTGTGGTATAGTTTGAAGTCAGGTAGCGTGATGCCTCCAGCTTTGTTCTTTGGCTTAGGATTGTCTTGGCAATGCGGACTCTTTTTTGGTTCCATATGAACTTTAAAGCAATTTTTTCCAATTCTGTGAAGAAAGTCATTGGTAGCTTAATGGGGATGGCATTGGATCTATAAATAACCTTGGGCAGTATGGCCATTTTCACAATATTGATTCTTCCTATCCATGAGCATAGCATGTTCTTCCATTTGTTTGTGTCCTCTTTTATTTCACTGAGCAGTGGTTTGCAGTTCTCCTTGAAGAGGTCCTTCACATCCCTTGTAAGTTGGATTCCTAGGTATTTTATTCTCTTTGAAGCAAGTGTAAATGGGAGTTCATTCATAATTTGGCTCTCTGTTTGTCTGTTATTTTGTATCCTGAGACTTTGCTGAAGTTGCTTGTCAGCTTAAGGAGATTTTGGGCTGAGACAATGGGGTTTTCTAAATATACAATCATGTCATCTGCAAACAGAGACAATTTGACTTCTTCTTTTCCTAATTGAATACCATTTATTTCTTTCTCTTGCCTGATTGCCCTGGCCAGAACTTCCAACAGTATGTTGAATAGGAGTGGTGAGAGAGGGCATCCCTGTCTTGTGCCAGTTTTCAAAGGGAATGCTTCCAGGTTTTACCATTCAGTATAATATTGGCTGTGGGTTTGTCATAAATAGCCCTTATTATTTTGAGATATGTTCCATCAATACAGAATTTATTGAGCGTTTTTAGCATGAAGGGCTGTTGAATTTTGTCAAAGGCCTTTTCTGCATCTATTGAGATAATCATGTGGTTTTTGTCTTTGGTTCTGTTTATATGCTGGATTACATTTATTGATTAGTGTATGTTGAACCAGCCTTGCATCCCAGGGATGAAGCCCACTTGATCATGGTGGATTAGCTTTTTGATGTGCTGCTGGATTTGGTTTGCCAGTATTTTATTGAGGATTTTTACGTCGATGTTTATCAGGGATATTGGTCTAAAATTCTCTTTTTTTGTTGTGTCTCTGCCAGGCTTTGGTATCAGGATGATGTTGGTCTCATAAAATGAGTTAGGGAGGATTCCCTCTTTTTCTATTCATTGGAACAGTTTCAGAAAGAATGGTACCAGCTCCTCCTTGTACCTCTTGTAGAATTCAGCTATGAATCCGTCTGGTCCTGGACTTCTTTTGATTGGTAGACTATTAATTATTGCCTCAATTTCAGAGCCTGCTATTGGTCTATTCAGGAATTCAACTTCTTCCTGGTTTAGTCTTGGGAGAGTGTATGTGTCTAGGAATTTATCTATTTCTTCTAGGTTTTCTAGTTTATTTGCATAGAGGTATTTATAGTATTCTCTGATGGTAGTTTGTATTTCTGTGGGGTCTGTGGTGATATCCCCTTTATCATTTTTTATTGTGTCTATTTGATTATTCTCTCTTTTCTTCTTTATTAGTCTTGCTAGTGGTCTATCAATTTTGTTGATCTTTTCAAAAAACCAACTTCTGGATTCATTGATTTTTTTGAAGGTTTTTTTGCGTCTCTATCTCCTTCAGTTCTGCCCTGATCTTAGTTATTTCTTACCTTCTGCTAGCTTTTGAATGTGTTTGCTCTTGTATCTCTGGTTCTTTTAATTGTGATGTTAGGGTGTCAATTTTAGATCTTTCTTGCTTTCTCTTGTGGGCATTTAGTGCTATAAATTTCCCTCTACACACTGCTTTAAATGTGTCTCAGAGATTCTGGTATGTTGTATCTTTGTTCTCATTCATTTCAAAGAACATCTTTCTGCCTTCATTTTGTTATGTACCCAGTAGTCATTCAGGAGCAGGTTGTTCAGTTTCCATGTAGTTGAGTGGTTTTGATTGAGTTTCTTAGTCCTGAGTTTTAGTTTGATTGCACTGTGGTCTGAGAAACTGTTTGTTATAATTTCTGTTCTTTTACATTTGCTGAGGAGTGCTTTACTTCCAATTATGTGGTCAATTTTGGAATAAGTGCAATGTGGTGCTAAGAAGAATGTATATTCTGTTGATTTGGGGTGGAAAGTTCTGTAGATGTCTATTAGGTCTGCTTGGTGCAGAGTTGAGTTCAGTTCCTGGATATCCTTGTTACCTTTCTGTCTCGTTGATCTGTCCAATGTTGACAGTGGGGTGTTAAAGTCTCCCATTATTATTGTATGGAGTCTAAGTCTCTTTTTAAGTCTCTAAGGACTTGCTTTATGAATCTGGGTGCTCCTGTATTGGGTGCATCTATATTTAGGATAGTTAGCTCTTCTTGTTGAATTGATCCCTTTACCATTATGTAATGGCCTTCTTTGTCTTTTTTTTATCTTTGTTGGTTTAAAGTCTGTTTTATGAGAGACTAGGATTGCAACCCCTGTCTTTTTTTGTTTTCCATTTGCTTGGTAGATCTTCCTCCATCCCTTTTTTTTTGAGCCTGTGTGTGTCTCTGCATGTGAGATGGGTCTCGTGAATACAGCAAACTGATTGGTCTTGACTCTATCCAATTTGCCAGTCTGTGTTTTTTAATTGGAGCATTTAGTCCATTTACATTTAAGGTTAATATTGTTATGTGTGAACTTGATCCTGTCATTATGATATTAGCTGGTTCTTTTGCTCTTTAGTTGATGCAGTTTCTTCCTAGCATCAATGGTCTTTACATTTTGGCATGTTTTTGCGATGGCTGGTACCTGTTGTTCCTTTCCATGTTTAATGCTTCCTTCAGGATCTCTTGTAGAGCAGGCCTGGTGGTGACAAAATCTCTAAGCATTTGCTTTTCTGTAAAGAATTTTATTTCTCCTTTGCTTATGAAACTTAGTTTGGCTGGATATGAAATTCTGCATTGAAAATTCTTTTCTTTAAGAATGTTGAATATTGGCCCCCACTCTCTTCTGGCTTGTAGAGTTTCTGCCGAGAGATCTGCTGTTAGTCTGATGAGCTTCCCTTTGTGGGTAACCCGACCTTTCTCTCTGGCTGCCCTTAACATTTTTTCCCATTTCAAATTTGGTGAATCTGACAATTATGTGTCTTGGAGTTGCTCTTCTCCAGGAGTATCTTTGTGGCATTCTTCATATTTCCTGAATTTGAATGTTGGCCTGCCTTGTTAGGTTGGGGAAGTTCTCCTGGATAATATCCTGCAGAGTGTTTTCCAACTTGGTTCCATTCTCCCCATCGCTTTCAGGCACACCAATGAGATGTAGATTTGGTCTTTTCACACAATCCCATATTTCTTGGAGGCTTTGTTCATTTCTTTTTACTCTTTTTTCTCTAAACTTCTCTTCTAGCTTCATTTCATTCATTTGATCTTCAATTGCTGATACTCTTCCACTTGATCGAGTCGGTTACTGAAGCTTGTGCATTTGTCACGTAGTTCTCATGTCATGGTTTTCATCTCTATCATTCATTTATGGACTTCTCTGCATTGGTTATTCTAGTTATCCATTCTTCCATTATTATTATTATTATTATTATTTTTTTTTTTTTTTTTTTTTTTTTTTTGAGACGGAGTCTCGCTCTGTCGCCCAGGCTGGAGTGCAGTGGCCAGATCTCAGCTCACTGCAAGCTCCGCCTCCCGGGTTCCCACCATTCTCCTGCCTCAGCCTCCCGAGTAGCTGGGACTACAGGCGCCCGCCACCACGCCCGGCTAGTTTTTTTTTTTTTTTTTTGTATTTTTAGTAGAGACGGGGTTTCACCATGTTAGCCAGGATGGTCTCGAACTCCTGACCTCGTGATCCGCCCGTCTCGGCCTCCCAAAGTGCTGGGATTACAGGCTTGAGCCACCGCGCCCGGCCTCTTCCATTATTTTTTCAAGGTTTTTAGTTTCTTTGTGCTGGGCACGTAGTTTCTCCTTTAGCTCTGAGAAGTTTGATCAACTGAAGCCTTCTTCTCTCAACTCGTCAAAGTCATTCTCCGTCCAGCTTTGTTCTGTTGCTGGCAATGAGCTGCATTGCTTTGGAGGGGGAGATGCACTCTGATTTTTTGAATTTCCAGCTTTTCTGCCCTGCTTTTTCCCCATCTTTGTGGTTTTATCTGCCTTTGTTCTTTGATGATGGTGATGTACTGATGGGGTTTTGGTGTGGGTGTCCTTTCTGTTTGTTAGTTTTCCTTCTAACAGTCAGGACCCTCAGCTGTAGGTCTGTTGGAGTTTGCTTGAGGTCCACTCCAGACCCTGTTTGCCTGGGTATCAGCAGCAGAGGCTGCAGAAGATAGAATATTGTTGAACAGCAAGTGTTGCTGTCTGATTCTGGCTCTGGAAGCTTCGTCTCAGAGGTGTACCTAGCTGTGTGAGGTGTGAGGTGTCAGTCTGCACCTAGTGGGGGATGTCTCCCAGTTAGGCTACTCATGGGTGAGGGACCCATTTGAGCATGCAGTCTGTCTGTTCTCAGATCTCAACCTCCATTCTGGGAGAACCACTGCTCTCTCTTCAAACTGTCAGACAGGGACATTTACATCTGCAGAGATTTCTGCTGCTTTTTGTTTAGCTATGCCCTTTCCCCAGAGGTGGAGTCTACAGAGGCAGACAGGCCTCCTTGAGCTGTGGTGGGCGCTACCCAGTTCGAGCTTCCTGGTGGCTTTGTTTACCTACTTAAGCCTCAGCAATGTCAGGCGCCCCTCCGCCAGCCTCGCTGCCACCTTGCAGTTAGATCTCAGACTGCTGTGCTAGAGATAAGGGAGGCTCCGTGGGCGTGGGACCCTCGGGGTCAGGCGTGGGATATAATCTCCTGGTGTGCTGTTTGCTAAGACCCTTGGTAAAGTGCAGTATTAGGGTGGGAGTTACCCGATTTTCCAGGTATTGTGTGTCTCAGTTTCCCTTGGCTAGGGGAAGGAATTCCCTTCCCCCTTGTGCTTCCCAGGTGAGGTGATGCCTCGCCCTGTTTCACCTCTTGCTGGTTGGGCTGCACCCACTGACCAGCACCGACTGTCTGACACACCCCAGTGAAATGAACCTGGTACCTCAGTTGAAAATGCAGAAATCACCCGTCTTCTGTGTCACTAACACTGGGAGCGGTAGGTAGGCTGGAGCTGTTCCTATTTGGCCATCTTGGGTGCCCTCTCTTTTTTTTTGGTTTAGACAGAGCCTTGCTCTGTTGCTCAGGCCTGAGTGCAGTGGTGTGATCTTGGCTCACTGCAAGCTCCACCTCCCAGGTTCATGCCATTCTCCTGCCTCAGCCTCCCAAGTAGCTGGGACTACAGGCAACCGCCACCACACCTGGCTAATTTTTTGTATTTTTTAGTAGAGATAGGGTTTCACTGTGTTAGCCAGGATGGTCTATGATGTCCTGACCTCATGATCCACCTGCCTGGGCCTCCCAAAGTGCTGGGATTACAGGTTTGAGCCACTGCACCCGGCCCTGGATTCATTAATTTTTTGAAGGGTTTTTGTGTCTCTGTCTCCTTCAGTTGTGCTCTCATCTTAGTTATTTCTTGACTTTTGCTAGCTTTTGAATGTATTTGCTCTTGCTTCTCTAGTTCTTTTAATTGTGATGTTAGGGTGTCAATTTTAGATCTTTCCTGCTTTCTCTTGTGGGTGCTATCAATTTAGTGCTATAAATTTCCCTCTACACACTGCTTTAAATGTGTTCCAGAGATTCTGGTATGTTGTGTCTTTGTTCTCATTGGTTTCAAAGGACGTCTTTATTTCTGCCTTCATTTCATTATTTACCCAGTAGTCATTCAGGGGTGGGTTATCCAGTTTCCATGTAGTTGTGTGGTTTTGAGTGAGTTTCTTAATCTTGCATTCTACTTTGATTGCACTGTGGTCTGAGAAACTGTTTGTTATGATTTCCATTCTTTTGCACTTGCTGAGGAGTGTTTTACTCCCAATCATGTGGTCAATTTTAGAATAAGTGTGATGTGGTGCTGAGAAGAATGTATATTCTGTTGATTTGGGGTGGAGCGCTCTGTAGATATCTCTTAGGTCTGCTTGGTCCAGAGCTGAGTTCCAGTCCTGAATATCCTTGTTAATTTTCTGTCTCATTGATCTGTCTAATATTGACAATGGGGTGTTAAAGTCTCCCATTATTATTTTTTGGGAGTCTAAGTCTCTTTGTAGGTCTCTAAGAACTTGCTTTATGAATCTGGGTGTTCCTGTATTTGGTGCATATATATTTAGGATAGTTAGTTCTTCTTGTTGAATTGATCCCTTTACCATTATGTAATGTCCTTCTTTGTCTTTTTTGATCTTTGTTGGTTTAAAGTCTGTTTTATGAGAGACTAGGATTACAACCTCTGCTTTTTTTTTCATTTAAATTTGCTTTCTAAATATTCCTCCATCCCTTTATTTTGAGCCTACGTGTGTCTTTGCACATGAGATGGGTCTCCTGAATACAGCACACTAATGGGTCTTGATTTTTTATCCAGTGTGCCAGTCTGTGTCTTCTAATTGGGCATTTAGTCCATTTACATTTAAGGTTAATATTGTTAGTTGTGAATTTGATCCTGTCATTATGATGCTACCTAGATATTTTGCCCGTTAATTGATGCAGTTTCTTAATAGTGTTGATGGTCTTTACAATTTGGTATGTTTTTGCAGTGGCTGATACCAGTTTTTCCTTTCCATATTTAGTGCTTCCTTCAGGAGCTCTTGTATGGCAGGCCTGGTGGTGACAAACTCTCTCAGCATTTGCTTGTCTGTAAAGGATTTTATTTCTCCTTTGCTTATGAAATTTCATTTGGCTGAATATGAAATTCTGGGTTGAAAATTCTTTAAGAATGTTGAATATTGGCCCCCACTCTCTTCTGGCTTGTAGGGTTTCTGCAGAGAGATCTGCTGTTAGTCTGATAGGCTTCCCTTTGTGGGCAACCCGACCTTTCTCTCTGGCTGCCCTTAAGATTTTTTCCTGCGTTTCAACCTTGGTGAATCTGACAATGATGTGTCTTGGAGTTGCTCTTCTCAAGGAGTATCTTTGTGGTGTTCTCTGTATTTCCTCAATTTGAATGTTGGTCTGTGTTGCTGGTTTGGGGAAGTTCTCCTGGGTAATATCCTGAAGAGTGTTTTCCAACTCAGTTCCATTCTCCCTGTTACTTTCAGGTACACCAGTCAAACGTTGGTTTGGTCTTTTCACATAGTCCCATATTTCCTGGAGGCTTTCTTCATTCCTTTTCATTCTCTTCTCTCTAATCTTGTCTTCACACTTTATTTCACTAAGTTGATCTTCAATCTCTGATATCCTTTCTTCCACTTGATTGATTCGGCTATTGATACTTGTGTATGCTTCATGAAGTTCTCGTGCTGTGTTTTTCAGCTCTATCAGGTCATTTATGTTCTCTAAACTGGTTATTTTAGTTAGCAGTTCCGGTAACCTTTTATCAAGGTTCTTAGCTTCCTTGCTTTGGGTTAGAACCTGTTCTTTTAGCTAGGAGAATTTTGTTATTACCCACTTTCTGAAGCCTACTTCTGTCAATTCGTCAAACTCATACTCTGTCCAGTTTTGTTCCCTTGCTGGCAAGGAGTTGTGATCCTTCTGGAGGAGAAAAAGCATTTTGGTGTTCGGAATTTTCCTCAGCATTTTTGTGCTGTTTTTTCCTCATCTACCTTTGATCTTTGATGCTGATGACCTTTGGATGGGATTTTTGCATGAGCATCCTTTTTGTTGATGTTGATGCTATTGCTTTCTGTTAGTTTTCCTTCTAACAGGCCCCTCTGCTTCAGGTCTGCTGGAGTTTGCTGCAGGTCCACTCCAGACCCTGTTTGCCTGGGTATCACCAGCAGAAGCTGCAGAACAGCAAAGATTGCTGCCTACTCCTTCTTCTGGAAGCTTTGTCCCAGAGGGGCACTTGCCAGATGCCAGCTGGAGCTCTCCTGTATGAGGTGTCTGTCGACACCTGCTGGGAAGTGTTTCCCTGTCAGGAGGCATGGGGGTCAGGGACCCACTTGAGGAGGCTGTCTGTCCCTTATCAGAGCTCAATTGCTGTGCTGGGAGATCCACTGCTCTCTTCAGAGCTGGCAGGCAGGAACATTTACATCTGCTGAAGCTGTGCCCACAGTCCGCCCCTTCCCCCAGGTGCTCTGTCCCGGGGAGATGGGAGTTTTATCTATAAGCCCCTGAATGGGGTTGCTGCCTTTCTTTCAGAGCTGTCCTTCTCAGAGAGGAGGAATCTCGAGAGGCAGTCTGGCTACAGCGGCTTTGCCCTGCTGCGGTAGGTTCTGCCCAGGTTGAACTTCCTGGGGACTTCATTTACACTGTGAGGGGAAAACCCCTACTCAAGCATCAGTAATTGCAGACTCCCCTCCCCTCACCAAGCTGCAGTGTCCCAGGTCAACTTCTCACTGCCAGCATAGCAGTCTGAATTTCAAGCCAGTGGATCTTAGCTTTCTAGGCTCCATGGGGCTGGGATCTGCTGAGCTAGACCACTTGGCTCCCTGGCTTCAGCACCCTTTCCAGGGGAGTGAATAGTCTGTCTCGCTGGTGTTCCAGGTACCACTTGGGTACAAAAAAAACCTCCTGGCAGCTAGCTTGGTGTCTGCCCAAAAGGTCACCCAGTTTTGTGCTTGAAACCCAGGGCCTTGGTGATGTAGGCACCCGAGGGAATCTCCTGGTCGGCGGGTTGCGAAGATCATGGGAAAAGTGCAGAATCTGGGCTGGAGTGCACAGTACAGTCCCTAATGGCTTCCCTTGGCTGGGAGAGGGAGTTCCCTGACCCCTTGCACTTCCTGGGTGAGGCGACCCTCCACCCTGCTTCAGCTCACCCTCTGTGAGCTGCACCCACCGTCTAACCAGCCCCGAAGAGATAAGCCAGGTACTTCAGTTGGAAATGCAGAAATCACCCACCTTCGGCGTTGGTCTCACTTGGAGCTGCAGACCAGAGCTGTTCCTATTCAGCCATCTTGCGAAGAACCAGGAATACATTCTTATCTATTCTTTGTCTCTGCATCACTAGAACAAGAGTCAAAGTCCAGAGGTGATATAGCCAGCTAGAGAGACCTCTGACTGCCAAGAAGCAAAGAGAATCAAAGTCTAGCACTCTTGGCTTATAAGTGGGAGATTAAGCATCACTTTCCACCACACGACCTACAATGGAGGCTTCCCTCAAACTGCAGTGGGGATTGGATTCTGGGTAATATCCTCTCCCCAAAACACAAAAATCTGCTACATACATGGTCAAATTTTTGTGTCTGTTTTAAAAGACATTTTCAGACAAAATTTTCTGTACTAGGTGAGAGAGATTCAACATCAAATCCACATATCTGATTTTCTATCACTTTTATTTATTTTTATTTTCTTGTTTTTTTTGAGACGAAGTCTCACTTTGATGCCCAGGTTGGAGTGCAGGGTTGCAATCTTGGCTTACTACAACCTTTGCCTCCCAGGTTCAAGCGATTCTCTTATGTCAGCCTCCGGACTAGTTGGGATTATAGGCGCCCACCACCATGCCCAGCTAATTTTTGTATTTTTGGTAGAAATGGGTTTCCACCATGTTGGCCAGGCTGGCCTTGAACTCCTCACCTCAAGCAATCCACCCACCTTGGCCTCCCAAAGTGCTAGGATTACAGGCGTGAGCCACTGCGCCTTGCCTGATTGTATTGTATTGTATTGTATTGTATTGTATCGTATCGTATCGTATCGTATCGTATCGTATCGTATCGTATCGTATTGTATTGTTTGAGATGGAGTTTTGCTCTTGTTGCCCAGGCTGGAGTGCAATGGTGCAATCTTGGCTCACCACAACCCCCGCCTCCCGGGTTCCAGCGATTCTCCTGCCTCAGCCTCCCAAGTAGCTGGGATTACAGGCATGTGCCACCACGGCCAGCTAATTTTGTATTTTTAGTAGAGACGGGGTTTCACCATGTTGGTCAGTCTGGTTTCAAACTCCCAATCTCAGGTGATCTGCCTGCCTCAGCCTCCCAAAGTGCTGGGATTACAGATATGAGCCACTGTACCCAGCCTGATTTTCTATCACTTTTAAATGTACATGTTTGGTCTGGATGGTTTAAGATGTGAATTTGATCTAATCAGCTTTCGATATTTTGGGAGAATATAGCCTTCAAAAATGTTTTTAAGTCATCATGTAATTCTTAAGTATTTTCAACCCATGCACATGTGCATGCACATAAATGCAGAGAACACTTACTGAAAATATTCTTTCATATATATGTAAAAATATACTAAGTGTGTTGATTTATCCTTTTCTACCTACAGCTTACTGTGGCACAAAAATCCAAAAAGAAGCCCTTGCAAACATGATTTAATTTTATCGACACACCTTGCATCAATTTTCTAATTCAAATTCTACATGCAATGGTTAGGATTCATTCTAAAATGCTTAAGTACTGTAGATTAAATTTGATAGGATGTCCTTCCCCCTACCATAAACACAACAATTTAAAGGTTCTAGGATGGGTAAATGACTCTGCTCCATAACTAGTTATCTCTGCCTTCAATGTGTGACTTCTGTCTCTAGGTCCAAGACCACAGCTACAGTTCTTCCCATTTTCAGCTGGCAGTGAGGGGAAAAGGCTCTAGTGCAGGGCAAGCAGCTATGAGTTGTCCCAGAATTTGCATACATCACTTATGATCACTTGCTATTGGCCTGCATTTAGTCACATGGCCATTCCTAGTTTAAAAAGAAACTAAGAAATAGTCTCTGCTGTGAGCACAGCTAAAATACAGGGGTTCTAGCACAAAATGAAGGAGAAAATGGATACTAGGGGTTTAGCAATCTCTACCAAATCAGTGACACCTGATGTGTGAAAGTTTACTAGTTTTTCCACAGTTAACTCAATCTTTGTTTCACTGAAGTACAGAGAGGAATGTCTTGTTGAACAAGCAACCTCTTCCTATTAGCTCCTTTCAGAGGAGAGAGGCAGTAGGCATTAGATAGAATCAAGAATGTGGGGGCAAAGAAAGAATATAGGAGCTATGTGGGTTTATAATCCAAGCTTTGATATTTACTGGCTCTGTGACTTTGAGTAAATTACTTTTCGTGTGCTTCAGTTTCCTCATTAGGATGATAGCAAAGAAAGTAGTTGGAATAGTGTTTGGGTTATAGGATTCACCCAGTTAATACTTATTGTATCTACTGAGGGTAATTATTAATAATTCCTTTTAGCTAATATTTTTAATAAAATATTCTGAAATTGTTGTTTGTATTGTTCTACTATGAGAAGTACTTTTCAAAAAGCAATCATGGCCCTGTTGAGTTGATTTCATCTCTCATCTTCTGAAACTTTTTCAACTTCATTTCTTCTTACTTCTCCCCTGTGTTTCTTTTCATTCCCAACACCTAGCTACTTCCTGCCTTGGTTCATTCTGTTTCTTCCTTTCAGTGCCTTCCAGACAATTCATACTCAGAACTTTTTCAGACTTTCATCTCAAATTATTCCTCAAGCAACTCATGATTGGAGATGTCTACTCCCACTGCTCGAGCACCTTAGGCTTCCCTACATTGGAGATGACCATTTTACCATCCTCTCTTGTACTAGTTTATATGGCATTCTGGTCTCTGGCTGACACTATTAACTGCCTCCCAAATATCCACTGCCCTCTTTTGCTTGCTATTAGAAACTCAATTTTATTCAAGGCAGCAATATGTTCACCAAGTGAAGTGTTTACTATCCTAGCCTACCTTGCAGCTAGGGATAACTGTGCAACAGTTCTGGCAAATGAGATGTTCTGGTGTCTGTTTAGGGATTTGGGAAATTTTTACTTATAAAAAAGGGAGATATTGTTAAAGAAAATTATCCTGACACTAGTTAAAACAGTAAGACGGGCTTTATTCAGGAGTGTTGTAATAGGTGTCAACACAATCACAATAGGGGAGCTTTGTCAAGCTCAACTCTGAATACAGTAAAGACGCCTGGGGACTTACAGCCAATGAGAAGGATGAGCGGTTAGTGGATGGAAAATAACTCAGAGGAGATCTCAAGGGTAGGGGGAGTCTTGCTAAACTGACCTGACAGCATTCTTGCTGAAGACAGGCCAGGGTGATCAGATATCAAGGATGGGTGATGAGGACTTTTTGATCAGACTGAGATATCAGGGGACCTAGTTGAAATAAAGCAAGGACCTAGTTGAAAAAAGGGCTTGGAATTCCTACCTAGAGCAATCAGACAAAAGAAACGAATAAAGGGCATCCAAATTGGAAAGAAGTAAATTATCCTTGTTTACAGATGATATCATCTTATATTTGGAAAAAGACTCCACCAAAAAACTATTAGAACTGATAAGTTCAGTAAAGTTGCAGGATAAAAAAATCAGCATACAAATATCAGTAGCATTTCCATATGCCAACAGGGCACAACCTGAACAAGAAATCAAGAAATTAATCTCATTTACAATTACTGGAAATAAAATACCCAGTAATTAAAGAAGTGAAAGATCTCTACAATGAAAACTATAAAATATTAGTGAAAGAAACTGAAGAGGACACAAAGAAATGGAAAGATATTCCATGTTCATGAATTGGAAGAATTAAGGTTGTTAAAATGTGCATACTTCCCAAAGCAATATACAGACTCAATACAATCCCCTATCAAAATACCAATGACATTCTTCACAGAAAGAGAAAAAGTAATCCTAAAATTTATATGGAGCCACTAAAGACCCAGAACAGCCAAAGCTATCCTAAGCAAAAAGCAAAGAGGGCTCAGAGAGACTTTGTAAACATGGCCGTTTTGTTCCTCCTCCTACCATTCCCCATTCACCCCCACCTTTCTTATAACCTGGACCTCTGATGTCTGAAACTGTAGCAGTAATTTTGTGTTCACAAAGAAATACACAGGAGGAAAAAAGCACCTTCATTAAGGAGGGTGTAATGAAAATAAAGAGCTGGAGCTCGTATTGGCATCATTAGTCAGTAAACAAATGCCAGCAGCCACCTGAGTCTTCATTTGTCTCGTCTTTGCATTTTCCAGCTGATAAATCTACCATTTCCACATATTTCCTGTGTCCCTCCCACCTCAGGTGAAATTTCTGTCCTATTTGGTTCCACAGTTAATAATCTTGGAAGCAGAAAATACTTTAAATTTATTCCTGCTTTAGATCGCACCCCTTGACTCTAGCATTGACTTACTCTAGCAATTGACCTGACCTGGCATGGGTTACCCAGCACTCTACACGAGGCTCCAGAATTGCATCCTCAGTGTACCTGCTTCATCTTTCATCTGAGATGTGATATTCTGGGGGCAATTATGGGCTTCTCAGTTCTCTGAAAAGATCACTTCCACCTCTTACCTGTTTTATGTGAATAAGCTTCTGAGTCTTTGTTTTAAGCCCAAGTCTTCCATGTGAATGTCAGTTTATAGAACTGGACTTTTTACGCTCCCCATCCTGACTCCTGCTGGACATTGGCTGTCTCTAACCCTGGTCTAGAGGCTTGCACTCTTTTCCTCTTGAGAAGGCCTAATAGACACCAGTGTTAGCCTCCTGAGCATCCATGCTCTTTGGTTCCCCTGCAGACCTGTGGTGCCCCTACCTTCTCATCCTGAACCCAAAGCATAGATAAACCATGCATAAACCATGATTGGAGATGTCCATAAGATTTGGGCTTTGCGTGTGTTTTCAAAATCTAGACTATGCTCAGCTGTTAGCTCTTACAGCAGATCAGTTACCCCAGCAGAAGGTCTGACCTGGTAGGTGATTCTAGTGTCATACCAGTCCCATTGCCTGGTCTCATTACAAGAAAATGGTCACATCTCAGCTACAAATCCTTTGATACTTTGATAATAATTCTAGTTACTTGGGATTTGTGGTTTGTCCTTTTAATAATACCATTGAGACCCTGAGGGTTAGTTAATTCTCTTTTTAAATTTTAAAAAAATGAATTCTGAGAGGTTATTTATGAACATGTAATAGTCTAATAATAATTGTTGAATGAATGGAAAATGAGTCACTAAGTCCAGGGAAACCTGTAGGTCAGAATAACAACAGTGCTTGTCATATTTCTGTCTTCTGAACAGCTTCAGGGAGTGTGGCCTGGTTGTAACTGATAATGAAAATAGGAGACTTTAATTATTTCCAGTGCTGTCTTGTTTGATTAGCACCACAATTTGTGTCCAGTAGTTACATGGAAAAAACCAGTTATCTTGGTATTTAAGCTAGTAATTTCAAATGTGACACAAATGACCTGGACACCACTTGTAGTGGAAAATATGAAAGAGGCTTTATGTAAAATCCAACCTTCGAGGCCTTTTGTGGCCACTTTTGCTACTCAGCATCCACTCATGCCTGACCGGCACCATTCCCTGGTTTTAATCCACGTATCTGGTTCACCAGCTGTTTCTTGGCTCATTAAATTTGACGAGGTTCCCAAGATGGTGAAACTAAGCCTCCCTGGTACTTTTTTTTTTTTAACTGGGGAGAGGAAAGAAACATTTTCATCTTCTCATTGCAGTTTTTAATGAAATGTCATTTTTTTTTTGTTATATGTGGAGTGATGTCAGTGAAAAAGTGCTGGAATGTGAAGAAAAAGCAGGATAAAAAAATGGTAGAAAGAAATGGCAAGTTGCTATTTAGAGACTTAAAAACAAACAGAAGGGCCCACTTAGGACCAGCGGATGAGGAAAGCTATCTCAGAGGTTGTCCCTCCACGGGCTTGAGTCAATCACAGTTTATCTGATTCACTTTCAGTTCTTTGGAGACAGCAATGTTTGAAAATTCAGTTCTTTTCTATTGAAGAAAAGCTTTTGAGCCATGCCAAACAAGGGTCCTGTGATGAAATCTACAAAGGCCTTAAACTGAAGCCTCCCAAATGAAGGCTAAGGTCTGAAGAAGACTACTTTACACTGTGGGTCAGTGAGTGAGCCAGGGGACCTTACTTCACTTTTTTTTTATTTTTCCTATAGATTCTGACTCTACAGAATAAGAAACAATTGAGTATTTTGACCAACAACAACAAAAAAATCAAAAGTCTTTAAGTACATAAGCAACAGAATATTTTAGTGTAGAAAATTGCAAGTAATAAAACAGGTAAGATAATAAGTACCGGTATTCCAAAGAAAAATACATCAAAGGCCATTATAGCAAGTTACCTTACAACAAACATTATAGTCATTTGCTGCCCTGTGTTCTGATTTCCAACTTTCACCTCCCCTCAACATCAGCTACTCATTTCCATGGTATTGTCTGGACTACGGATCACCCAGAACTACTCCAAAATGACAATATGTAACATTCTACTCTTGGCCCATCACTTCCTCCTTTCAGCTCTCCCTCTTTCCTTATCCCTTTATCCTTCCACATCTGGCCTTATCCAAACCTCCAGTCACATTCCTCCAAGTCTATCAGAGCCCCAAAGTTTTGAACCAAGATGAAGGCAACCTTCATTCTGCCTTCCTGGAAGCTAGAGTTTGGCCACTGAATGCTGTTGGAGAAAGTTGCAAAATCACACCAAATGGCGCTATCACAGATTCATGATCTCCAATCTCAGCTGGCCTTCCACATGGCCCAGGAATTCTTATATATGTTTAGACATCCTTAGCTCCAACAAGTGTGGCCCAACCTTCACAACTCTCCTTAGGCCCCCTTTACCAGTTCACTTACTCTCAGCAAATAATTCTCTTCCTGCTACATGGATAAAACAGGGTCACCGTATCTCTAAAACTGTTGAACTGTATTCAACACCAAGAGCTCCAGAGAAAGAGGCATCTCTCTTCCTGTTTAAGACCAATCTCTTTCCTGTGCCCTGAATCGCATTTGCATCCTCAGGAACATCTCCATCTACCCTACAGGCCGACTATTTCTCTCCCAGACACATCCTATTATTTCTATTGCAGATCTCTTATTTGTCCTCTCTGCTTCTCTGCCTTTAGTAAGATTCTCCTTACTGAAGACCTGTAGGAGCCTCTTGCTGGTCTTCCTGCCTCTTCCATTCTTCGCTTCTCCCAGTCCACCCTCATCACCTATGAGTAATCTTGCATAGCAGTACTAAAACATAAGCCTGACAAGTCTTTCCTCCATTCTTAAAATCCTTTAGGGGCTCCTTATCACCACTAGGAAAAATGTTCAAACTCCCTGGCATATCATGCCCTTCATAACTGGGTCTTTCCCTAACCTCTCCAGCTCTGTCTCTTCTCTGTTTGCCACCTGATGCTTCTGCAATCAAAATCCTCTTTCTCTCCCCTACATACTACTGTCTTCCAGGTCTCTGCTTATGCAGGTATCTCTTCCTGAGATGTCTTTTCCATGTCTTGTCATTCCTGATTGGTCAAAGTCTTTCATAAAAGGCTACCACCTCTGTGCTGCCTTCTCTACCCCCACTTCACCTTATAATACTCTATTCTAGGTTAAATGCCTTGGCATTACGATAGCATCCTCATGATTCTTTTCTAGTCTGTATCATGCCTGTATCATTTATTCATCTATTAAGCTGTTTATTTCTTTACACAAATTATAGAAAAATTGAAACTGGCCGGGTGCTGTGCTGAGGTCAAGAGTTCGAGACCAGCCTGACCAACATGGTAAAACTCCATCTCTACTAAAAACACAAAAATTAGCCAGGGGTGGTGCATGCCTGTAATCCCAGATACTCAAGATACTGAGGCAGGAGAATTGCTTGAACCCAGGAGGTGGAGATTGCAGTGAACCAAGATCAGGCCACTGTACTCAAGCCTGGGCAACAAGAGCGAAACTGTCTCAAAAACAAAAACAAAACCCCAAAAAACCACTATAATTTTCTATCTAGATTTAGCAATACTAAATTTTGGTATATATTCTAGTATATATTGCTAAGTATATATATAATTCTTTGATAGTGGGTTGACAAATACTATTTTATAGCATAAATTTTTCAGATAGCATTATAAATAGCTTTTCACGACACAAATACACATCCACATCAAAATTTTTAATAGCTACTGAGCAGCATTACATTGTATGGATATTGTATTAGAGCCATTCTCCATTCTTAGTAACTTAGAATATTACAAAGTTTCATTATTATAATCTACATTGCAATGATTATGCATAAATATTTGTATGTGTATTTGATAAGGGTATTTTCTTATAATCAACTCTTAGAGGTAGAATTTCTGGGTCAAGGAGAATTTTAGATGGTGTTGGGAGATATTTTGCCTAATAGAAGAATCACTCTGTATTTAGATGCTGGTCTGTTTCTCTTCCTTCCCATTAGTCTGGAGCCACCTGCAAGGCAGAAACGTTGTTGTGTTAGTTGCTATGTCCCTAGGACCACACTTTAAGTATCACTGCCTCATGTCAGAGTCAAGCACGTCAGCGATTCATGCCATCTGGCTGACTGCTGTTCTCTAAGAACAGGGAAACATAAAATAGGACTTCAGGATCATCAGCGCCAAACTTTGTTCTATTGTCAAGAGAATAAATCAGCCCAACAGCATGATAAAGCAGAGTGTTTGAGCCTATGTGTTGAATGAGTACACATTATGTGAAGTCAACCTTTATGGGCTCTGTCACTCATTTGGTGATTAATAAACAGAGACATATCTGTGATATTAATATACATATATCACTAGATAATATACTTGTCTCCATTTTTCACAATTAAGAGGAAATTCCTGGAACAATGGCAACCATTATACTTCTATGAATGCCTGTAAGTGTGTGCTCTTGGTAAGCCCTCAGTAAATGCTTTAGTCACCCAGATGAATCTAGTCTTGATCATAAAACTGTTAGAAGGAGGGACAGGGGGCTCATTCTGCTAGTGTTTTCAGCCTCTGATAAAGCGCCTGCTAAGAGAATCAGCTGCTTGCGCACACTTGTAAAACAGAGTTGAAGGTGACTTTCCTCTGCTCAGCATCACTCACAGGTGGCAGGATGGTCTTGGCTGTGGCAGCTGGTGGGCATTTCTGGCAGTAACATGGAAGGTCAAAGGCCATTTCAGCACCTCAAGAAAATGCACATTCGCTATTGCCACCCAGGAGTTCTTTTCAGCACTGTATCACTAATATTTTGTATATCTGGTTTGAAGAAGTTTTCTGAATGACACACAGCTTCCCACCAACTTTAAAGGATGGTGGAATTTTCTTTAAAAGCTAGTAACAGGAATATAGGGGAAAAGGAAATTAGTGTCTGGAGACATTACCCACACACCAGGGTTGCTCAAAGACTTTTGACTTGAGTTCTGCAGCAATCAAGCACTCGAGGCTCACAGTTCAAGATGAACCCCAGGCTCTTAGCCTAAAAAGTCTACAATCACAGCTGAGCATGATGAGATGGAGGAGAATTAAAACAGGTTCAAACTTACTAAATGATGTAAAATCACTACAAGAAAATTATATCCCATGAAATACTTGAGGCCAAGGTGATAACTAATCAACTCATTTCTGTAAAATGTTTTGACTCTTGCAGAGAAAAGTATTAAAAATAGTCTCTGTAAATGTTCCATCTCACTTTATTTAGAGTAATGGATGCCCCAGGCCCTAGGTCTTCTCCCACACCACTTTCTATTCGGAGAGTCGGGCTTCTACTTCTGCTCTCCTTCCCTTGCTTCCCAGGCTGAGATTTCAGGAAGTAGTACAGTGAAAAAAAAAATGAGACAGTTGTAGTTTGTTAACTTTTAATTGTACGAGTAAAGATATTGGGAAAAAATCCTCTCATGTACCATCACTAATAGTTCAAAAGCAGAGGATATTGTAACGTCTTAGAAAGGTAGACTGAAGAGAAGTTCTCAACTTGGGGCAATTGGGAATCTAAGACAGTATATATATCCCTATCATGTTGCTCTTATTTTTTCTTACTTTACAAAAAAATTTGTGAAAACTTCATAATAGGGCAACACTGGCATTTGGGAAACATTCCTCTAGTGTATAACAGCATGTTTTCCATGTTTCCCAAACACGGCCCTTAAAGCAGGGTTCCTCAACCCCTAGGCCATGATACTGGTCCTTGGCCTGTTACGAACCTAGGCCACACAGCAGGAGGTGAGTGACTAGGCCAGAGAACATTATTGCCTGAGCTCTGCTTCCTGTCGGACCAGCTGTGGCATTAGATTCTCATAGAAGCCTGAGCCCTGTGGTGAACTGCGCATGCGAGGGATCTAGGTTGCGTACTCCGTAACAAGAATCTTAGGCTGGGTGCAGTGGTTCACACCTGTAATCCCAGCACTTTGGGAAGCCAAGGCAGGCGGATCACCTGAGGTCAGGAATTCAAGACCAGACTGGCCAACATGGTGAAACCCCGTCTCTACTAAAAATACAAAAATTAGCTGAGCATGGTGGTGGGCTCCTGTAGTCCCAGATACTTGGGAGGCTGAGGCACCAGAATTGCTTTAACCCAGGAGGCAGAGGCTGCAGTGAGCTGAGATTGTGCCACTGCACTCCAGCCTGGGTGACAGTGTGAGACTCTGTCCTAAAAGAAAAAAAATTCTAATGGCTGATGATCTGGGCTAGAACAGTTTTATCCTGAAGCTATCTCCCTAACCTGTCTGTGGAGAAATTGTCTTCCACAAAACCAGTCCTTGGTGCCTAAAAGATTGGGGACTGCTGTCTTAAAGCACTGCCATTCTGTTTCAGTCTGTTTTCAGGCACATTCTCCTCCTGCTCTCCTCCCCAGGCACCTAGCTTCCCCTGCTTACTCTCATCCTTTTCTTCCTCCTGCTATTCTTTTCCTCTGACCCCACGGAACTCTGATTCCATTATGGGCCAACATCCGTTTTCTTACCTCTTACCTGTATTTCTCCCCAGTCCTCTCCTTTAAATTATATCCTAGACATCCTGATTATACCTCTTTCTTTTTTTTTCTTTTCTTGTTTTATTTTATTTTATTTTTTATTTTATTATACTTTAAGTTCTAGGGTACATGTGCATAACATGCAGGTTTGTTACATATGTATACTTATGCCATGTTGGTGTGCTGCACCCATCAACTCGTCAGCACCCATCAATTCATCATTTATATCATGTATAACTCCCCAATGCAATCCCTCCCTCCTCCCCCCTCCCCGTGATAGGCCCCAGTGTGTGATGTTCCCCTTCCCAAGTCCAAGTGATCTCATTGTTCAGTTCCCACCTATGAGTGAGAACATGCGGTGTTTGGTTTTCTGTTCTTGTGATAGTTTGCTAAGAATGATGGTTTCCAGCTGCATCCATGTCCCTACAAAGGACACAAACTCACCTTTTTTTATGGCTGCATAGTATTCCATGGTGTATATGTGCCACATTTTCTTAATCCAGTCTGTCACAGATGGACATTTGGGTTGATTCCAAGTCTTTGCTATTGTGAATAGTGCCGCAATAAACATACGTGTGCATGTGTCTTTGTAGTAGAATAATTTATAATCCTTTGGGTATATACCCAGTAGTGGGATGGCTGGGTCATATGGTACATCTAATTCTAGATCCTTGAGGAATTGCCATACTGTTTTCCATAATGGTTGAACTAGTTTACAATCCCACCAACAGTGTAAAAGTGTTCCTATTTCTCCACATCCTCTCCAACACCTGTTGTTTCCTGACTTCTTAATGATTGCCATTCTAACTGGTGTGAGATGGTATCTCATTGTGGTTTTGATTTGCATTTCTCTGATGGCAAGTGATGATGAGCATTTTTTCATGTGTCTGTTGGCTGTATGAATGTCTTCTTTTGAGAAATGTCTGTTCATATCCTTTCCCCACTTTTTGATGGGGTTGTTTGTTTTTTCTTGTATATTTGTTTGAGTTCTTTGTAGATTCTGGATATTAGCCCTTTGTCAGATGAGTAGATTGCAAAAATTTTCTCCCATTCTGTAGGTGGCCTGTTCACGCTGATGGTAGTTTCTTTTGCTGTGCAAAAGCTCTTTAGTTTAATTAGATCCCATTTGTCAATTTTGGCTTTTGCTGCCGTTGCTTTTGGTGTTCTAGACATGAAGTCCTTGCCCATGCCTATGTCCTGAATGGTATTACCTAGATTTTCTTCTAGGGTTTTTATGGTATTAGGTCTAACATTTAAGTCTCTAATCCATCTTGAATTAATCTTCGTATAAGGAGTAAGGAAAGGATCCAGTTTCAGCTTTCTACTTATGGCTAGCCAATTTTCCCAGCACCATTTATTAAATAGGGAATCCTTTCCCCATTTCTTGTTTCTCTCAGGTTTGTCAAAGATCAGATGGCTGTAGATGTGCGGTATTATTTCTGAGGACTCTGTTCTGTTCCATTGGTCTATATCTCTGTTTTGGTACCAGTACCATGCTGTTTTGGTTACTGTAGCCTTGTAGTATAGTTTGAAGTCAGGTAGCGTGACGCCTCCAGCTTTGTCCTTTTGACTTAGGATTGTCTTGGCAATGCGGGCTCTTTTGGTTCCATATGAACTTTAAAGCAGTTTTTTCCAATTCTGTGAAGAAACTCATTGGTAGCTTGATGGGGATGGCATTGAATCTATAAATAACCTTGGGGAGTATGGCCATTTTCACGATATTGATTCTTCCTATCCATGAGCATGGTATGTTCTTCCATTTGTTTGTGTCCTCTTTGATTTCACTGAGCAGTGGTTTGTAGTTCTCCTTGAAGAGGTCCTTTACATCCCTTGTAAGTTGGATTCCTAGGTGTTTTATTCTCTTTGAAGCAATTGTGAATGGAAGTTCATTCCTGATTTGGCTCTCTGCTTGTCTGTTACTGGTGTATAAGAATGCTTGTGATTCTTGCACATTAATTTTGTATCCTGAGACTTTGCTGAAGTTGCTTATCAGCTTAAGGAGATTTTGGGCTGAGACGATGGGGTTTTCTAAATATACAATCATGTCATCTGCAAACAGGGACAATTTGACTTCTTCTCTTCCTAACTGAATACCCTTGATTTCTTTCTCTTGCCTGATTGCCCTAGCCAGAACTTCCAACACTATGTTGAATAGGAGTGGTGAGAGAGGGCATCCCTGTCTTGTACCAGTTTTCAAAGGGAACTTTTCCAGTTTTTGCCCATTCAGTATGATATTAGCTGTGGGTTTGTCATAAATAGCTCTTATTATTTTGAGGTACGTTCCATCAATACCGAATTTATTGAGCGTTTTTAGCATGAAGGGCTGTTGAATTTTGTCAAAAGCCTTTTCTGCATCTATTGAGATAATCATGTGGTTCTTGACTTTGGTTCTGTTTATATGCTGGATTATGTTTATTGATTTGCGAATGTTGAACCAGCCTTGCATCCCAGGGATGAAGCCCACTTGATCATGGTGGATAAGCTTTTTGATGTGCTGCTGAATCCAGTTTGCCAGTATTTTATTGAGGATTTTTGCATCGATGTTCATCAGGGATATTGGTCTAAAATTCTCTTTTTTTGTTGTGTCTCTGCCAGGCTTTGGTATCTGGATGATGATGGCCTCATAACATGAGTTAGGGAGGATTCCCTCTTTTTCTATTGATTGGAATAGTTTCAGAAGGAATGGTACCAGCTCCTCCTTGTACCTCTGGTAGAATTCAGCTGTGAATGCATCTGGTCCTGGACTTTTTTTGGTGGGTAGGCTATTAATTGTTGCCTTGATTTCAGAGCCTGCTATTGGTCTATTCAGGGATTCAACTTCTTCCTGGTTTAGTCTTGGGAGAGTGTAAGTGTCCAGGAAATTATCCATTTCTTCTAGATTTTCTAGTTGATTTGCGTAGAGGTGTTTATAGTGTCCTCTGATGGTAGTTTGTATTTCTGTGGGGTCAGTGGTGATATCCCCTTTATCATTTTTTATTGCATCTATTTGATTCCTCTCTCTTTTCTTCTTTATTAGTCTTGCTAGCGGTCTGTCAATTTTGTTGATCTTTTCAAAAAACCAACTCCTGGATTCATTGATTTTTTGGAGGGTTTTTTGTGTCTCTGTCTCCTTCAGTTCTGCTCTGATCTTAGTTATTTCTTGCCTTCTGCTAGCTTTTGAATGTGTTTGCTCTTGCCTCTCTAGTTCTTTTAATTGTGATGTTAGAGTGTCCATTTTAGATCTTACCTGCTTTCTCTTGTGGGCATTTAGTGCTATAAATTTCCCTCTACACACTGCTTTAAATGTGTCCCAGAGATTCTGGTATGTTGTATCTTTGTTCTCATTCATTTCAAAGAACATCTTTATTTCTGCCTTCTTTTCGTTATGTACCCAGTAGTCATTGAGGAGCAGGTTGTTCAGTTTCCATGTAGTTGAGCGGTTTTGATTGTGTTTCTGAGTCCTGAGTTCTAGTTTGATTGCACTGTGGTCTGAGAGACAGTTTGTTATAATTTCTGTTCTTTTACATTTGCTGAGGAGTGCTTTACTTCCAATTATGTGGTCAATTTTGGAATAAGTGCGATGTGGTGCTGAGAAGAATGTATATTCTGTTGATTTGGGGTGGAGAGTTCTATAGATGTCTATTAGGTCCGCTTGGTGCAGAGATGAGTTCAATTCCTGGATATCCTTGTTAACTTTCTGTCTCGTTGATCTGTCTAATGTTGACAGCGGAGTGTTGAAGTCTCCCATTATTATTGTATGGGAGTCTAAGTCTCTTTGTAAGTCTCTAAGGACTTGCTTTATGAATCTGGGTGCTCCTGTATTGGGTGCATATATATTTAGGAGAGTTAGCTCTTCCTGTTGAATTGATCCCTGAAATCAGGTTTTCTTTTTATTTATTTATTTATTTATTTATTTTTTTATTATACTTTAAGTTCTAGGGTACATGTGCATAACGTGCAGGTTTGTTACATATGTATACTTATGCCATGTTGGTGTGCTGCACCCATCAACTCGTCAGCACCCATCAATTCATCATTTATATCATGTATAACTCCCCAATGCAATCCCTCCCTCCTCCCCCCTCCCCCCTCCCCATGATAGGCCCCAGTGCGTGATGTTCCCCTTCCCGAGTCCAAGTGATCTCATTGTTCAGTTCCCACCTATGAGTGAGAACATGCGGTGTTTGGTTTTCTCTTCTTGTGATAGTTTGCTAGGAATGATGGTTTCCAGCTGCATCCATGTCCCTACAAAGGACGCAAACTCTTCCTTTTTTATGGCTGCATAGTATTCCATGGTGTATATGTGCCACATTTTCTTAATCCAGTCTGTCACAGATGGACATTTGGGTTGATTCCAAGTCTTTGCTATTGTGAATAGTGCCGCAATAAACATACGTGTGCATGTGTCTTTGTAGTAGAATAATTTATAATCCTTTGGGTATATACCCAGTAGTGGGATGGCTGGGTCATATGGTACATCTAGTTCTAGATCCTTGAGGAATTGCCATACTGTTTTCCATAATGGTTGAACTAGTTTACAATCCCACCAACAGTGTAAAAGTGTTCCTATTTCTCCACATCCTCTCCAACACCTGTTGTTTCCTGACTTCTTAATGATTGCTATTCTAACTGGTGTGAGATGGTATCTGATTGTGGTTTTGATTTGCATTTCTCTGATGGCGAGTGACGATGAGCATTTTTTCATGTGTCTGTTGGCTGTATGAATATCTTCTTTTGAGAAATGTCTGTTCATATCCTTTCCCCACTTTTTGATGGGGTTGTTTGTTTTTTTCTCGTATATTTGTTTGAGTTCTTTGTAGATTCTGGATATTAGCCCTTTGTCAGATGAGTAGGTTGCAAAAATTTTCTCCCATTCTGTAGGTTGCCTATTCACTCTGATGGTAGTTTCTTTTGCTGTGCAAAAGCTCTTTAGTTTAATTAGATCCCATTTGTCAATTTTGGCTTTTGCTGCCGTTGCTTTTGGTGTTTTAGACATGAAGTCCTTGCCCATGCCTATGTCCTGAATGGTACTACCTAGATTTTCTTCTAGGGTTTTTATGGTATTAGGTCTAACATTTAAGTCTCTAATCCATCTTGAATTAATCTTCGTATAAGGGGTAAGGAAAGGATCCAGTTTCAGCTTTCTACTTATGGCTAGCCAATTTTCCCAGCACCATTTATTAAATAGGGAATCCTTTCCCCATTTCTTGTTTCTCTCAGGTTTGTCAAAGATCAGATGGCTGTAGATGTGCGGTATTATTTCTGAGGACTCTGTTCTGTTCCATTGGTCTATAGCTCTGTTTTGGTACCAGTACCATGCTGTTTTGGTTACTGTAGCCTTGTAGTATAGTTTGAAGTCAGGTAGCGTGACGCCTCCAGCTTTGTCCTTTTGACTTAGGATTGTCTTGGCAATGCGGGCTCTTTTTTGGTTCCATATGAACTTTAAAGCAGTTTTTTCCAATTCTGTGAAGAAACTCATTGGTAGCTTGATGGGGATGGCATTGAATCTATAAATAACCTTGGGCAGTATGGCCATTTTCACGATATTGATTCTTCCTATCCATGAGCATGGTATGTTCTTCCATTTGTTTGTGTCCTCTTTGATTTCACTGAGCAGTGGTTTGTAGTTCTCCTTGAAGAGGTCCTTTACATCCCTTGTAAGCTGGATTCCTAGGTATTTTATTCTCTTTGAAGCAATTGTGAATGGAAGTTCATTCCTGATTTGGCTCTCTGCTTGTCTGTTACTGGTGTATAAGAATGCTTGTGATTTTTGCACATTAATTTTGTATCCTGAGACTTTGCTGAAGTTGCTTATCAGCTTAAGGAGATTTTGGGCTGAGACGATGGGGTTTTCTAAATATACAATCATGTCATCTGCAAACAGGGACAATTTGACTTCTTCTTTTCCTAACTGGATACCCTTGATTTCTTTCTCTTGCCTGATTGCCCTAGCCAGAACTTCCAACACTATGTTGAATAGGAGTGGTGAGAGAGGGCATCCCTGTCTTGTGCCAGTTTTCAAAGGGAATTTTTCCAGTTTTTGCCCATTCAGTATGATATTAGCTGTGGGTTTGTCATAAATGGCTCTTATTATTTTGAGATACGTTCCATCAATACCGAATTTATTGAGCGTTTTTAGCATGAAGGGCTGTTGAATTTTGTCAAAAGCCTTTTCTGCATCTATTGAGGCAATCATGTGGTTCTTTTCTTTGGTTCTGTTTATATGCTGGATTACGTTTATTGATTTGCGAATGTTGAACCAGCCTTGCATCCCAGGGATGAAGCCCACTTGATCATGGTGGATAAGCTTTTTGATGTGCTGCTGAATCCGGTTTGCCAGTATTTTATTGAGAATTTTTGCATCAATGTTCATCAGGGATATTGGTCTAAAATTCTCTTTTTTTGTTGTGTCTCTGCCAGGCTTTGGTATCAGGATGATGTTGGCCTCATAAAATGAGTTAGGGAGGATTCCCTCTTTTTCTATTGATTGGAATAGTTTCAGAAGGAATGGTACCAGCTCCTCCTTGTACCTCTGGTAGAATTCAGCTGTGAATCCATCTGGTCCTGGACTTTTTTTGGTGGGTAGGCTATTAATTGTTGCCTCAATTTCAGAGCCTCCTATTGGTCTATTCAGGGATTTAACTTCTTCCTGGTTTAGCCTTGGGAGAGTGTAAGTGTCCAGGAAATTATCCATTTCTTCTAGATTTTCTAGTTGATTTGCGTAGAGGCGTTTATAGTATTCTCTGATGGTAGTTTGTATTTCTGTGGGGTCAGTGGTGATATCCCCTTTATCATTTTTTATTGCATCTATTTGATTCCTCTCTCTTTTCTTCTTTATTAGCCTTGCTAGCGGTCTGTCAATTTTGTTGATCTTTTCAAAAAAACCAACTCCTGGATTCATTGATTTTTTGGAGGGTTTTTTGTGTCTCTATCTCCTTCAGTTCTGCTCTGATCTTAGTTATTTCTTGCCTTCTGCTAGCTTTTGAATGTGTTTGCTCTTGCCTCTCTAGTTCTTTTAATTGTGATGTTAGAGTGTCAATTTTAGATCTTTCCTGCTTTCTCTTGTGGGCATTTAGTGCTATAAATTTCCCTCTACACACCTGCTTTAAATGTGTCCCAGAGATTCTGGTATGTTGTATCTTTGTTCTCATTGGTTTCAAAGAACATCTTTATTTCCGCTTTCATTTCGTCATGTACCCAGTAGTCATTCAGGAGCAGGTTGTTCAGTTTCCATGTAGTTGAGCGGTTTTGATTGATTTTCTTAGTCCTGAGTTCTAGTTTGATTGCACTGTGGTCTGAGAGACAGTTTGTTATAATTTCTGTTCTTTTACATTTGCTGAGGAGTGCTTTACTTCCAATTATGTGGTCAATTTTGGAATAAGTGCGATGTGGTGCTGAGAAGAATGTATATTCTGTTGATTTGGGGTGGAGAGTTCTATAGATGTCTATTAGGTCCGCTTGGTGCAGAGATGAGTTCAATTCCTGGATATCCTTGTTAACTTTCTGTCTCGTTGATCTGTCTAATGTTGACAGCGGAGTGTTGAAGTCTCCCATTATTATTGTATGGGAGTCTAAGTCTCTTTGTGAGTCCCTAAGGACTTGCTTTATGAATCTGGGTGCTCCTGTATTGGGTGCATATATATTTAGGAGAGTTAGCTCTTCCTGTTGAATTGATCCCTTTACCATTATGTAATGGCCTTCTTTGTCTCTTTTGATCTTTGATGGTTTAAAGTCTGTTTTATCAGAGACAAGGATTGCAACCCCGGCTTTTTTTTGTTCTCCATTTGCTTGGTAGATCTTCCTCCATCCCTTTATTTTGAGCCTATGTATGTCTCTGTATGTGAGATGGGTCTCCTGAATACAGCAGACTGATGGGTCTTGACTCTTTATCCAGTTTGCCAGTCTGTGTCTTTTAATTGGAGCATTTAGTCCATTAGCATTTAAGGTTAATATTGTTATGTGTGAACTTGATCCTGTCCATTATGATATTAACTGGTTATTTTGCTCGTTAGTTGATGCAGTTTCTTCCTAGCCTCGATGGTCTTTACATTTTGGCATGTTTTTGCAATGGCTGGTACCGGTTGTTCCTTTCCATGTTTAGGGCTTCCTTCAGGGTCTCTTGTAAGGCAGGCCTGGTAGTGACAAAATCTCTAAGCATTTGCTTATCTGTAAAGGATTTTATTTCTCCTTCACTTATGAAACTTAGTTTGGCTGGATATGAAATTCTGGGTTGAAAATTCTTTTCTTTAAGAACATTGAATATTGGCCCCCACTCTCTTCTGGCTTGTAGAGTTTCTGCCTGAGAGATCTGCTGTTAGTCTGATGGGCTTCCCTTTGTGGGTAACCCGACCTTTCTCTCTGGCTGCCCTTAAGATTTTTTCCTTCATTTCAACTTTGGTGAATCTGGCAATTATGTGTCTTGGAGTTGCTCTTCTGGAGGAGTATCTTTGTGGCGTTCTCTGTATTTCCTGAATTTGAATGTTGGCCTGCCCTACTAGGTTGGGGAAGTTCTCCTGGATGATTTCCTGAAGAGTGTTTTCCAACTTGGTTCCATTTTCCCCCTCACTTTCAGGCACCCCAATCAGACGTAGATTTGGTCTTTTTACGTAATCCCATACTTCTTGCAGGCTTTGCTCATTTCTTTTTCTTCTTTTTTCTTTTGGTTTCTCTTCTCGCTTCATTTCATTCATCTGATCCTCAATCGCTGATACTCTTTCTTCCAGTTGATCGAGTCGGTTACTGAAGCTTGTGCATTTGTCACGTATTTCTCGTGTCATGGTTTTCATCTCTGTCATTTCGTTTATGATCTTCTCTGCATTAATTAGTCTAGCTGTCAGTTCTTCCACTCTTTTTTCAAGATTTTTAGTTTCTTTGCGCTGGGTACGTAATTCCTCCTTTAGCTCTGATAAGTTTGATGGACTGAAGCCTTCTTCTCTCCTCTCGTCCAAGTCATTCTCTGACTAGCTTTGATCCGTTGCTGGCTGATGGGCTGCGCTCCTTTGCAGGGGGAGATGCGCTCTTATTTTTTGAATTTCCAGCTTTTCTGCCCTGCTTCTTCCCCATCTTTGTGGTTTTATCTGTCTCTGGTCTTTGATGATGGTGACGTACTGATGGGGTTTTGGTATAGGTGTCCTTCCTGTTTGATAGTTTTCCTTCTGACAGTCAGAAGGACTGTCTGTTGGTCTGTTGGAGATTGCTTGAGGTCCACTCCAGACCCTGTTTGCCTGGGTATCAGCAGCAGAGGTTGCCGAAGATAGAATATTGCTGAACAGCGAGTGTACCTGTCTGATTCTTCCTTTGGAAGTTTCCTCTCAGGGGTGTACTCCACCCTGTGAGGTGTGGGGTGTCAGACTGCCCCTAGTGGGGGATGTCTCCCAGCTAGGCTACTCAGGGGTCAGGGACCCACCTGAGCAGGCAGTCTGTCCGTTCTCAGATCTCACCCTCCGCGTTGGGAGATCCACGGCTCTCCCCAAAGCTGTCAGATAGAGTCGTTCGCGTCTGCACCGGCCCCCGCTGCTTCCCCTGTTGGTCTTCAGCTGTGCGCTGTCCCCAGAGGTGGAGACTACAGAGACAGGCAGGCTTCCTTGAGCTGCTGTGAGCTCCACCCAGTTCGAGCTTCCCAGCGGCTTTGTTTACCTACTTAAGACTCAGCAATGGCGGGCGCCCCTCCCCCAGCCTCGCCGCTGCCCTGCAGATAGATCGCCGCAGACTGCTGTGTTAGCAGTGAGGGAGGCTCCGTGGGCGTGGGACCCTCCCGGCCAGGTGTGGGATACACTCTCCTGGTGTGCCTGTTTGCTTAAAGCGCAGTATTGGGGTGGGAGTTACCCGATTTTCCAGGTGTTGTGTGTCTCAGTTCCCCTGGCTAGGAAAACGGATTCCCTTCCCCCTTGCGCTTCCAGGTGAGGCGATGCCTCGCCCTGCTTCAGCTCTCGCTGGTCAGGCTGCAGCAGCTGACTAGCACCGATTGTCCGGCACTCCCTAGTGAGATGACCCCAGTACCTCAGTTGAAAATGCAGAAATCACCGGTCTTCTGTGTCGCTCACGCTGGGAGTTGGAGACTGGGGCTGTTCCTATTCGGCCATCTTGCTCCGCCCCTCTTCCGATTATACCTCTTTCTTAGGCGGTTTCACCATTGCTGAGTGTGAGAGAAGGGAAGTAGAAGGATCAGCCCACCCAGTTCACACAACACCTGAGGAGATTGGCCAAGTGTACCCAGCACTGGGGTTCTGCTGGAACTCACCTATTTTACTCCTGAGGCGTCTCCTGCTTATTTTTGCCCAGGATTTTCCTGTTTCTGGGCAGTGCTTTCACTTGGTGGTTCCTTGGTCTACTTGTCTCTCCATTTCCATTGTGATGTTTTTTGGGGAAGGTAAATTGTAAAACTGATAGTTATTTGGCTGAAAATCTGGAAAATTCAAAATAAAGAAATGATCACCCATAATTTCACATTATCAGTTTGGTATATTTTTTAAGCATGCAATTTTAAAAATGTGGCCATAATCACAGCATACATGTACTTTAAATCTTGCTTTATTTCATTTCATGTATTAGTTTTTCCTCCTTGTTAGCAGTCTTCAAAAACATTCTTAAAAATAATATAGCCGGGCGCGGTGGCTCAAGCCTGTAATCCCAGCACTTTGGGAGGCTGAGACGGGCAGATCACGAGGTCAGGAGATCGAGACCATCCTGGCTAACCTGGTGAAACCCCGTCTCTACTAAAAAATACAAAAAAGTAGCCAGGCGAGGTGGCGGGCCCCTGTAGTCCCAGCTACTCGGGAGGCTGAGGCAGGAGAATGGCATAAACCCGAAAGGCAGAGCTTGCAGTGAGCTGAGATCCGGCCACTGCCCTCCAGCCTGGGCGACAGAGCCAGACTCTGTCTCAAAAAAAAAAATAAATAAAAAATAATAATATTATATCCCATTTCATTGATTGTATCATATTTTATGGAACCATCTTTATATGATATTTCTTTTTTTTCTTTTTCAACTTTTATTTTAGGTTCAGGGGTTATATGTGCGGGTTTGTTACATGGGTAAATTACGTGTTGCTGGAGCTTGGTGTACAAATGATTTTGTCACGCAGGTAGTGAGCATAGTACCCAATAATTTTTTTTTTAACTCTTATCTACTTTCCACCCCTCTACCATCAAGTAGGCACCATTGTCTATTGTTCCCCTTTGATTTTTTGTTTGTGAGACAGTTTTGCTCTTGTTGCCCAGGCTGGAGTGCAATGGCACGATCTTGGCTCACTATAGCTTCTGCCTTTCAGGTTCAAGCAATTCTCCTGCCTCAGTCTCCCAAGTAGCTGGGATTACAGGCATGCACCACCACCCCTGGCTAATTTTTGTGTTCTTAGTAGAGATAGGGTTACACCATGTTGGCCAGGCTGGTCCTGACCTCCTGACCTCAGGCGATCCACCCACCTTGGCCTCCCAAAGTACTGGGATTATAGGTGTAAGCCACTGCACCTGACCTATTGTTAACTTCTTTGTGTCTATGTGCACTCAATGTTTAGCTCCCACTTACATGTAAGTGAGAACATGTGGTATTTGGTTTTCTGTTCTTGCATTAATTCACTTAGGATAATGGTCTCCAGTTGCTGCAAAGAACAAGATTTTGTTAGTTTATATGGCTGTGTAGTATTCCATGGTGCATTTATACCACATTTTCTATATCCAGTCCACCACTGATGGGCATCTAGGTTGATTTCAGATCTCTGATATTGTGAATAACGTTGCAATGAACATAACAAGTGCATGTGTGTTTGTGGTGGAACGATTTATATTCCTTTGGGTATATGCCCAGTGATAGGATTGCTGAGTTAATGGTAGTTCTATTTCAAGTTATTTGAGAAGTCTCCAAACTGCTTTGCAGAGTGGCTGAACTAATCCCACCAGCAGTGTTTAAGCATTCCCTTTTCTCTGCAACCTCACCAACCTCTGTTAGTTTGTGTTTTTAATGGCCATTCTGACTGGTGTGAGATGGTATCTCATTGTGGTTTTGATTTGCATTTCTCTAATGATTAGTGATGTTGAGCATTTTTTCATATGCTTCTTGGCCACATGTATGTCTTTAAGATGTGTCTGTTCATGTCCTTTGCCTACTTTTTATTGAGGTGGTTTGCTTTTTTCTTGTTTATCTAAGTTCCTTATAGATTCTTGATATTATAACTTTGAAGGTACATAGTTGGCAAACATTTTCCCATTCTGTACTCTGTTGAGAGTTTCTCTTGCTGTGCAGAAGTTCTTTTAGGTCCCACTTGCCTTTGTTTTTATTGGAATTGTTTTTGGAAACTGCATCATGAAATCTTTGCCAAAGCCTATACCAAAAAAAAATTTCCTACATTTTTTTCCTAGGGTTTTTATAGTTTTAGGTCTTATATTTAAGTCTTGAATCCATCTTGAGTTGATTTCTGTATATGATCACAGGAAGGGATCCAGCTTCAATCTTTTGCATATGACTAGTCAGTTATCCCAGCACCATTTATTAAATAGGGAATACTTTCCCCATTGTTTGTAATTGTTGACTTTGTCAAAGACAAGATGGTTGTAGGTGTGTGGCTTTATTTTTTTGTTCTCTAACCTGTTCCATTGGTCTGTCTGTTTTTCTACAGTACCATGTTGTTTGTATTACTGTAGACTTGTGGTACAGTTTGAAGTCAGGAAATATGATGCCTACAGCTGTGTTCTTTCTGCATAGGATTGCTTTGGCTATTTGGGCTCTTTTATAGTTTATTATGAACTTTAGAATAGTTTTTCCTAATTCTGCAAAAAATGTCATTGATAGTTTGATAGAAATAGCATTGAAACTGTAAATTGCTTTGGACAATATGGCCATTTTAACAATACTGACTATTCCTATCTATATACATCGAATGTTTTTCTAGTTGTGTAATCTCTGATTTCTTTAGCAGTGTTTTGTAATTCTCACTGCAGACATCTTTCACCTCCCTTGTTAGCTGTATTGCTAGGTATTTTATTCTTTTTGTGGCTACTGTGAATTGGATTGCATTATTGAGTTTGCGCTCAGCTTGGACATTATTGGAGTATAGAAATGCTACGAATTTTTGTACATTAATTTTTGTATCCTGAAACTTGACCAAAGTTGAAACCGAAGTGAGTGAAATTGAGATGCAAAAATCCATACAAAAGATCAACAAAACCCAAAGTTTTTTGAAAGAATAAATAAGAATAATAGACTTCTAGCTAGATTAATAAAGGAGAAGACCCAAATAAAACACAATAAAAAGTGACAAAGGTGACATTACCACTGACCTCATAGAAATAACAAAAATCCCTCAGAGACTATTATGGACACCTCTATGCATACGAATTAGAAAACCTAGAATAAATTGACAAATTCCTGGAAACATACAACATTTCAAGATTGAACTAGAAAGAAACTGAAATCTTGAACAGACCAATGATGAGTTCCAAAGTTGAATAACTAACAAAAAACCTACCAACTAGAAAAAGACCTGGGATGGAGGGCCAGATAACCAGATATATTCACAGCAAAATTCTTCAAAACATATAAAGAAGAGCTGATACCATTCCTACTGAAATAAGTCCAAAAAATTTGGGAGGAGGGACTCCTCCCTAACAATCTGTGAGGCCAGAATCATTCTAATATCAAAACCTAGCAGAGACACAATGAAAAAAACCTTCAGGTCAATATCTCCGATCAACATAGACTCCTGATGAACAAAATACAAGCAAATTAAATCCAGCAGCACATCAAAAGGCGAATCCACCACTATCAAGTAGGCTTTATTCCTGGCATACAAGGTTGGTTCAACATATACAAACTAATAAATGTGATTCATTACATAAACAGAGGTAAAAACAAAACCACATGATTATCTCAATAGATGCAGAAAAGGCTTTTGATAAAATTCAACATCCTTTCATGTTGAAAACCCTCAATGAACTAGGCATTGAAGGAACACACCTCAAAATAATAAGATCCATCTATGACAAACCCACAGCTGACACCATGCTGACTAGGCAAAAGCTAGAAGCATTCCCCTTGTGAACTAGAACAAGACAAGATGTCCACTCTCACCACTCCTATTCAACACAGTTCTGGAAGTCTTAGCCAGAGCAATTGGGCAAGAGAAAGAAATAAAAGGCATCCAGATAGGAAGAGAGAAAGTCAAACTCTCTGTCCTCATAGACAATATGATTCTAGTATCTAGAAAACCCCATAGTCTCTGCCCAAAGGCTCCTAGAACTTACGACTAACATTTCTATGATTTGATTTTTTTGTCTATTGTTTATCCTAATACTCATGTTCCATTTTGGAAATATTTTCTTAGCATAGGTTTACAGTAATGGAGTTATATGGCTCAAAGGACATAACTGTTCTTTAGACTCTTGATCCATATTGCCACATTTTGTTCTGAAAAAGCTATCCTAATTTAGTGCTACCAGCTATATCAATTAGTACAACTTTCACAATATTTTTTCTACAATTGGGTGCTGTCATGTTATACGTTTAGCTAATTTAATAGTACATTTAGTGGCCTGGTGCAGTGGCTCACGCCTGTAACCCCAGCACTTTGGGAGGCCGAGGCGGGTGGATCACAAGGTCAGGAGATCGAGACCATCCTGGCTAACATGATGAAACGCTGTCTCTACTAAAAATACAAAAAATTAGCTGGGCATGGTGGCTAGTCCCAGCTACTCGGGAGGTTGAGGCAGGAGAATGGCGTTAACCTGGGAGGCAGAGCTTGCAGTGAGCTGAGATCGGGCCACTGCACTCCAGCCTGGGCCACAGAGCAAGACTCCGTCTCAAAAAAAAAAAGAAAAAAAATACATTTAGCTAATTTAATGTTATACATTCAGCTAATTTAGCTAATTTAATTATAATTTAATATGCTAATTTAATAACAAATGTTATTTGACTATAGTTTTTTTTCTGATTAGTAGAATGGTTATTTTTCCATATATTTATTTCTGGTTCATCTTTTATAAATTATCAAAATATTTTCTCCCTTTTGCAATACTGTGTATCTTAATAGCATATTTTTAAATCAATTTGGGTGAATGAAGACATTAACATTGTTATATTTCCTCCAATTGTGGTTTTTTCTTTTTTTTTTTTTTGTTCTGTTCTTTTATTTTGGTTATCTTAGACTTAGAGAAGTTTTGAAATTTAATAGAGCTAATTCTGTCTGCTTTTTATAAATTCTTAAGCTTAAAAAGTTGCCTAACCAAAAGGAATACAAAGGAAAGAAAGAAGAAAGTTTCCCTATTGTCTGAGGTTGGTAAATGTTACATTTGTTCTTGTCTTCAGACCTAGCCATTGTGTTAGCTAGATGAATATGCCGCAAGGTCACAGTCAGCTCTCCTCAAGGAGGCGGCCAAATGAGACGGGATCAATGCATGGGTAGAAAGCTTAACTCTGAAGAGAAGAGCCTCTTTCTCTGGGTTTAGATGAACAATGATTTGGATATATTGTGAGTGTTGAGGCAGGAGGCTGAGGTAGTGCCATGTAGAGAGAGAGGGGAGGGAGAATGGGATGTGGTAGGACATCCTTGCCGAATTTCTTCATTATAGACCCAAGCCCTCTTAACACTCACCATGCAATTACTAGTGTTTTTCCCCTTTGGAAATAACCTGGGACTGTTAACTGTTGTAATGCACTAAGACATATCAAGACCTTCCTGTGCTTTTATCCGAATGAGAAAATTTACATAATTGACACAAAAGGGACTTGTAAACTGTTAATAATACCTGTAAAATTCCTTTTAGAATTCTGTATAAAAATTGTTTCTATTGGTTCCTTACTGCTGCTACTAAAGAAGAGGAGCTTGACTGTTAAACCCTTCACAAACTTACAGGATTAAAAGTAGCTGGTCTCACTGCTAATCACTTCTGCTCTAGTAGGAGTTTCATATGCATCCAGAAACTCCTCCACTTTCATCTCCTTCTACCTGCCACACCTATGCCTTTCAGTAGACACCTGGTTGCAAACTCCGGATGTCCTTTTCAAAGAGGCCCAGATCCAGATTTGCTCTTTTATATAAAGGAGAATAAAATAAGAGAAGTGAAACCAGTGTAGTGGCATTCAAATATTGTATAATTCTTTGTCAATCTTTTAAAATGCATTATCATACTTGCATATAGTTCTATAAAGCCACTGCATAAAATAGCCCCTTGCAACATCCCAGTCACCGGCCATTTTCACTCCTCAGAGACAACTATTTTCAATTTTTAAAATTATTTCTTAATGTTTACCTTTTATCTCTAAATAAAAGTTATCTTTTATTGATACTTTTTGATTGTCATTAAGTTTTATGCATTATCTGCTAATATCCCTTTATGGAACATGAGAATTTATTTTATTCTCCACATACATGAATTCCTTTACCCTCATCCTTCCAATATAATTATACGATAATTTGGGGCTAGATCAATTATGTTTTGTATTTCCGTAACTATATAAATATGATAAATAGCTGACTCATATAGTATATTATAGTTACATTTGCTTTCTTGTGTAAAAGGTTTTGGTGCTTTCTGGAGTTATTAGCTTTTTCCACTTGCACAGCTTTCTAGGTACCTATCTCATCCATCCCTTAACTCTTACAAAAAGGTATGTCTCCCTTTAGTAAGGTTCAAACACAATGAGCACTTCATCAGCTTCATCTTCTTGGATGGAGACTGTTCATTCTGTGAGCAGACTGGGCTGTTTAGTGTGGTTGTTCAGATCATCATCCTCACTTCCAGGCTTTTGGCTCCTTAATTGGTTGTGAATGACAGAGGTAAACTCTGGATGAGTAAAGTGGTACATGGGTTCAGAATTTTGGGAATTTTCTAGTATTCTATACAAATAGAGAATCTAAAATGTCTTAGCAATCTCTTCTCTGGGATGAAGTGTTTTAGTAGGTGCCATCCTAAATTTAATGCCTGTTACTTTTCCTTTCATCTCCCCTTTTCATTTCCTTTATCAGGATATCAATATCCTTAGCACAAGATTCCATAAATAAATTACTTCATTGACTTATTAACCTTTTCTCAAACTTTAGGTAAGGTAGCAGTATTCCCCTCCCTCCCCCTGCCAACATATTAAATAAGTAAACACACATTGATATCCAGTCTTGAAAAACTTGCCACAAAAATATATTGCTGGTGGCACTAAAACTGACATAAGACTCTCTGAACCCCCTCACTTAAAATCCTTGCCTGGCTGTTTGTATTCATCCTAAACAATTATTACACTGTGATTTTTACCCAATCCTACTCAAGGCCTACTCATTAAAAGATCCACCTTAAACAAAACTCCAGAATTTCAACAAAATCTGATCTTGCCCTTTGCCATAAGACACTACCAAAGCCCTGTTGAGGTGGGTTTCTCTCCCTTATCGTAGGGAGCAATGAACTCAGCCCTGTATCATCAATAGATTGTGTTGATGACTGTGTCTTTGAGGAACAAGCAGTTAACAATTTAGAAAAACTATGTAATATATATGTGTAGAAAAAGGCAAAAGGAATATGTAAAAATATTAATAGTTATGTTAGGGGATTGGTATTTTGCTACATTTCCCCACCGATTTTTCTGGTATTTGTTTTTTTTGTTGTTGAGATGGAATCTCACTCTGTCGCCAGGTTGGAGTGCAGTGGCGCAATCTCAGCTCACTGCAACCTCCTCCTCCCAGGTTCAAGCGATTCTCCTGCCTCAGCCTCCTGAGTAACTAGGACTACAGGCGTGTCCCACCATGTCCACCTAATTTTTATATTTTTAGTGGAGATGGGGTTTCATCATGTTGGCCAGGATGGTCTCGATCTCTTGACCTCATGATCTGCCCGCCTCAGCCTCCCAAAGTACGGGGATTGTATGGTATTCTTACATAATGAGGGCTGGGCTTACTTTAAAAAATAAGTAAGAATTCATTTCGGTACAAACCACCTTTCAACGTGCACAGATAAAACAAAGGCAAAGCTACGCAACTTGTTGTTCTCTTTGTTGTGTTTTGTAGAACAGTTAGTAACAATCCAGGGAGAAACCTACTTATGTAGGAAACTGAGCTCTTCTTATTGTAATTATGCTTGTAGAGTCCAAATACTGACGGGCTCAGTTGTAATGTAAACAACCCAAAAATATTCCAAAGTCACTTAGATAATGTTGAGAAACAATCAGAAAGACACTGACAATGGCCTTTATTTTTTGTTTTTGAGACAAGAGTCTCACTCTGTCACCCAGGCTGGAGTGCAGTGGCGTGATCTCAGTTCACTGCAACCTCCGCCTCCTGGGTTCAAGTGATTCTCTTGCCTCAGCCTCCCGAGTAGCTGGGATTACAAGCACCCGCCACCACACCCAGCTAATGTTTGTATTTTTAGTAGAGATGGGGTTTCACCATGTTGGTCAGGCTGGTCTTGAACTCCTGACTTAAAGTGATCCACCAGCCTCGGCCTCCCGAAGTCCTGGGATGACAGGCATGAGCCACTGCGCCCAGCTGACAATGGCCTTTCAATGGGTTTTTGTATTCAATGAGGCTGAAGCTGTAGACAATGGTTTTCTTGGCACTGAGTTACATAAATGTCTTAAACCTAATACAATATTGACACATTTCACCAAGTTAAAAGCCAGGCTTTATTAATAGAAATCTTATAGTCAATGGGGTTTTCAGTGTATATTGAATGTATATTTTCTATTATTTTATGAAAACCAGGGAGAAGAGTTGGCATGCAGATAGATTTTTACCACAGCTGTCACAAAAGCAGCATTAACCATGCCCTTATATGCTTAGAATTATCTGTTTTATGTCAAGTTTTCTGATGCAAACACATTTTGATGGTTTGACTTAAGTTGGCTCTGGTTAGGGCCAATGAATGGTCAGCCAACCAGGTAAATGCTACCTTCTCTATGGGATATTAACCCATATTGTTTGTTACCTTTCCAGTGATTGTTTCCTATGGCATAAGTGAGCTGTAGTGAGTGTGAAATGCATCTATCTGGGCACGACAACACAAACAGGATCTATCTAAAAAAGAAGGCTAGAAATCTCACTATAATAAGATCAACAGTCGCTTCTATTCCAAGTAAAGACATGCTGATGATAGGAGTAAAGACAGAAATATTAAGATTAATCTGGTAATTTTATTAAATATTTACCATTCAGCAGCAACCAACATGAACATGTGGGCTAACAGAATCTCTTAAAATGTTCTGCTATGTAGCTGCTTCAGAAATACACATACATGATAAATTCAAGATAAATTCAACTGCTCACTGCCAAAATTTTTAAAAAAAATGGCTCCAAGAGCAAATAACACTGATTTATACTGTGCCCAAGCACTAGTCAACAAATCTATTAAATTACACAGGAAAAGGAAATCAAGGAAGCTTTGTTATCTTATGCATGTCATCTTATTTAAATGGAAGTTTTTACTTCTTTAAAGCAACAGAAATATGGAGCTTCACATATATATGTGTATATATATGAATGTGGTTACAGACACAAAGTGTTATCAAAAGCAAAAGCTAGTTGAAAAAATTTCTGACTGCAAAACTTACAAGATACAAAGCTAAAATGCATATGTTCCTTTTCTCAATTATGAACACTTTCACTAAACATAAATATTTGACATATATTAATTTTTCCGACATTCAAAATTGTAAAGTCAATATGGCAGAATTGTTAAAAGCACATATGTACAAATATTCTTTTTCCATACATAAAGTATTTGGCATAATTATAACAATCATACTGCATCAACAACTGTTTGCTTTTATTTTTACTTTTTTTACACATAATGGTATCTCTTATTAAAATTAACCAGTTATATACAAAAATACTTGAACATTTATTATAGAAAACCTCTATAACCAGCCTCAACAGCATATACCTGCTGAATGGTTTCATTAAGAGAATATAAAAAAGTGGTCACTGCCTTCCAGGTAAGCTACCAACGAAATAAACATGGTTAAACTAAAATGAGCTTCCCAACAAAAGAGGGAAAATATTTAACAGTATGATTTAAAATACAGTTCATATCTATTGTCAATTGAGTGTTATAAACAGTCAGTAAAAGAAAAAAAGATATAAAATACATTACTACAGACAAGGTGCTTTTTTCACACTTCTACAACTGTGGCATTAGCATCCCTACCTAGATCTAAGATGCTATGTTGCAATATTCAAGCTAGAGAAGTCTACAGCAATCCTCCTTCAACAGAAAGACGACAGGTCAGCTAAGACAAACTCCACTGGTAAAAGTGGAGAGTCGTGAGGAATTTTTTATTTTGTGCAGGATTGAAAGTTAATGCCCTTGCCTTTGATAAGTCCTTTTGCCATTTAATCATGCTAATACATTTTCACTAAGTTTTTTTTTCTTCACTTAAGCTATTAATTTAATACTGTCCTGTATTGATTCCTGAATTCTTGCTAATGGGGCACAGTCATTTGTGCCTCTTTAATACTTGAGCACTTGCTCTTGTTCAATGACAAATTTTATATAGGAAACTATCAAGAAAGGAAGCGCAAAATTCAAGTAAACATTTCTTCTGGAGTCTCTTGCTTAATCTAGCTGATTGGAACTCTGAAGCAAATTGCACCTTGAAAAGAAATACAGTAGATACCATGGTGTCAGGGTGGTAAGGGATTTAGCAACCAATTCGCGAAATAGCATTTTAAGAATGTAGACAGCAGTCAAACAGCAAAAGCAACCTTAAAGAAGCATTTTGTTTCAAGAACAAAACAATTTCCAGTCCCAATCCTTGCAACCCTTTAAGTATACTGTCTTGCTCACCTGCTTGAACTTTAATTCTGATGATCTGCACTGATAATCTGCTCAGGGGAAGAGCCAAAATCCTTGCCTTATTTACAGAAGTCTTCTAAAATAAGGACCACTGTGTTAGGAGGTACACTGACTTAAGCTTTCTCCAAGTATCAAGTATTCAGTAAAAAGGATACAACATTGTCACACACTGTATTGTCTGACAATATCGTATTGGTTTTAAGATTAAACTATATAAAAAAAAGTGAACATAAAAAGGTACAAAAGGAGTCTTTATCACTATTTACCACTTTCAAATGAGAAACGTTTTAATGAAATTCAGCCATACTTCATTTAACATCTGGCGTTTTAGATCAGCAACTTTTAATATTGTGCAACATGATATTAATAAGCAAGTTTTAATTCCATTCATCGAAGGATCTGAGTAAGTTATTAAAGTGCCTACACTAAATGTCTTCTCATCATACTTCTTATTTTGTAAACGGGCAAAGAATGCATCGCAGGTACATAGAAAAGTGACTTATAACTGAGAGACCTTGCGGGGCAGGGGCCTGGGCCGTGGGCCGGGGTCAGTCCTCCGGGCCCCATTCTCCAGGTGGCTGGATCGCGCTGCCAGAGGCTTGGGGGGCAGCGCGGGCGGCTCGGGCGTGACGGGGATGGAGAGGCTGTGAGGTAGCGGGACAGGGCGCCGCAGAGTCCGCTCGTAGACGCTGTACGGGGGCGGGGTCTTGCTCTCCTTGCGCACCGGCTCCTCCCCGCCGTAGCTCGGCACAGGCACCGGCATCGGCACCGGCACCGGCACCGGCAGGGGGACCGACTGTTCATTCACCTGATTTTCAAAGCCCGAGGTTTCCGACGTGCTGCACCGGCTGAGAGAAGAAATCCCACTGCTGTAGCTGCCCGACAAGACGGGGGAGTTGGAGATGAGTCCTGGTGAGTGGTACTCCACCTGGAGAGGGGGTAAAAGACTGCACAGAGCCCTGCTCCGGGGAGAAGGAAACGAGAGGGAGACACAGTATTGAGTCGTGAACGCAGATGCGCTGAAATGCGCGCCCCCATGCGGAGGCCCCCAGAACCTCCAAAGCCAGCTGCATCAGGAGATGCAGCCTTTAAGGAGGTGATTAAGGTAAAAGGTCATTACGGTGGATCCTAATCCAAGTTGACTGGTGTCCTTAGAAGAAGAGGCATTTGGACACACAGGGAGACGCCAAGAATGCGACACACAAAGACCTTGCAGGAAGGGCGGTCTGCAAGCCCAGGAGGGAGGCTTCGGGGAAACCAAGGCTGCCACGCCTTGATCCTGGACTTCTAGCTGCCAGAATTGAGAAAATACATTGCCGGTGTCTAAGCCACCCAGTTTGTGGTATTTTATGGGGGAAGCCCGAGCAGACTAATACACTCACACTCAAATTTGAGTGTTGTCCTTTGTAGCACTGAAAATGCACACCAGACGTTTATCTGCCAGGGCCACCAGTCCTTGAGTTCAGGTCACCGCCCAGTTTACTCCTTATTTTCAGATAGAGGATACATGAGCTAGGCATGGTGGCTCACGCCTGTAATCCCAGTACTTTAGGAGGCCGAGGCACGGATCACTTGAGGCCAGGAGCTCGAGACCAGCCTGGGCAACACGGCAAAACCCCATTTCTACTAAAAAATCCAAAAAGTTAGCTGGGTGTGGTGGCTCATGCCTGTAATCCCAGTTCCTCTGGGAGGATGACCTGAGCCTTGGGAGGTTGAGGCTGCAGTGAGCCGTGATCCACCAGGGCACATGAGACTCTGTCTCGAAAAATAATTTTAAAAAGGTACCCACCAAGATAATTTGGAAGCACACATTAGTCCTATAGTTTGGAAGAGAGGGAACTGGCCAAAAAAAAAAAAAAAAAAAACCAAACAAAAAAAACACTGTACAACCTTTGGGGGCCCTATTCGCCTTCCCAGGTCAGCAGGGCATGCTGCAGGCCAGGAGCCAGGGCCGCTGAGCACGCTCAGCTCAGAGGACCCAGAGAGCTGAGGAGGAGGAGCAGAGGCACCCAAGGTCCTGCACCTGATTTCTCCAGCCATCACTCCAGACTCCTGAGCTGAACTGGCAAACTGGCAGCTCCCAGGCTGTAGCCTGAGAGGTGAGCCGTTTCATCAGCAGGGTTTTTTAAAAACCTGATTTAGTTGTTATTTTTTAACATTTCACATTTCACATGAAACTCCAGAATTCTGGCAGTTCATAAGGAGCTAGAAGTTCTGGCTACAATGGCACACATTCTCTTAATAGAGAGAATCTTTAAAAGCTGAGCAGGGGCTGTCCCTTTTCAATTTGCCAGTTCCCACTATGCCATGTGGGGACTATGCCCAGCCTCCTTCCTTCATTTATGTCAGCTGTCTGGCTCCATTTGGCATCTGAGTTTGTTGCTTTCCCAACTGGTATCCCAAGGAAAACGAGTCCTAAGAGATGTTCTGTGAAAAGAGGGTTCTGCTGGGAAATGCTGCACACCATATACTCCTTGTGTATATTCAAAACATACTCGCATTTTCAAGTCTTAGAATAAAGGAATACAAATAATTTTGTTCAGCCCAGTGTTTTCCAAACGGACTTGACTACAGACCTTTTTTTCCCCGCTTATTACATAATGTCCTGGAAAACTAATGTTCTGTGGCATACACTTTGAGAAATGCTATCTTAAGCTAACTTTGGTCTCTCTTTGTAAACAAAATAACGCTGGTAGATATACATCCTGTCATTTAGTAGAAGCCTAAAATGAAGGCCAATTAAGAGTTCCCAATTCACTGCTACCTCTGTCAAAAGTTAGACCTGAAATGCAAAATATGGCAGGTCAGCTCAGTCTTTGCTGTAGGGTTAGACCCATAGTTTAATGGCTGGCGGGGGAAAAAAATCCCCAAACCCCACTAAACTCTATCAGTTAAGGCAGCACACTGCAAAGCTAGTAACATGGTAGCAGTATACCCCCTAATGTAACCCAGGAGATATAACACAAATGTTCGATCTATGTTCTTTTCCTTCAAACCCTACATATAAAGACATGGCTTCGGACTGTATATGGCCAGTAAAAATATACACAGGTCTGCTGAAAGACAGCATATACCAGCTTGCTAACTAAGACTATTTCATAGCTATTCAAACATTTTTAGCCCTTGGGTTCTTTTTAATGTTTAAGAATTAATCTCTAAGACTTATTTTCTTACTACCCAACAAAAATTAAGTTGAAAAATACAGATGATAATTCCTTAGCAACGTGTGGGAGCTCTGTGTAAGGGTAAATGTAAAAGTGTGGAAAAGCCATATTGCTTTCCTTTCCATCACATCAAGGTGACAGGCTATGGCTTCCAGAGTGAATGCTGTCACAGGTACTTCATAATAACAGCTGCATTACAGAATGAGAACAAAATGAGCTAATCACTTGCACTTACCCATGAATTTCTACATCAGAAATTTTGGCAATGCAAGGGAATCACACTTCTTTGCAATTTTATCCATTGTGCGGAGGGAGGCGAATTGTTTTCCAGTTTGTCAATTTCTATCAGCAACTATAGTTAGCACCACAGATGCATTGGATCGCAACCTGCCCCATGTGTTTGTAGAGGCTAATTTGTCTTTTGAACATTAGCTAGAACTAGCTCATCAACACAAAAGACATGGAGCATGTAAATCCTAAGTCACTCAGGTACAAAATCATTCTTTCAACACACTTCATATTTGCCTCTAGTGCAGCTGTTCTGAACACCAATCTCTCACACACTGACAATCCTTGAAGCTAGTCTGATTCAATTTGGATAGAGACTAAATATTATTCTTTATCTTCGTGAGGGACTTTTTTATGTTTAAAGATGTTAAATAGCCCATGTCTGCAAACCAATTCAAATGTCTGACCTTTACAGCTTTCCAGTTTGTTCCCTAGAAATTTTAAAAATCCATATTACTGCCTTGTTTTTCATGATCAAGTATGTATTTCTAATGTAAATGAGAAACTTGGTATAAAATATTAAAAGAGACTGTTAGGTTTGGCTTTGATAAAATGGGTGAGGCTAATGATAAAGGCAAAAAGACACAGAGAATATTTAATAGATCTTGATAGTGATGTTTCTCAATCTAAGTGTGTGTGTGTGTTTGATGTGCCTTAAACTAAAAGGCCAGGCTGAAAATTTTCTAGGAGGTACATTAGGACCACATTCCTTTCCTAATTCAGTATATGCATTGACTTCAGTTTGCAAGTTCTCACTGCTACCATTTGGAGAATGAGGCTAATCATCGAAAAACAAATGGCTGCATTCGTGGAGGAGGCACCCAGAGGGGAAAGTCCAGTGTTGTTTTCTTACCCAGCTTCCCCATCCCTGCTTGATATGTTCTTTGCCTTGTCCCTGAAAATTAAAGCACCTTTTGATATATCCGGGATGAGTCTTAGAGAAAAAGAAACCTGGGCCAGTCTCTAGCCTCAGTCGAAAGACGGGCCTTTACCTTCAATGGAGATCGCCCGGCAGGCGAGGGGGATACTGATGTCGTGTGTCTTGCTGGTGAAGCTGTCAATGGGGAGAGAGATAACATTTCAATTAAGAAAAACCAGACGATTGACTATCTGCACATGCTCTCTGTGTTACTAAACCCAGACAGATGATCCAATGCACAAAGACTTTCTAAGCAAAGGGGGTGGTGAGGATGGGGCAGAAGCTAAATGATGCCTATCTAGAACGGGTTCTCACAAAGGGCGGCACTGCCAAGATATGGGAGCATCAGCGAAAAGTTATCATGGCATATATGATGCTTTGACCAAATGACAGGTTCCCAAACTCATCCAATGTCCTTTCCATTTTCCCGAAGTCCAGGTGCTTCTGCACTGCTTACTCTGTCTCATAAGGTGCTTTTAGGTGTGAGGTGGTAGGGAGCAGTCCTTGGGGAACAGCTGTTGTCTTTGGCCTAAGCACCAATGAGAACACCATGGCCACCCCAGCAGCCTGGAACAGGTCTATGGGAATATATTTAATCAGCTCCCCCCAACAACTCCAATACTCCCCAAATAGGTAGAAAACCCTTGGCCATGGCCATACAAGAGGTGCATGGTTTTCCATTTCTTCCCCTAATGCTTATACTCAGGTCTTCCCATTATCCCCTGGTGGTAGGTCTCTATGGATTTCATCATCGTGGCCAAGAAGAGTGAACTGTTTGCTTTTTCGCTCTAGATTTTCCAAGTCCTACTCGTGGGACACAGCATGTGTGATAGCACTGCTCCTGTGTGCACGCTTGTATAGCAAATCCAGCTCTCTAAAGCACAGTCCTGTATGGTAAAGGCTGGCCGTGACACAGTCAACAGGGTGAGGGTCAGCCACATTTCTCAATTCCACAGAGATGTTTCGGTGAACTCTGGGCATGTTGCTCAGAGTTAGCTGCCACTCTCCCAGCTGTCACAGTGAGGTTTGTAACTCATAACAAAACTACTGAAAGGCTGTAAGGAAGAAAGACAGTTACAGAGCCCCACAACAGTGACCACAGATGATGACATAAGAACAGAATATGAGAGCAATCAGTGCAGAAGGGATGGCAGCCCTGCCAGTGAACTTGGGAAGGGTAAGGTCACCTGTGTGCTCTGGGTCCTAAGGGGTCAGGAAGAGTGCTCCATGATCACACTGGTGGTATGCATCCTCTCTCTTGCACTCTTGAACGCTGGATCATGCTGTCAGCACGTGTCACATTCTAATACCAGCATTAGTTCTCCTATCCTGTTGATTGTGGGTGATGATTATGGAAGAAAATCATGTCTGTATGGAGAAGCTGATCCTGATGGGGAACTATATTCCTGCCTTAATGGTGGCAGAAAGTTTATTGTTCTCTGGGACCCTCTTCCTTTTGACTCAGGCAGTTGCTGATACCACCATGGTGGCCCCTGCAACTACAGCACATTTGCAGAAATATTTCTCTGGAAAGGCGATTTCCCATAGCAACCTAAAATAGTTCCATCAGTATCCTTGTCTTCAGGTTCGAACTGGCCTAGAAACCTAAGGACCATCAATATTACTCCTTAAAAAATGCTTTGCAGGTTCTCAACTTTAGGGACACAACCAGGTTTAAATTGGAGACTGCTTGAATATATGTACATTGTGAATGAGATACAAATAATTTGGCCAATAAATTTTAGGCCTCTGCACACATACTGATATACTAATGCAGGTGATCAAGAAGCTTAAAGTTATTTCTTGTTTTCTTTGAAGACCTCATATGCCTTTAAAAAATTATTGGTGACTTGACTTTGGGCTTTGACAAGTAGAGAGTAAATTGAGTGGCACACAGTTTATTGTATTTTGTTGCAGGGTCTCACTCTGTTGCCCAGGCTAGAGTGCAGTGGTGCACTCTTGGTTCACTGCAACCTCTGCTTCCTGGGCTCAAGCAATTCTCCCACCTAAGCCTCCCAAGTAGCTAGGACTATAGGTGTGTGCCACCACAACTGGCTAATTTTTGCTTTTTCTTGTAGAGATGGGGTTTTGCCATGTGGCACAGGCTTGTCTCAAACTCCTGGGCTCAAGTGATCTGCCTGCCTCGGCCTCCCAAAGTGCTGGGATTACAGGTGTGAACTACCTTGTCTGGCCCATAGTTTATCTTAAAAAGAGGTAAAGAAGGATGAGATGCTAGACTACAGCAAATGAAACATGAACAATCTAGAAAAATCTATGAAAGAAATCATGTCATTTTTTGTTCTTGTTTTTAGGCTAGTTGTATTTGTAAAACTTCAAATCCACCATAGACATAGGTAAGTGCTGAAAAAACTCTCCCATCCAGAATAAGCAAAGCTAGTAAAACAGGGCAGGTCCCTCTTAAAAATGGCCCCACAGGCCGGGCACGGTGGCTCAAGCCTGTAATCCCAGCACTTTGGGAGGCCGAGACGGGCGGATCACGAGGTCAGGAGATCGAGACCATCCTGGTGAACACGGTGAAACCCCGTCTCTACTAAAAAAAATACAAAAAACTAGCCGGGCGAGGTGGCGGGCGCCTGTAGTCCCAGCTACTCAGGAGGCTGAGGCAGGAGAATGGCATAAACCCGGGAGGCGGAGCTTGCAGTGAGCTGAGATCCGGCCACTGCACTCCAGCCTGGGTGACAGAGCGAGACTCCGTCTCAAAAAAAAAAAAAAAAAAAAAAAAAATGGCCCCACATGTAGGTCACCAAGCAAGTTCAGGAGGCAAGGAGGCCTGTTATTACTATAAATTCACAAAGCTTAAGATCCATTTTCAGTGGTTCTTAAAATCTAGTGAGCAGAAGGATCACTAGATCACTGAAAGGTTTCATAACAATACAGATATTAGGGTCTTACCCCAGAAAAACTTAGATTCTGATTCAGTAGGTGTGAGGTTAGACCTGAGAATTTATTTATTTATTTATTTTTTGAGACAAGGTTTGTCTCAATGGCCCAGGCTGAAGTGCAGTGGTGCCATCTTGGATCACTGCAACCTCCGTCTTCTGGGTTCAAGCCATCCTCCCAAGTAGCTGGGACTGCAGGTATGTACCACCACACCTGGCTGATTTTTGTATTTGTTGTAGAGACGGGGTTTTGCCATGCTGCCCAGGCTGGTCTTGAACTTGTGAGTTCAAGTGATCCACCCGCCTTAGTCTCCCAAAATGCTGGGATTACAGGTGTGAGCCACCACACCTGGCCAAGATTTTGCTGCTTAAACCACCACCTGAGCGGAGGCAGTACCCTGAATCAACCCTTTGAGAAATACAGTCCTTGCATAAAGACCTCTCAAAGCAACAGATAACTGCGGATGCAAAGTTAATGACTCTGATAAGCTTGTGGAGCATAACTGTTAGTCAATAGCTATTTAGAGGCAAGTGGAAACTTTGGCATCAGTCCTGAATAAGACTGAAGAAAGTAGCTGAGTTAGCAGAGGTTGATAAGAATGAAGTGGGTCAAAGTGAAGGTTAGAGAAGATGCTCGTGACCTACCAAGTTTAGGGTGCCTCCCCGAATTTGAGAATGGTGGCTTGGTAAAGAGCACTCTATAAAATCTGAGAGGCTTGCTTGGAACGGACCATTGTTTGACCCCGTGTAATAGAAGTTCAGGAAAGAGGGAGACAATTGTCAAGCAATTACGCAGCTACTAAGGTTTTTATCCCAGAAATCAAATGCCTACCTTTCTCTCAGGAATTCAGGACAAGCTGGAGTAGTCAATAAAAGTTATTTTATAAAAGTGATTGTTCAAATGCTTCAAATACCCACCAGTCTGTGTGGGTCTTGGAGGGACAGGGGGAGAGATAAGTTTCCCACTATCCGACATGTTCTTGGCTTCCTTCCCACTGTCCAGGCTCCAGCTGCTAGGGGTGGGGTTCACAGCTGGAAGGGAATAACACAGCTAAAAACACATGGTCCAGTTTTGCCCTTCCAATGCTTGAGATCTTAGAAGAAAGTCAGAATTATCCAGAATGAAAAAATTAACTGGATGAAAAACAAAACAGGAAACTTCTTGAATACTAAATCTTTATTCAATTGGCTGCCTAACAGTTATAGTTACCATTTAACTGGGCGCTAGCAAGTCTCTTCATTTCCCTTAGTGCTGTCAAAGGGAACTACAAATCTTTACACCGGGGTGTAAAACTTGCTGAGAATTACACATGTGTTTAGATGCTGGATAACAGACGGAAGATGTAGTCACTGGACTATTTTAAAACTTGGTTTTTAGTAGACATTTCTGGACAAGTGACACCTCAAAATGGAGAAGACAATGACATACTAATATTTTAACTATCTGGCAGATTCTTGGGAAAGAACAGCCATGCCACATTATCTCATTGATAACTCTTTGAGGAAAGAACTTTCTGAAATCAATGAATTATACTGAAATATGTCCTTAAAAAATGATTTGAAATACAGTATCATTCTTATTTTGTAATTTGTCTGCTCTGTGCTTCGGTAAAATGCAGGAATATGGAGTAATCCTGGCAGGAATAAGGGCAGGATATGCTGGTTGTAAATAGCCTCTATGCAATGAGGTTTACATCAAATCTGAGGTCCAGTGACTCACTCCCTGTAGAGACACTGCCATCTGGTGGGCATGTTGAGAATTTTAACATTTTACCACTCATTTTCATTTAATGGATGGAGTTACCCCTCTTAAAATTCTTTTTCTCTATTCTTTTAAATTTGCATTGTGGTTTGCTTTTTTTTTTTTTTTTTTTTTGAGACGGAGTCTCGCTGTCTCCCAGGCTGGAGTGCAGTGGCGCGATCTCGGCTCACTGCAAGCTCCGCCTCCCGGGTTCACGCCATTCTCCTGCCTCAGCCTCCCGAGTAGCTGGGACTACAGGCGCCCGCCGCCACGCCCACCTAATTTTTTGTATTTTTAGTAGAGACGGGGTTTCACCATGTTAGCCAGGATGGTCTCGATCTCCTGACCTCGTGATCCACCCGCCTCGGCCTCCCAAAGTGCTGGGATTACAGGCGTGAGCCACCACGCCCGGCCTGTGGTTTTCTTTAATAGAGGGGGTGAGAAAAATACCACATTCCTTAGTTCTGACAAAGATCAACATGTGACTTGTAACATTAAAGCTAAATTTGTGTTTTAAAATAATTTGGCCTAAGACTTCACTAATTTCCATCTTCCAAGGAAAGTTCTAATGTATCGGTGTACCCAAATGACAATACAGTTTATTTCTTAATGAGGGCAATTAAAAGGCACTTTCCCAGAATATTTCATTAATGACTCTTGATTTATTGGTCTGGGGAACTGCTCTTATTTTTGAGGCTTGACCCTGAGAGAGGTGAATGGGTGACTTGCTGCAAGCCCTGACCTGTAGCTGAGGAAATCGTGTTTAATCTGCTCTTCGTCTTCCTGCTGTGTTGCAGACTGATCCTAATTGGCTATTTACTGCTATCCATGTGTTTGGTTCTCATTTTGTGTGACCTTGAGGCAGGGCACACTCCATTATGCACTGGATTGCAATTCTTAAATGGCATTTAATTGTACAAGATCCGTATCTGAGTCACAACAAACAACACATGAGTTGGCTGAATGAGCTTTGTAAGGGAGACAAAGGATGGGACCACCGAATCGATCTGGGAGAAGCTATTTTCACTGTGCTGAACAAGGAGCCTAATTGGCAACTTTGTTTCAGGAAGAGGAGGCATTGCCTGGGTGACTCACTGGATGATAACAAAAGACCATTGAACATAGGCGTTCCTATCTTGCTCAGATTCTGCTGTTAAAATCTTATAGGAAAACAGCTTTTGATAAAATGATCATGAATAACTGTCTTTCATTAATCCCCTAAAGAGCATACTAGTCCTGATCATTAAAGCGCTAGAGCACTGCTTTCCACACAGACACACAGAAGACTGGAGAACATGAGGATAAAACAAGCCCTTACACATTCCAGGCCTGATCATGCGGCTGGCCTTACCTTTTTCAGGTGCAGAGAGATTTGGGTCACTGCGTGGCAAGGCCCCGTCTCCAATATGATTAAACAGCATCCTCTGCAAAGGTACAAGGGTTGATTTTTATGATGTGATATACGGACATGTGAAACCTTCTAGAAAATGAGATGATTATCCCCTCACTAAAACTTTTGGTTCAAAATAATTTTTATATGATAGGATGAGCCTAGGAACAAAGAATTTAATTAGATTTAAGTAAAAGGGGGTGGGAAGAGCCTTAGGTTTTGAGAAAGAGTGTTTGAAAAGTTTGTATTACATTTTAAATGTAAATGGTAAATGTTCATGATAAAATGGAAGGTAAAAAATAAATAGTAAATAGCAGTTGTGCCATGAAGTTCTTTTTTTTTTTCTTTTCTTTTTAGAGATGGAATCTCACTATTATTGCCCAGGCTGGTCTTGAACACCTGGGCTCAAGCAGTCCTCCCACCTTGGCCTCCCAAAGTGCTGGGATTACAGGCATGAGCCACCACACCTGGCCTGTATGGAGTTCTTTATAAATACAAATGCTACGGTGGTGATATAAAACAGAAATAAGAATTAAAGGAGAAATATTAGTTCAAAAAATCACTTGCAAATGAAATTTAACCCCTGCATGTTAAAAATCCTTTATTAGGTTAAAAAAATGAAATAGTTGGCCGGGCGCGGTGGCTCAAGCCTGTAATCCCAGCACTTTGGGAGGCCGAGACGGGCGGATCACGAGGTCAGGAGATCAAGACCATCCTGGCTAACATGGTGAAACCCCGTCTCTACTAAAAAATACAAAAAACTAGCCGGGCGAGGTGGCGGGCGCCTGTAGTCCCAGCTACTCGGGAGGCTGAGGCAGGAGAATGGCGTAAACCCAGGAGGCGGAGCTTGCAGTGAGCTGAGATCCGGCCACTGCACTCCAGCCTGGGCGGCAGAGCGAGACTCCGTCTCAAAAAAAAAAAGAAAAAAAAAAAAAATGAAATAGTTGATAGTCTACAATTTTTAACTTATAAAAATGCCAGCTTTACATGGTTTTACCTAATATATTAAATAGAAAGTACCAAGTCCTTAAAAGTAGATGTACTACAGCAATGCGCACTATTGAAATTTTGGCAATATATTTGCTAAAACCAGAAAACTTGGGAGGCTAATCAGAGAAGACTTTCAGAGTTGCCCATGCTGGCAACAAGTTCTCCTGGAGCACAACAAACTGAGAAATTCCCCTGCAGCATCATCGAGTGACAAAGGGAAATAGCTAGTCCAGCCAAATGCACTCAGATATAATTTCTGCAAGACATCAGCGCTGTGCAGAGGCGGTACCCCGGGACTTTCCGGAGGATCACACAATCAGCAAAGACAAACCAATCAAGCCAAATCCCACTCGTGCTCATTCACTTCCAGATGCGGCTACAGACTTCTGCCAGGATAGTGTAGAAAAACAGAGAAATTAGCTGGCGTAGAAATAACTATTTTTCTCTGCTCCTAAATTATTCCCAAATAATCTTTAAAACTCAGAGGTTACCCATGAATCTTCAACTTTGAAACCAACCTTCAAGGCTCTCGAAGTGCCCAAGGGCCGAGCCCAAGTCTCTGCTCTCAAAAAAACAGGGATCACTTCAAAACCAAGTTCAGGCAGGGGCTGAGGGCCATGCTGCCTTCCTCCCATGAGGAGTTGACAGGGAAAGGCCGACGACTGAACCCCTCTTTTCTCATGCATTCAAGAATGGCAAAGGCAAACAAATTGCTCCTATACTCATGGGTACCCAGAAAGGAATCCACTGCAGCTCTTTTAAATAGGTCTAGGCAAAGGCAGAGACTGCTGGGCAGGAGAATGCTTCTCTTCAAGGGTATTTTCCAGTCCTGAGCAACCGACGGGCACCACGTTCCTGACTGCGCTCCTCTGCCGCAACCGCATTCCTGGCCGTCAGTGGATCGGAGAGCACCGGCGGCCGCGGTTCGTGTCTTTGGGCGCCAAGCAGAACATGATGCGCCGCCTGGAGAACGAGGCGGAGAACCACTACTGGCTGAGCATGCTCTACATGACCGGGTAGCAGGAGCGCGGCCACGCCGCAGTGCGCAGGAGGGAGGCCTTCGAGGCCTTAAAGGCGGCCGCCACTTCCAAGTTCCTCCCGCATAGATTCATTGTGGACCAGCTCGACCATCTCAGTGTCACCAAGTAATGGTCCTAACCCTTGGATTTTATGGATCACGGGGCTGCCCATCTTTACCTGGTCCTGGAACTGAAAAACTGTAGCTACTGTGAAAATGAGCCTTTGGACCAGTCTTTATTAAAACAAACAAACATGAGTAGTCTGCATATAGAATATCTAGGGCTCTAAACCCTCCAATACTTAAAAGTGTAATCGCTGTCCTGTCGTTTCTTTAGTCTGATAGGAAGATAGGGATTTTCTCAGTCACATATTTTAAAGGAAAGCTGCAATAAAGCCACAGACTATGATTTGAACAAAAAAAAAAAAAAAAAAAAGGGTATTTTCCTAGTCTAAGACGTTCCCCCAGACTTCTGTTACATCCACAGGGCATGCAAACACACACAGGCACTTTATTCACCCAACTACTTTGCGTAATGTTTAAGCAGCAGCAATGAAATAGATCGAGGAGGGTAAATTTCCCATTTCCCTTTTAGCTTCACTGCCAAGCAACTACCATGTGTCCCTATCAGAAATATGGCTCAGGCCCGGGCATGGTGGCTCATGCCTGTAATCACAGCAGTTTGGGAGGCGGAGGCGGGTGGATCACCTGAGGTCAGGAGTTCAAGACCAGCCTGGCCAATATGGCAAAACACCGTTTCTACTAAAAGTACAAAAATTAGCCAGGCGTGGTGGTGCATGCCTGTAATCCCAGCTACTTGGGAGGTTGAGACAGGAGAATCGCTTGAACCTGGGAGGCAGAGGTTGCAGTGAGCCAGGATTGTGCCGCTGTACTCCAGCCTGGGTGACACAGTGAGATCCTATCTCAAAAAAAGGAAAGAAAAAAAAGAAACACGGTCCAGGCAGAAATTTCTAACCATGGGCAGCAGACAGAGGTGCACTCTTCACCAGTTGGATTGGTCTGACACTGCCCAGCTGCTTGCTTTTGGCAGCTACCATGTGTTTCTGCAGAGATATGTAAGCAATTCCAGAATCCTCCTTGTTTTCTAGTTCCTCTACCCTACAAGGATACCTGCGAAGGCTCCACGGGTGTTGGATAGATGGCACTGCATGGTCTGTCTCTTGGGGACAGGCAAGAGTTTTCTCGGGAATGTTTGTGTTTGTCAGACAACAAAGGAGAAGCTGGGAAGAGAAGGAGAGAGGATCATCAGCATGGTAGTGGTGCTGCACCTGTTTGGAGAAGAGAGCCTGAACACGTGGCAGCTGGCCATAGTTCCCAGGACTAGAATGTTCTCTGGGCACCCTTGGTCTTCCCCACACTCTGGCACTGACCTCTGGCACTCGATGGAGCAGAACTTGTCACATTAGGTGAAGCCGAGTGAGTAGAACTCAAGCTTGAGGTAGATGGACTTGGCTGGAAACACACAGGGAGCTATTATCACACCCTGATTAAAGGCTGCCCACAACACTGACATATTTGAAACAAAATCATCAACTTCTTTTTCAAATCAGCGAAAAAAAAAGCCCATTTAACAATATAGAAAAATCTTAATAACTTAGATAGACAAAGAAGTCTGCATGAATTAATAAAAAGTCTGAGATTTTGACTCCTGCCAAAAGAATGCCTTCGTGTTAGATTCAGCTACATACTGTGACTTTGTACCAGTTAGTAGCGCATTCCTTGGTTGAGGTATAAGTAGACAGACTTCCAGCCTAGGGCCCAAAAATAGGTGAGTATTTCTAAAAGGCATAAAATGTGCCTTCTCGTTATCTGTAAAAGTAAGTTTAACCGGGCATGGTGGCTCACGCCTGTAATCCCAGCACTTTGGGAGGCTGAGGCGGGCAGATTACGAGGTCAGGAGATCGAGACCATCCTGGCCAACACAGTGAAACCCTGTCTCTACTAAAAATACAAAAACAAAATTAGCCGGGCATGGTGGCGGGCACCTGTAGTCCCAGCTACTTGGGAGGCTGAGGCAGCAGAATGGCGTGAATCTGGAAGGCGGAGCTTGCAGTGAGCCAATATCACGCCACTGCACTCCAGCCTGGGCAACAAAGCAAGACTCTGTCTCAAAAAAAAAGTTCAAAGCATGAATTTGGAAATATGTGTTATGCCTGTTTTTCAAAGACAGTGGCGAGGAAAATTTCAGCTTAGTCTTACTGAACTATCATAAATGCCATATTAGTAGTGTTTAAATAACATGTTTGGTTGCAGGAGTTATACTGGCTCTAAAATCCCTAAAAACTGCATTTTTCTTGTGTTAAAAAAAAAAAAAAAAAACTTTGGAAACTTTCTGACATGTACCTAAGTAAAGAGAATTTTAAAACAGACCCTCAAATCATGTATTTTTTTTTCTTTTCTTTGAGACAGTCTTGCTTTGTTGCCCAGGCTGGAGTGCAGTGATGTGCTCTCGGCTCACTGCAACCTCCTCCTCCTGGGTTCAAGCGATTCTCCTGCCTCAGCCTCCCGAGTAGCTGGGATTACAGGCGTGTGCCACCATGCCCGGCTAATTTTTGTATTTTTAGTAGAGACGGGATTTCACCATGTTGGCCAGGATGGTCTTGAATTTCGGATCTCAAGTGATCTCAAGTTTGCCCACCTCGGCCTCCCAAAGTGTTGGGATTATAGGCATGAGTCACTGCACCTAGCCAAATCATGTCGTCTTAAAGAACAAAAAGCCATTTTGGAATGCTAAGAGGGGCTGGGCACAGTAGCTCACGCCTGTAATCCCAGCACTTTGGGAAGCCAAGGTGGGTGGATCACTCGAGGTCAGGAGTTCGAGACCAACCTGGCCAACATGGTGAAATCCCATCTCTACTAAAAATACAAAAATTAGCCGGGCGTGGTGGTGCACGCCTGTAATCCCAGCTACTCATGAGGCTGAGGCACGAGAACTGCCTGAGCCCAGGAGGCGGTGGTTGCAGTGAGCCAAGATCGCACCACTGCACTCCAGCCTGGGGGACAGAGTCAGACCCGTAAAATAAACAAATAAAAAGGCAAGCTAAGAGGCAGCTAGTAAGTGGCGACACACTCTGAGAGTCCTGGACTGCAGAAGGAACTTGGGGCAGGTCTCAGAGCGGAACCCTGTGCAGAGTACCTGGGCTTTTCCATCGCTTGCTGATGTCATCTTAGAGCGATGGGGCAGTTTTAAGAGAAACGTCTTTGTAGACTCTAGAGACCCATAAAGCAAGAAGAGTGTTTAAAGGTTTGTCCTTAAGCCAAGTTCTTGCTTGTTGGTCTGTTCATCAGCACAGCAGAATGAACAGAAACACTCATGACTGAGACAGAAAAGGAATAAACACAACCAGACAAAAAGCTAATTAAGTACCTGCATGTTAAAGACTTCATCAGAGCTTTCTGATTGCCCTGTAATATTGCTTACTTCAGCAGAAGCTTGTGAGGACAGTGAGGAGGAAGAATATCGGTTGACAGCTGGGTAACTTAATGGGCTGTTTTGGAGGAAAAAAAAGGACATTAACTCAGTCTCCAAATTGTCATTATCATGTGCTAGAATGCTATGAAACCAAAGCGGGGGGAGAATATATCCCATTTTGTTTTCTCCTGTTTGCCTCAATATAATCAAATGTTTGAGTTTATTTATTTCTCATGCTGTTGCTGTTTCACCAGTGGCAGATGTCTGCAGCTGCCTCGTGGGTTAGTTATTTCATTAAGAAATAGCGTATTTGACAAATTGTGCCATAAAGAATGAGAGAACCATTCCAGATCATCTTGTGGGTGAGGCCAAATTGTAAGATAATTTGGAATATGACTTACCTGCGTCTAGGAATTACCCTGGTACCATCTGGGCTCACAGAGGCAGGTGCTGAGTTTCTACACACACGAGGGCTTCCATTAGGAAAATGGACAGGACTGGCTTGCATACAAGCAGAGAACTCCTAAAGATATAGTAAAGGAAATATCTCATTACAGTAATGATATGGGCAAAATTACTTATGAGATAGGTTAGCATACTAGACACACATCCTAATTGTCATCAAATCTTTACATAGGGAGCTATTAAAGCAAGTTCCAGAATTATTTGGCTTTTCCTCGCTTACATTTGTGTTTTCCCAAAAGGAAAGCCTCGCAAATAGCAGACAAGGCAATTGTATTTGAGGGCTCCCTGGTAAAACAGTGCAGTTTGGTAGAAAAACCAAAAGATGTCACTATTGGATATATCATCATCCCTTTAACAAGCAAACGGCAGTGGTCAGGCTGCCCCGCCATGGACACCTAAGTGTACATACCTGTATCCCTAAGCTCGACTTCATCACAAAGAATTGGTCGACCAGCTTTTTGTGAAGGGGTCTCATATCTTGAGGTACAAACTTCTCATGCACGGCCAAACCAAATTCCAGAATCTGTGCCTTAATTAACAATATAAGGAAAAAACCTCACATCAATGACTACCTCTCACTAAGTGCCTGCTATGGGCCGAACACTTTACTATGCAGTTTGCTTACATTACTGCTAATCCTCTGCCTCTGACAAGGTAGGAACAGTTGTCACTTTACAGGTGAAGAAAAACTGAGGATCTGAAAAATCCTTCATGGATAAAAGACAAATGGGGATTAGAACTTGGTTTTGATTTCGGACTTAATTTTCCTACTCCCCCAGGCTTCTTTCCCACGTATTTTAGATCTATAATTACAATGCTTCGTAACAGTTATGTGTCTTTTGGACACTTCCTTCTCTTCCCAGGGTGGAGAAGGAATAGGGGCGGGCACTGCTCCCTGTTAAGAGGGCCAGCTATTCTCCCCTAAGGATCTCTTCTTTGCATGGCACCCTCTCCCGACAATTCCCTTCTCTGTCCCATCAGGTTCCTCTGTGCTCATCCCTCCCTCCCACAGACTTTCAGAATCTGCCTGGGAGGATGGGAAAAACGAAAAGGAATTCTATGACAGTTTCTATGCTTGTTTTTGTTTAAAAAGATTATTCCTGGCCAGGTGCGTGGCTCACCCCTGTAATCCCAGCACTTTGGGAGGCCAAGACGGGCTGATCACAAGGTCAGGAGTTCAAGACCAGCCTGGCCGACACAGTGAAACCCTGTCTCTACTAAAAACACAAAAATTAGCCAGGTGTGGTGGCACATGCCTGTAGTCCCAACTACTCGGGTGGCTGAGGCAGGAGAACTGCTTGAATCTGGGAGGTGGAGGTTGTAGTGAACCAAGATCATGCCACTGCACTCCAGCCTAGGTGACAGAGCTAGACTCTGTCTCAAAAACAAACAAAAAAACAAAAAAACAAAAAAAAAATTACTCATATTCACTTATAATTCAACAAGAGAGCAGGTCCTACTTAAAAAACTTTCCTGCTGTGAGGATCCGAAGAGATGAAGGTAAACATTCAACCTTTCTTTGTTCAACCATCAATAGTGTGTGATTCTTTTGATTTGAGCAGCAGCTATCTTTTGTATTTAAAAAATGACCCCCATTCTAACATGGTCAAAAGGACAAATTCCACAGACTGGGAGGAAAACGAATCCTACATCACCACAAGGTTTTGTTGTTATTGTTGCTGTTTTTAATCTTTGCAGCTTGTGAAGATTTTAGGTTGAAAGCTCAGGTCAAACAGGACTGACCCTGGCGGGCTGGGGCATTCAGCACCTTCCCTAAGGGACGGGGCTCTGGATGCTGCCCACTGCCAGCACATTTGCATAACAAATATCAAGGATGCCTTTGAAAGGCACAGTTGGAGTGAAGTGTGTCTGAGGCATAAAGGAAGAGGCCACATCTGTGCCAATGAGGACATGGAAGGGATGTAGGAGGTGAATCTAAACATAGGGGCCCCCAGTCTTCTCCATTTTAAACACTAGCATTAGATGATGACCTCCCTTTTTTTCACAGATTGTTGCAAGTTGCAAGTCTGCTGGGAAGCAGACTCCAGCATGGAGATCATAATATTTATAAGGGTGTACCTTGGGATTGATTGATGCCTGTCAGGGGGAGGGACAGAAGCCGGACTTGACAAGAAAAGAAGTTGGGCTGCACAGCAGTCCTGTCAGCTGCTGCCAAACCCAAGGGACCTCTGGAACGTTTTTAAAAATTTATTCGTATTTTAATCTTTTTAGAGACAGAGTCTCACTCTGCTTCCCAGGAAGGAATGCAGTGGTGTGATCATAGCTCACTGCAACCTCAAACTCCTAGGCTAAGGTGATCCTCCCACCTCAGCCTCCCAAGTAGCTGGGCCTACAGACATGCACCACCACACCCAGCTAGTTTTTAGGTTTTTGTAGAGGTGGGGTCTTGCTATGTTGCGCAGGCTAGTCTTGAATTCCTGGTGTCAGATGATCCTCCTACCTCAACCTCTGGACCTTTAATGATATGTTGGAGTTGTCCTGTGTTGGGCCCAAATGGCCAGGCTTTCTATTGCTTCCTCAGTCTGGGAAGTGCACCACTGAGAAGGTAGCAACCTTGGGCCAAATGGCTCTCTGCAGCCAAGGCAATCCCTGAAGGGCCTGACAGCTGGAGATGTCTGTCGATAGCCACATTTCCTGCAGCTGAGGCAGAGTAAGGCTGTCCTGGAAGAAGCATTGGGGTGGTGCACGTCCCTGTCCTCTACAGAGTTTATCTGAACTACTTTGCAGAGGTCCAGAGAAGGATGGTGCCCTCTCCAGTCCACCTCCCCAGGGAGATGATGAGACTTGGCCAAGGTCACATTGACAGTCATGTGTGCACTGCTTGTCTTATAATAGAAATCTCACATTTCCTAGGCCATGGTTCTTTCCACGACGTTTCAGGAACATAATCAAGCAGGACTTAGAAGAAATAAAGGTTCCCTGGTTTTATTTTTCTTGGGAGTCTTCTTGACCCTGAGCTACCATTTAATTCTGGGGAAATAATTCGGTCAGGCTGAATCCAGCAGATACAGTCCTGGGGTGAAGTGAACCATTCATAAGAGGTAAAACACAGATCTTTAAAAATCAATGAAGGTTAAAGTCATTGCATAATTCTAAGTATTGGATGACCTAAACTGCTCACTTCTAGTATCTACAAACACCCAGAGTCACATTGGGAACTTGACTTATTCTTTATTTCCTTACAGATCAGCTTCAAGTAATTCTTCTCTGTCTTCTATGGCTGCCTCTTTCCAGGCAGTATTAGGTTTTGTGGACTAAGCCTACAGAGCATAAAAAATGGATGAAAACCAGACCCAACCTCATCATTTTCTAATCCAAAGAGCATGCTTTACTTATTAATTTGGCATTATTGAGTAGAAAGAGATGCCTTTGTCACATTTCATCACACATATTCCACTTTTCACAGGAATCAGATGTCTTTATTTCCTGTTTAACACAGGCTTCCAACCATGTCTCCTACCTCAGAGGTTTTCAAACCATTTTCAGGCTGAGAGCTATCAATAGGGACACAGTAGGCAACAGATTACTCATTCCAGTTATTTGTACTTGACGGTTCTAAATAAATAAAATAAACCACACTTCTCTGGGGTAGAAAATGATGAGTTGTATCTAGTTTTGTCCATATCATGTAATCTATAGGTTTACTTTGCAAAATATGACACTGCTTTAAAGCAAGGTCTATTGATTGCCCACTTCCTTATTATAATGCTTACGTAACAATCTCATTCATTCATGCACTCATATTTGGAGTTGGCATCAAGCCTATAGCAAGTCTCTAGGAGGAGAATGTTCAAAGAATGTTTTAAGACACCACATGAAGCTGTTTGTTTCACAGGTTGCGCATCCCTAATCCAAAAACTGAAAATCAGAAATGCTCCAAAATTTGAAGCCTTCTGAGTGCCAACATGATGCCACAAGTGGAAAATTCCACACCCAACCTCATGTAATGGGTTGTAGTCGAAACTTCATGCACAAAATTATTAAAATATTATATAAAATGACCTTCAGGCTATGTGTATCAGATGTATATGAAATAATAAATTTTGTTATTTGACTTGGGTCCCTGAAGGGGTGGCCTGCTCCTCCACACCTGTGGGCGTTTCTCATTAGGTGGAACGAGAGACTTGAGAAAAGAAATGAGACACAGAGACAAAGTATAGAGAAAGAAAAAGTGGGCCCAGGGGACCCGCGCTCAGCATACAGAGGACCCATGCCCGGCACCCGTCTCTGAGTTCCCTTAGTATTTATTCATAATTATCTTTACCATCTTAAAGAAAAGGAAGTATAATAGGATCTTAAAAGGCAGGATAATAAGATCATTATAGGGAGAAAGTCAGCAGTAAGACATATGAATAAAGTTCTCTGTGACCTGAATAAGTTTAAGGAAAAGTGCTGTGCCTTGATATGCATATGTAAACATCTCCATAAACCTTTTTAATGCATAAAGAGCAGCATTGCGCTAGAACCAGCAAGCTGCCTTCAGGCACTTGTTTAACAAAGCACACCCAGCACAGCCCCAAATCCTTAAAACCTTGAGTCACCATAGCACATGTCTCTTGCAAGGACAAGTTTGGGGGTAGGGTCACAGATTAACAGCATCTCAAATACAGAACAAAATGGAGTCTCTTATGTCTACTTCTTTCTATGTAGACACAGTAACAGTCTGATCTTTCCTTCTTTTCCCCACAGGTCCCTCCCCCAAGATATCCCTTATGTATATGCAAATATTCCAAAATCTGAAACACTTATCGTCCCAAGTATTCTGGATAAAAGATACTGTAACTGGCTGCCATAGTCTACTCATTGTTAAATTAATTTTTGCATCACAGTGGGAAGAAAATGTAGAAATTAGAAGTTGGGATATATTACAGGAATCTGTAACCCTTGCTTGCCAGCTTCAGTTAGACCACTGATGCAGGAAACCATGCAGAGGAGGCTCTAGGTAAGCGAGCACATATCCAGGCAAAATAGAAGGGGACTGGCTTCTGCTTCCCTTACCTGCTCAAGCATCAGCTCTCTCAATCGTGCAATTTTCTCCCCATCTTCAGGGTGACTTAAGATATATTCTTTGACAAAGAATGCCTAGTAAAGGGAAAGGAGAATCAGTCTACTTCAGTGGAGTTACAAGACAAGTCAGAGACAAGTTGTTTTTAAAGACCTGGCATCTTTATGGAAATGACACCATTATAAACCACATTTTGGGACAGATGGGCTGATTACGAGCGTAGGTGGTTGGTCAGAATGGAAACATAAGAATTGTTAAAGGAAGATCAGTGATTGTACAATAAGTACCCTTGGTAAAATAAAGAACAAACCCAAATCAATAAGCTATATGGCTTGTATCCTAAAACAAACTGCCTTAAGATCCAGTGTGACCTAGATGGTGGCCTTACCTTCCAGGGTACTGTATCTTTCTGTTTAAGAGAGCAGATGGAAGGTCCACTTAAAGCATCATCTAAGCAAGATTGGTCTTTTTTTTTGAGACAGAGTCTCGCTCTGTCGCCCAGGCTGGAGTGCAGTGGCGGGATCTCAGCTCACTGCAAGCTCTGCCTCCCGGGTTTACGTCATTCTCCAGCCTCAGCCTCCCCAGTAGCTGGGACTACAGGCGCCCGCCACCTCGCCCGGCTAGTTTTTTTTTGTATTTTTAGTAGAGACAGGGTTTCACCGTGTTAGCAAGGATGGTCTCAATCTCCTGACCTCGTGATCCGCCCGCCTCGGCCTCCCAAAGTGCTGGGATTACAGGCTTGAGCCATCGTGCCCGGCCTTTTTTTTTTTTTTTTTTTTCAATAGAGATAGGATCTTCCTATGTTGCTCAAGCTGGTCTCAAACCAAAGATTACAAGTGTGAGCCACTGAGCCCAGCCCAGATCAGACTTTTCTATGCCCATGAACTTCTTTGCTTAGAGAAATTATTTTAGGTGGATATTTATTAAACAATCCTAATGTCCTTTCTACTTTTACTCCTGCAAGAATGAATACACACACACATTTTTATTATCAAAATATAACATGTTGGGAAAATGGAGTTACTGGGCAATTACAAATGACTGTATGTTTTGCTCTGTTTAACAAAGGACTCTGTGTCAATTGCAGCCCTGTGTTTGCGTGCTGATATGGGCACACAGTCTGAAAAAAGATTCATGAAACCCTAAGAAGGGTTTCACAGTTGAAAACTTTCTCTGAAACAATACCTAATCCTTACCTCTTGGTACCTGGAAACACCACCATTAACTGCAGCATCTATAACTCCATTCAGGCACATCGTCAGGGGATTAATATTCTGCATCTGTCTTGTCTGACACTGACTAATCAGAGTCTTCAGTTGCTGATTCTTATTTTCCAGCACTTCAATTGCATTTTCCAGAGGACTCATTTCTACCTGAGAAGCAAATGAACATAAATATATATTGAATTTGTGACATTCAAGAAGAAAGACAAAGTAGTTTATCCATGTTCTGAATTATCTGCGCTCCCCCTTGGCTTCCATCAATACCTCTACCAGGGGCCATTCTGTAGAATAGACAAGGATGTGGAAGTCAAGTGGGATGTTCATTAGCAAGGTTTGGAAAGGGGTGGGTAATTATACTTATTCATTGAAATGTGGTTTGGATAATCATCAATTCTATATTAGCACTGCAACAACCAATTTAATCCTTAAAATAATATCCAAGCATCTCATGTCTTTTAAAACCAGTTTTTTTTCTTTTGAAGGGTTAAATATTCAGAGACCCTGAATATTATCACCCTTCTCAATGCTTATTTGATACAAAGCACCAGGGGAGATATAAAGATGCATTTATGGATCCTCTGATGTCAAGGAGCTTTCAGCCCAGTTGGGAAGATGGGACATATGCCATATGAACCTCATATGTATATATAACAGCACCATAAGGTGGCACAGGATGGCACACAGTTGGGAATTATAGAAAACAAGATAATATATACTGCAGGATCTATTTGTTGGAGAGCCAAATAGAATCATAATGACTTAAAAATTCCAGGCTGTATGGAGGACCTAATTGTGAAAATGGTAAAAGTGCTCTTCAAATGTATGTCATTGGGATTGCTATTGCCATTGACATTCTCCTTGAAGAGAAGGTCTGCCAAGCTCTCAGCAATCAAGTAATTCAGGATTACAAGAAGCATATTTAAATATTGGTTCATGCAGGCAAGGAAACAAATTAGAGTTTTTAAAGGTCACTTAGATCATCTTAAACCAACACTGAAAAAGCCTAGAATATTAAGACTGAACATTCATCAAAGACACAAAGAGAATGGAAGATAAGCAAGAACATAGAAGATTTTGTAACATGTGTAACCATCAAAAAGCACATGTTCAGGGTTTATAAGGACTCTTAAAAACCAGTAAGAAAAAGGTAAACAACCAAATAAAAAATGAGCAAATGAATTAAACAGCGATTTACAAAGGAATAAATTCAAATGGCCAGTAAACAAATAATGAAAAGGTATTGGGCCTCATTTGTGATCAAAGATGTGAAAAATACTACTACAACAACATACTACTAAAAACCCACTGAAATGGTAAAAATAAAAATGACAACAGCAGATGAGAGTGAGATTGTGAGCAACGGACTCTCGATTACTGCTACTGGAAGTTCAAGTTGGTACCTTCACTTTGGAAAAACAGGTGAAGATATATATATGTGTGTGTGTGTATATCTGTATCTTATGATTCAGAAATTCTAGGCATATGAGGAAAAGTGGAGTAGGAGGTTTTTGTATGTGTATACCAGGAAACATATACAAAAATGTTCATAATCTCCAAAATCCATATGTCCATTGAGAATAAACATTGTGATATGTTCATGGAATGGAATAGCATACAGCAATGAAACAAACTTCAGTCACATGCAATAACATGGAAAAATATTACAAATAACACTGAGTCAAATATGTCTCAATAGAACACGAGTAGTATGTTATATAAAGTTCAAAACCAGGTAAAACCAAATTGACTTGTTTAGAGAGGCAAATAGGTGATAAACTAAGCAAGGGAATGAATACCATAAAAGTCAGGATAGTGACTACTTTTTATGGTGAAGATGGAGCTATAATTGAGAAGGGGTGCATGGGAAGCCTGCAGGATATGACTGGCAATGTTCTGTTTCTTTACCTGAATGGTGGAAAATGGGTATTTACTTTCAGATTATTTGTAACAGTAAATCTTTGTTTTATGAACACAAAAGTTAAACCATAAAGGAAAAGTCTGAGAGCTCTGAGTAACTGAAAGTTAAAAAGTAAGCAAAACATCTTAAAACATAGAATGGTGGTTCCCAGGGGCTAGGGGGAAGGGGAGAAGAGAACTGCTGTTGAGTGAATACAGAGTTTGAGGTTTCCAACATGAAAAACTTCTAGATATCTGTTGCACAACAATGTATATATAGTTAACACTACCGTACTGCACACCTAAAAATGGTTACAATAGATTTTATGTACTTTTGGCTATAAGAAAAAAGCAATCTTCATTTTTGTAAATTCAAATGCTATTAAAAATCAAATTTTCTAGAAAGTAAATAAAACAAGATATAATAAACATAGGCAAAATACAAACGACTTGGAAAATATTTCCAACATGAAGGATAGACAAAATGTTAATATTTGCCAAGTACTAAAGAGACAAAGGATATGAGTGGTGCATTCACACAAGAAAATAGAGTACATCAATATATGAAAACATATCTTCACTTAGCATTCAAAAAATGCTGAAACAAAACATCCAACCCCAGTATAATTTTGGTCTATTTGGAAAGATTAAAATATACAACACTTAGTGTTGGAGAAGATACTGCGGAAATAAGTATTCCTAAGACTAGTTATCCCCTCTAGACAGGGTGTAAATTATATATCCCATTGCTGATCCATGAATCAATAGTTACAGTGGGGATACTTTTGATTAATTCACTTCTAGGGAAATCTAAGGGGACGGTGAAAGAAGTGTGCAAAGATACGTGATATAGAGTGTTCACCAAGAATTACTTTCCTCCATCCCTCAGATTACAATCTCTAAATACTGTTTACCACTAAAATGAATAAAGAGTCATTGGAGAAATAGCTGCTTTCAGGTCTAGGGCAGGAGACGTTCAAGTGATCCTAGACCACCTGTCTTACCAGGAAGTCCTTCAACTATCTGGGAAGCAAACATGAAAGTATCTGGCCTGTGATCCATTCATTTTCTTTACTGGGGAATGTCCTTAGAGGACAGAAAAGACTGGTGACTATGTCTTATCTCTTTGTCAATTGAACCTTCAAGTAAACAGACTAAAAATAATTGCTAGGGGGAAGAGATGTTATCTACGGAATGCCCAAGAGGGAAGTCCCTGGTCAAAGGATTTCTTTAAGTAAATAAACCAGAATCCATGAGGCATGATCACAGAATGTCCCTGAGAAGCTTTACAACTAACTCTCTGGAGTAGAAAATGGAATGTTTCATAATTGACACTTCATAATTTAAATGTGCTTCTGAATGAGGAACCTTGTGAACCTCACTTAGGGACCCCACCTATAATTCTGAATTATTACTGATGTGGGGAAGAAGGACCTGGCATGCGTGATGTCTCAGAAATCTCACTGCTTTATCTGAGCATCCTGCGTGCCTTGAAATTACTAGCAAAGCTTGATGCTGGGAGGGGTCACTGAGTCCTGTGTGGAATTTGACAGTCAGATCCTGTGTGTTAGTTCAGTAACAAAGACTACTTGGATACTGTGAAAAAAGACTCAGGAGCCATTTTGAAGAGGCTCCCAACAGGCAAAGATGGAACATTTTGAAATTTAATAAGAAAAACTGCAATGGATTAAAACAAAACAAATATGCTTATGAGTTACTAATGATACTAAAAACAAAACCAACCAAACAAAAACCCCTCTGATCACTTTTGTAGAATACAGCATTATCTTTACTGTACCTCAGGGTAATCAAATATTTAGTGAGAGGACATTTCTGTTTATAGAAGTATTCCAATGAGTAAATAAACATGAAATGATAAAATATCACCATTTTGTGACCCATAAAAGATTAATGGGTCTGGTCAATGATCACCAGTGGCTGCCAACATCACACACACACACACACACACACACACACACACACACACACACACACGACAACCAGTAGCACACAACACCAAGTATGAAGTAGTCTTGTGAAAATAAAAGCAAAACATTTTATCAAGTCTCTAGTTCTAACTACCAATTTACAAGGAATACAGGCGACAGAGAAACATATTAAATGACTTCACTGGGATGCAGTCTGCAGAATCCACACATAAGGAAACATTTCAGGATAAACAACCTAGTTTCTTCAACAAAAAAATAAGGAAAGTGATGCAAGGGGAAACGTATAGCTTGAAAGAGACTTAGAAGACATTTCAATCAACCGCAATGCATGGCCCTTATTTAAATCTGGATTCGAATAACAGAGTAAAAATAAAATTTTTCTTTCTTGTTTTGAGACAGTCTCACTTGTTCTGTCGCCCAGGCTGGAGTGTAGTGGCACAATCTTGGCTCACTGCAACTTCCACCTTCTGGGTTCAAGCAATTCTCCTGCTTCAGCCTCCTGAGTAGCTGGGATTACCAGTGTGATCCACCATGCCCAGCTAATTTTTGTATTTTTTGTAGTGACAAGGTTTTGCCATGTTGGCCAGGCTGGTCTTGAACTCCTGACCTCAAGTGATCTGCCTGCCCTGGCCTCCCAAAGTGTCAGGATTACAGGCATGAGCCACCATGCCCAGCCTAAAAATATATAATTTTTCTTTAAAAAAAGAGACAGGGTTGAGACTGTCACTGAGGCTAGAGTACAGTGGTATGATCATAGTTCACTGTAACCTCAAACTCCTGGGCTCCAGTGATCTTCTGGCCTCAACCTCTGGAGTAGGAGGTTGCTAGGACTGCAGACATATCCCACCATGCTGGCTAATTTTTTAAGTTTTTTGTTGAGATGGTGTCTTACTACATTGCCCAGGCTGGTCTAAAATGCAGAATAAAAGACTTGGTAAAGTATGAACGAACACTGTACATTTTATGATCAAGGAATTACTGTTCATTTTTAATGTGACAATATTTTCAGGTTTTTAAAAATAAATATGAATACTAAAATATTTGTAGATGAAGTGATATGACATCTGAGATTTACTTCAAAAACAGTCCAGTTGAGAGGGAGCAGGTAGACGTGTAGATGAAACAAAATTGGCCTCTTTGATGGCTGTTGAAGTAATGATGGGTAAGTCAGGTTCATTATATCATTATATATTTTCTCTATTTTTGTATGCTATAACTTAAGTTTTAAAAGGTCACTGGCTGCGAAGTACAAAAGAGACTACAGGAGCCGGGCGCGGTGGCTCAAGCCTGTAATCCCAGCACTTTGGGAGGCCGAGGCGGGCGGATCACGAGGTCAGGAGATCGAGATCATCCTGGCTAACATGGTGAAACCCCGTCTCTACTAAAAAAACACAAAAAACTAGCCGGGTGAGGTGAGGTGAGTAGCTGTAGTCCCAGCTACGCGGGAGGCTGAGGCAGGAGAATGGCGTAAATCCGGGAGGCGGAGCTTGCAGTGAGCTGAGATCCAGCCACTGCACTCCAGCCTGGGAGACAGAGCCAGACTCTGTCTCAAAAAAAAAAAAAAAAAAAAAAAAGAGACTACAGGGATAAGGGTTGGAAAGCTAATGTTTTAGGAGGCTATTGCAGTAATCAGGCACTAGGTGGCGCTATCGGTGGGGGCACCGAGGACTGGTTAGCTTCTGGGTATACAGTATTTAGAAACAGGCACATTGTTTTCTGATGGGCAGGATGTGGTATGACAATATTATCGTGATCTTTAGTTGGATTTTTAAAAAATCATTTATGGATTCTAAACTATAAATGTTTGTCTTGATTAAAAATTTTTTAATGAGCTTAGTTTTTTTTTTTTTTTTTTTGAGACAGAGTTTCGCTCTTGTTGCCCAGGCTGGAGTGCAGTGGTGCGATCTCAGCTCACTGCAACCTCTGCCTCCCGGGCTCAAGCAATTCTCCTGCCTCAGCCTCCCAAGTAGCTGGGCTACAGGTGCGTGCCACCACGCCCAGCTAATCTTTTGTATTTTTACTAGAGACCTGGGTTTCACCGTGTTGGTTAGGCTGGTCTTGAACTCCTGACCTCTGGTGATCCACCTGTCTCAGCCTCCCAAAGTGCTGGGATTACAGGTGAGTCATGGCGCCCAGCTGAAATGATCTTATTTTTTAATCCGGACAAAAACACTTTTTTGGGTTTTGAAAATAATAAATAAACTACAGAGGAAACAACAGTTCAAAGGCATTGATATAAGCTATTGAGGAGGTCTATGAATTAGAAAATAAAGGTCCCCAATTTCATCTAAAACCTTTGGTGCCATATGTTTCAGAATTAAGAACTTTTCAGATTTTAGAAAGGCAGTATAGGGCCATATATGGTATATTACATAACCCCCAGCAGGTTCTAGGGCAGGTTCCTCTAATCAAATGCGTTACATTAATAAGGCCGGGCATGGTGGTTTATGCCTGTAATCCCAGCACTTTGGAAGACAAAGACCAGAGGACTCTTTGAGCCCAGGGGCTTGAGACTAGCCTGAGCAACATCGTGAGACCTCATCTCTACAACAAATCAGAAAAGTAGCCAGTTGTGGTGGCACATGCTTGTGGTCCCAGCTACTTGGGTGGCTGAAGTGGGAGGATCACTTGAGCCCGGGAGGTCAAGGCTGCAGTGAACCATGATCGTACCACTGCACTCCAGCCTGGGTGACAGAGGAAGATCCAGTCTCAAAAACAAACAAAAAAGGAAATAAAATATTTCTACAGTGAAACACATGAACCTTCACACTAAGTGAAATACAGTCAATAAATGGACTTGCATTAGAAAAGCTTGGGTGTATTATCAGCAAATGAGCTTTGGAGTCAAATGAAAGCATCTCTGGGTTTCAGACACTGGCATCTGCAGATGAGGAATTTCAGTTCAACGTGATGTATTTGTATTGAGTACCTACTACCTGTCCCTGTTCTTGAAGACCTTCTATACTAGAAGTTAAACCAGGAAACCAACAGCTTTAATCGACAGTGAGGACATTCTAGGCAGCAAGAACAAGAGAAAAACACAAAAGCTGTTAAGAGTGGGTTGTGTTCAGGGAACAAAACAGTTGAGTTTGATTTGTTCCATTTGACAGAACATAAGATTACATATTCTAATAAAGTAGGCAGCTGATGTTTGAAAGGTTGTGTTTAGTAATGCTCCTTTTATCATTATCAGCATGCTATTTTTTATTAGCATTGTATGTGTGTATGACATTTCCAAGGGCTAGGACCATTGGTGAGACTTCACAGGATTTAATGCTCTGGGTAGTAAGTAGCTAAAGGCTCTCTGAATCATTAATGCAGGATGGATGATTAAAAACACTTCTCTAAGTTGGACCCATGCCATTCAGCGGGAAGCATAAGACTTTTTGAGCACTGCGTTTAGCAGTCTCCCCTCTTCCATGGAAGGTACCAGGGCACAACGTGTAAGCAGCCAGTTTTTGGGGACTCTGGACCTAAGACTGGACAAGAATACAACTATACTAATGTAATCTGCTGAATAGAGTTCAATTTCAATTTTCAAATCCTTAGCCTAATTGAACATGATAGGCTGAGAGTAGTTTCAATGCTGAGACATTTCAGGTAAGACAAACAATTCTTGAAAAACAATTTGGTCAGGAGCTGTTCTTTCTACTGGATTGAAGGAATAGGCTTGTGACCTAAATAAAGTATGAATTACATTATATTTGCACAATTGGCACACTTCCTATCAGAGAACTACAGCGATGAAAGGGTGAGACCCAGGCTCAGAAATGAATGACAAACACATTATTTCTGCAGTGAAACAAATGAACATTTCCACTAAGTGAAATAAAGTTAATAAATGGCTATAATGGATGTAGCAAGGGAGGCTGTGAGACTGCGAGGCTGTGGCTGACATCGAGGTGCTGTCAGCTGGAAGAGCAGCACAGACAGCTGGGTGGGGTCCCACCCTGGATGTGGCTGCCTTCAGCTGCTGCTCTCCTTGCTCTCCACAACTGGGGACTGGAGCTGCGGTCACATTTTACAACCCGAGGGTTCTTGGGAGCTGTGGTTGCCAGGTTCTGTAGCGGCACCCACTGTAGATCAGGACTGCTCAGTGAGACTAATATGCTGCCACCCTTTCTACTGGGAACTGTAACAACACGGACCTACTGTGCATCAGGCACTGGGCAGAGACTTGACATTAGCCTCCTTCAGCCTGTAAGAAAACCATAGCTAGAAGAGATTAATATAATTGGCTTTGGAATCAGAAATATCTGGGTTGGAGTCTCTCTTCAACATCTTGCTATGTGATCTCTGGCAAAGGCTTTTGACCTCTTGATAAACACTGCAAAAACAGGGATAAGAATATATACTTCATAGCTTTGATATGATAATTAAGAGCAAGCAGGTAGCATTCGCACTGGTCTGACACAATAAGCACTGAAGGTCACACAGCTATAGCAATTAGGAGAGCTGGAATTCCACGTCTCCTAACTCAAGGGCCTGAGTAGTTTTTTTTACATGTAGCAAATTGAGTTGTTTTCAAGGAATCCCTCCATCTGGATGCATTAGGACAATATTAATGTTTACCTTCTCAGCTTGGTAATAGCGGTCAATACTATAAACATTCACTATTTTACTATGAGTGCTTCCAGAGAATCTGGGTCAAAGGAGAAGTAATGAATATAAGGCATAACTCTAAGTGAACAACTATGATGAGAAAGTGCTTGAGAATAAGCTCTGATTCTTACCACTTCACGTTTTTCCACTTCAAACCAGCGAGAAATGCCAGGCAAACTCTGCACCAAGTATAATGACGTTCTCTCCACCCAGAGACTCTACAAAACACGAAACACATTAAGGTCCCCCAAGTTGCCCTTCTTTCTAGCTACTTCCATGACTAGTGTTTGTTACCCACTGTTACCAGGTTTTCCTTATTCCCATCAGCCTTTCTTTAGTCTTCATTCAAGCACTCATGAAACTATCACAGTGAGATACTGCTGAAGCTGATTTTAACAATTCCATTGTATATCATCAAGCTTTTTTCCATGTGGAATAAATGAGCTCCTACTTCAAACAGCAAGCTTAAAAATACAAAAATAGGCTATATGTTATTTTCTTTGCTATTTCTCCAAAATTCTAATTCAAACTCTCTTCACTCCTTAACATCTAGCCATTTATATCTAGAAGGGTCAGCCAGTCAATGTATCAGCCAGTTAATGTAAGAGTAGAATAAGAGTCCTAAGGGAAGCAAAGGCTTTAGGAACCACACAGCGTGATCTATGTTAAAGATGAGGACATGGCCGGGCACGGTGGCTCATGACTGTAATCCCAGCACTTTGGGAGGCCGAGGCGGGCAGATCATGGGGTCAGGAGATTGAGACCATCCTGGCTAACATGGCGAAACCTTGTCTCTGCTAAAAATACAAAAAATTCGCTGGGAGTGGTGGCGGGCACCTGTAGTCCCAGCTACTCAGGAGGCTGAGGCAGGAGAATGGCGTGAACCCGTGAGGTGGAGCTTGCAGTGAGCCGAGATCACGCCATCGCACTCCAGCCTGGGTGACAGAGCGAGACTCCGTCTCGAAAAAAAAAAAAAAAAAAAAAAATTTGAAGACACTAGGTCTTAAAGCAGCAATGTGACTTGTTCAAAAGCTATACTACCAACAGAGCCAGCACTAGAGCCTACCCACTAGGACCTCTGACTCCCTCTCTGTTGCTGAATCTACTGTGCCACATTTTCTTGTGCTTGTTTGAACTGCTGTTAATAGAGGCAAATCTGTATTTTAGAGCCAGGGCTGCTTCTGGCCAGGACCAGCAACCCCGGGACATGTGAAACCATGCTGCTTTTGGTACGAGTTGCTGTTGATGACAGGTTTCTTTTTTGTCAACCAGGTTTTAGTATCTACGCCTCATCTTTCTTACTTAAACCAAGTGTATTCCCAAGAGGATAATACACTTTACAAAATTCCTGAAATAGTGCCATTTACTCAAACCACCACCACCACAACAAAAAAAATGGAAGAGTTTCTCTGGGCCAGCCAAGCTGTGCTGAGATGAGCGATCCTGTGACAAGAGCTCGCAGTGTTCTGGTGCTGACAGGGAGGTAAGCAGATGAATAAGAGCTCAGAGTGAAGAGAAAGGGATGTTCAAGGCTCTGGGGGCCAACAGAGGGGGATGCAGGCGCACACGCCAGCCTGGGGGAGGAGGACAGCAGTTCTCAGAGGGGGCGATGCGTGAGCTGCATTCTGAGGAGTGAGTAGGAGTTTGCCAGGAGGAGAGTGGGGGTAGCAGTGCTGGCAGGAGAAGCAGCTTGCGAAAGGGCTTGGCGGGAGAGGAAGAGAGAAGCTGAGTGTCGCGGAGGCTGAGAGGGAGGAGGGGTGAGTGGGTTGTGGTGGAGATGAGACTTCTGGAGGGGCAGTTTGGAGCCAGATTCTGAGGGCTATAAAGCACAGGAATCAGGAGCCAGATTTATTATTATTGCTTTTTAGGGAGATTGCTGCACTACTGATACAGATTTAAAGTGACAACCACAAGGAAATGTAGTATGGTGGAAAAAACAATGAAGAAGTCACAAAATGTGAGTTCTAGGACTGGGGCTACCGGTAACTAGAAGGTGACTTTGAACAAGTCAATTGCCTGATTTCAGTGGATTTCTGACTATGTTTTAACTAAAAGCAACTGCAAGAAGAACTATATCATCAACTGGCTATATCTGTAATTGATTTTGGAAGTCACAAAGAAAAATGTAAGTTTCCAGAAAAAACCAAGAAAACGATCATGGATATTTTTAGTACTATCCCATTGTTGTTTTCCAGTGGGCTCCTTGCCTTGATATTTAGCCCATTGAATCTCCGGGCACAAGGGACTGCTCTTTATTCAATCCTGTCATAACTCTGCAAAACCTTCCCCTTTTGATCTCCTCTCGGTTTCGAATGATTCCTGGAAATACTTCCGGGAGTACTGGGAACAGACACAGGCAGAGCTAAGTGAGTTAACATGAGACAATCATGTTAGGAGCACATTTCCTAGCTTAAGTAGGAATGAAAAATGCTAAGCCAATTAACTCACAAAAATAAGCTAATTTTGCATTCTTCGTTTAGGTATGAAATAAACTGGGGGGGTCTCACTATATCACTGTTTGCAAAGAAAGGGGCAGACTCTAATTTATCTAGTGAACAATTTTGCCCCTTTTCTGCAGTGGGGCTATGAGAAACCTTGCCCCTTTCTGGCAGAGAGGGTGCTGAAGTAGGAAGGTATGTTGGAACTACTGAGAGCAGAGAACTCAACACATGCAAAGAATCCAAGATTTGCTTTTACTCGGAGTCCTGAGAAGTTCTGATTACACACTGTTCTCACAAGAACAAGCAGCAAAAGATGGCACATAACTTACCCACCGTACCAGCAGTCTACCCAACTGTTCTCTGTCTTCAGGAACTCCTTTTCTCTGTTCCTTACGTATTCTTTATTCATTGAACTTTATGTGAAAATAAACATCCCAAGGTTCCCACAATTGGTTCAACATAAATGAATGAGAGGACTGACTTCAGCCAGGAGTTCTCAAAGACTGGTCTAAGAACCACCAGCATCAGAATTGTTACAAAAAAGCTGATTTTAGAACCTCCTCCCAGACCAACTGATTCAGAATTCCTGAGCTGGGCACCAGAAATCTGCTTGGTTAGGGAGCACTCCATGTCACTCTGATACACGTGGAGCTGCAGAACCACAAGACTAAATGATTTATATAGTCCCTTCTGTTTCTGTCACTTGACACTATTCTGAGTAAATATTTACCAAGGGTTGCGCCCCAAGGGGCTTGCAGTCTATCTGAGGAGTTGGCATGTAATAAGAATTGCATGGTACCTTGAATTCATTCTCTTTATCTTTTGTGCCTTTGTGAAATGGTCGGTCATAGCGGAATTTCCAGATGTGATTCACTTTATAGAAACTTTTGATGTTGTCCGGAACACCCTCTCTCTGCAGGACCTCCTGGCTCTCCGGAATGGGAGTCACAGCATATATCTGCAAATCTAGGATTAAAGAGTCAAGGAGAGAACCTGACTTGGCAATCCATGGAAGTCTGGCTCGGGCTGAACTATGGCAGAGAGAAGAGGATGGGTAAGAATCTTCTGTTTCCATTTCAGTTGAAGTCATTTAAAAAATTACCAAGAAGATGCCAAGAACTCAGTTCTAGCAAATCACATCTCAAACTACAGGTCTTGAACTAGTTCTAGGTAGGTGAAGTATCAGCTTGAAATTTCCATGACTTGAAATTTTCATGACCTCTGAATTTAGATATCACTAATTTGTGTATGTGTGTGTGTGTACGTAGATGCGAATGGTTTAGGCCTTACATACTCAGGATAATCCTAATCCTTGTGCATGAGACATATCTTAGTCTGTGCATGAGCCATTTAAATTTATTGTTTGCTTATAATAACATGTAAATACCTATGCAACCATGACCAAAGACAGAAATTAGAACACTGACAGTGACTTCCACCTATCTGTGTGATTTTCTGTGTCCCTAGCCTTCCCACATCTGTGATAACTTCTCTCCCAAATCTTGTATTCATATGCAGGGTGTTTAGTTATAGTTTATATTTTTAAAAATTACATTAAAGGGGTATCATATTAACTTATATATTTACTTCCTTCTCTTCTTATTTAAAGAAAGATAGCAAAATATTTTTCCTATGTACTTTCTTGCATGTCTTGCATTTTGGTTTCTGCTTTGAAATGGTATTCACAATTGTCAGTGGAAGTTTTAGGTGTTTTTTAAGACCATCAGTTTCAGGAAAAGGCAGAGGGGTTCAGAAAAAGAGTGCTGGGGTGAACTGCCTTTGTCTCTAATACCTATATAATTTTAGTTCAGTTGTTTGTGTTTAGACAATAAGAGTATGAATTATACAACACGGATTAAAGGCTGTTCAGGATGCCATATCTAAAAGCCCCCAAAAGATACTGGAGTAGCTCTCTTTTTTTTTTTTTTGAGACGGAGTCTGGCTCTGCCGCCCAGGCTGGAGTGCAGTGGCCGGATCTCAGCTCACTGCAAGCTCCGCCTCCCGGGTTTACGCCATTCTCCCGCCTCAGCCTCCCGAGTAGCTGGGACTACAGGCGCCCACCGCCACGCCCGGCTAGTTTTTTGTATTTTTTAGTGGAGACGGGGTTTCACCATGTTAGCCCGGATGGTCTCGATCTCCTGACCTCGTGATCCGCCCGTCTCGGCCTCCCAAAGTGCTGGGATTACAGGCTTGAGCCACCGCGCCCGGCTGGAGTAACTCTTTCTCTTGCATTCCTCATTCTAAAATAAAAATGTCAGGGTGGGGGGAGGGGCAAATAATATGTGCCAGTAAGCATAATACTATGATTTTCTTGAACTTAAGCAGTTTCCACAGGATATGTCAAAGGAAATTTATTCTAAAGGAAATCACTAGAAAGGAGCTTTAAAGGCAGGGTTGAGCTATTCAAGAGGTTTAATTAAAAGGGAAAAATTCTTTCAAGAGAGTTCTTTCAACTGACATCATGATAATAAATAGAACAATTAAGTTCTATTCATAAACAGTTAAGCTAAAATTAAGATGACTGAAAACAGGGAGCAGTAAGGATGTGGCTGTTGAAAAGGGACTGGTGGCTGAACAACCTTGCATGAAAATGCTCTGCAGCTAAGAGCCAGTGCAATCTCACTGAGTCCAGCCCTTGTAGGTGCGGATACACTGAGCTTCTGCCTGGAAGATGGTCTCATCGGGCTGGTTGGCATGCTGCATGGCAATGGCGTGGGGGAACTCGTTCAGCATTCTCTGTTGGAAGGCTTCCAGCCTCTCGTAGTCATGCCCTCGACACACAAACTCCTTATTCTGGAGACGAAAGCAAAAAAGAAATTAGGGCTATATAACTGAGTGGATTACAGACAAAGTCAAAAAACATGACACTGGCAGTAACTGACCACATGTCTCATACCAAGACACTCTAACAAAAAATACGCTGGAACAATCTGAAAAGTTTGCCCAGTTGTTAAAAATGCAGATAAAGATCATGAGTTCACTCTCTACTGCATTTCATAAGACCCAATAGAATGCCTCACTCTTTCTTGTTCACTTGCATGAGGCGCAAAGGGTGGATTCTCAGAGCACCAAAGAATAAAAACAAAACACTTGTATTCCCTCTAAATGTTAATAAGCACATGTGTAAAGATTATTTTTATAAAGTACATATCAAATTCACATGGGTAATTTCACAACGTGGAGGAAAAGTAAATTTGTTGTCTGCTTTTTCTTTTGTGTGTATATGTGTGTGTGTGTGTGTGTGTGTGTGTGTGTGTGTGTGTGTGTGTGTGTGTATGAGTATTCTGCCATTCATGATGCTCTCCTTCAGGTAAGAATGGTGAAGGTTATTTCTGAGGTAGGTTAAGACAGCTGGAAAGATGGGAAGGTTTCCCAAAAGTACCTGAATGATCTGATTAGATAATGATGGAGCTGACATTTTAATGGTAATGAAGTTGTAATTGAGCACAGTCATTGACGAAGCACACTGCACGTGTCATTCAAGTCATACAAGCTTGACAGGTAGTCACTGTCCCCTACCCCACCCCATTTTATAATTGGGGAACCAGGGCTGAAAGTCTTTTTTGAGATGGAGTCTCACTCTGTTGCCCCAGCTGGAGTGCAGTGGTATGATCTCAGCTTACTGCAACCTCCATCTCCCAACTTCAAGCAATTCTTCTGCCTTAGCCTCCTGAGTAGCTGGAATGACAGGTGTGCACTACCATGTCCAGCTAATTTTTGTATTTTTAGTAGAGATGGGGTTTCACTGTGTTGGCCAGGCTGGCCTTGAACGCCTGGCCTCAGGCATTGATCTGCCTGCCTTGGCCTCCCAAAGTGCTGGGATTACAGGCGTGAGCCACCACGCCTGGCCACGGCTTAATGTTTTGAAATACTTTGTCCACGTGTGCTAGATTGAAATTCTGGTCTGAGTCCAAACCCTGGGCTCTTTCTACATTGAACACAGCCTCGTGTATGCAGGAAAAACGCCTAGGAGCTACCAAGACCAAGAAAGCTTGCGGGATCTCAGGCCCTGGAGATCATCAAGTTAAGGAGAGATCAGTTTGGGGCCTAGAGGAGCTGAGGCCCAAGGTTTTCCATGGTTTTCAGCTCTATGAGGTTCTTATGTAAAATGCCGTGAAGAGGAACTCCAGGCCACAGTGAGGGAGTAAGAAACAAGTCATGGGCAGAGGCTTAGTTCTTCCGCAAGGAAAGGGCAGCTGCAGGCAGGTAGAGGAAATGCAGCAGGAACTGGGCTGGATAAACTACCTCGATTCCCCACAAACCCCTAAATAAATCATGATCTTTTGAAAAACACAAGGTTATGGCAGACGCTACCTATAATTGTGGACCCCATACAATTCTATATTTAAAACTTTCTAGATAAAAGTTACAATATCTGATGCTGTATTTTAAAAATTCTACTCAAAAGATAATTAATTTGCTTGGTAAAATAAAAGACAATACATCCCTTTCTGCCTATTACAGGAGCCCCCAAATAAATATTCAAATATCCTAGTAAATGAAATATATTTTAAAACAACACTTATACATAACAGTTTGTAAAAATCGGGGCATTTGCTCTAAGAATGCAGGCATTCAATGCTATTAAGAAGCCATTTTAAAATAAAATGAAATTTTGGCTGATATTTGGGACTCCAAGAAATAAAGCATCTTCCTTATCAGTACTTTTATTTTTCTGAGAAAAACATAGCTTTATTGAGATATAATTCACATAAAACAAAATCCACTTTTTAAAAATGTGCAATTCAGTGGTTTTTAGTATATTTATAGAGTTGTGCAAACATTAACAAAATTTAATTTCAGAATCTTTTCATCATTATCAAAAAGAAACCCTATACTCATTAGCAGTTACTTCCTATTTTCCCCTTCCCCCAGCCAATCACAAAATTACTTTCTGTTTCTATGGATTTGCCTGTTATAGAATTATACAATGTGCTGGCCTTTTGTGACTAGCTTTTACTTAACATAGTATTTTTAAAGTTCATCCATTTTGTAGCATATATAAGTATTTCTTTTCTTTTTATTGCTAAGTATCATTGCATAGACATGTTGTATTTTGTTTATCCATTCAGTTAATAGACATTTGGGCAGTTCCTGTGTTTTGGCTATTATGAATAATGCTGCTATGAAGATTCAGGTACAGGTATTTGTGTGAATATGTATTTTCAATTTTCTTAAGCATGTATATAGAAGTAGAACTTCTGTGTTAGTATTCTTTAACCCATTTTCTTTTCTTTTTTTTGTTTTGGAGACAGGGTCTCACTGTCATCCAGGCTGGAGTGCACTGGCTCAGTCACAGCATACTGAAGCTTTGACTCCTGAGCTCAAGCAATCCTGCCTCAGCCTCCCAAGAAGCTGGAACCACAGGCGCATACCACTAAACTACTTTTTTATTATTTTTAGTAGAGACAGGGTCTCACTATGTTGTTCAGGCTGGTCTTGAACTCCTGGGCTCAAGTGATCCTCTGGCCTTGGCCTCCCAAAGTGCTGCGATTATAGGCGTGAGCTACTGTGCCCAGCCAAAAGTAACCCGTTTTCCATGAGGGGAAAAATCCCTACTTAGATCATAAAATTGTATAAATGTATTTGAGTTCTAAAAATTATCTTGGAAATTGATCAAACAACAAAAGATTTCTGGCCTCAAGCAATTCTCTTGCCTTGGCCTCCCAAAGTGCTGGGATTACAGGTGCGAGCTACTGTGCCTGGCCAAAAGGAAGTTTTTAATGTTGATATTTGTTTGCTTTTAAATTCAAGAACAGACTAGAATCTGATTCCTTAAAAAAAAGGTCAGGCTCCGGGATTCTGAAGAGTGTAGTGCCCTTTAGAAACCAATAGAGGGGGACCCTTCTCTTTCATTTTGAAGCAAATGCCATTTATACCCAGGAAAGCTATTTTTAAAAGAAGGATGATATAGAAGATTGATTTATTCTAATTGACTTTTTAACAAAATTTATTCTATTAGCTAATGCAGTTTTCCAATTTGCTAAACTCTCTTTAAAATTATGACTCTTAAACTACTTCTATTTTTTTTAATCTTTATACTTTTAATTATAATCTTTCAGATGTGACTCTGCCAACAGTGTCATGTCTGTTTGTGCCAACAGAGGGAGATGACCTACTGAGGCAGAGAAGCATCTAGACCCTGCTGTGCAATCCCCAGCCCTCTGTGCAGCTATAGCTCTAGACTGTGCCACTCCACTCAGAACCTGGATCCCGGCCATCTGCAGTCCTTAGCGGGGTTGCTCATAACAGCTTGGGACCAGCTACACCTCCAAAACTTAGTCTTTTAAATTCAACATGTATTCTGACTCTGCCATTTTTTAATTTTCATTTTTTTGGGAGTCTTGCTCTGTTGTCCAGACTGGTCTGGAACCAGGTTCAAGTGATATTCCTATCTCAGCCTCCCAAGTTCTTGGGATTACAGCGTGCCACTGTGCCCACTTACTGCTGTTTTTCATCAGGAATCAAGATTTCCTCCATTTTTAGGCAGGCCCACCTGCAGAGTCAGCTTTGTGACCGCCCACTATACTGTGTGGAGTCTCTTTTAATGCAACAAGGAGATTGCACATTATGTCTGTGTAGCACCCAAATGCATGGTCATTTCAATTGACTAAAGAAAACATTTGTTCCATGTGATACTAAAATGAACCTGTATTGGATATTTTGGGATCTACCTATCTGTCTTTTTCATTCTGAAAGGCAGATAATGATTATTAAACAAACAATAAAGTGAAATTTTTCTCTTCTTCTCTAAGTACACCCATCCTAGTATCCTGTCATATGTGCTGACAGGCAAGATTTAGGTAAAAACAAACATCAAAATATTTGTATATTGAGAACTAAAGTTGTAACAAATTGATTCAATTTTAAAATTATCCTAGATACCTTTCCTTAGTTGCTTGGGAATTACATTTGTTCTTTTAAGCAATGTTTTTATACAAGGAAGGTGTATATACTGAAGTGTTCAATAAATATTCAAGCATAGAAGACGCTACTTGGCAGAATGTGAAAAATGAAAATAATGGAGTTGAATATTTTATTATTTTGTAGGTATCTTAGAATGTCTAAAGGTTTTCCCTTTGTAGAAATGGAGTTTATACTAGCAATAAATTGGGTCTCTTTGCTGGGTGACATTTATCTTTTTACAAATTCATCAAAATGGCCAAACAACACTCTTTACATGGTGCTGGAGGTAGGGTTTTCACGTGATGTGAAACTGCATTACTTTCGATACTCTGCAACTCCAAGCCTCCTGCAGTGCCCCACCACTGTTTTTTCTAATACTAACTTGATGGGAATTGCAGACTGAATTAAAATAGTGGGTATCATATAAGGGAAGCTATAATTATCAAAGATTGCTCACAAAATATACTGAATTTAGGAAGGGGTTGCTTGCTATCTCAGAAATTATTTAAAACAAGGCGTTCTAGATTAATATAATGTCTGCAAAGTAAAAGTGTAAAGAAAGTCTCATGCATATTATTACCTGTCATATAAAATGTCACTAACATCCTAGTTTTCTTGATTGGGATATCTATATGAGAACTATGAAAACAAATTACATAGTATATTACTTACTCTTAAGAAAAATGGAAATTTTTTTCCATAAAATCCAACCCTGAAGAACTCTGGTTCAAGACGTTGCTGGTCCATAATTTTGTCATACAAAGAGGCTTCCATCATCTAGAAAGCACAGAAAAGTTCTAAGCATTTTATCTCATCTTTCGTTTCTATCAAATTTATAGAATAAGATTTCTCTTTTATATAAAGGAGAACTTTATTTTAATTGAGTTTGCTGAAAAGAAGGTCTGACTTTCTTTTTGATGCTTTAAGTTGGGGATTGGCAAATTTCCTCTATAAATGTCCAGAGACTGTTTTACATTTTGCAGGCCATATTGTCTCTTCACAACTATTTAATTCTGCTAGGCCCAAAGGCTGTAGTTTGCTTACCCCTGCTTTAAAGGATCAAGTGTATTATCATGTTATCCCAAGAGAAAAATTATTTCTACGCATGTAGTCTATCAAGAAAAATATTTTCTTCACAATTAAGTAGAAATTAACGTGAATTATTAGAGGCAAAACCTTTCTAGAGAATTCTCGTGCCAGATGTACTTACCTGTGGGTTTGCCTCCACCTGCCTATGGTAATTCAGGACATTTGGAGGGTGCGATCTTGCACAGGTTGGGCAAGGATAAAACAACAAACCAAATCAAAGGAGACCCATAGTGCAAAGTGCTGTCTGGGTTGAAAGCTCTTAAGTGCGCCTGACAATGTTGAAACTATGAAGCATATAAAGCTTATGGTTTCCCATTCATGGCATTATCATCCCCAGGGTTTCCAGAGAAAGACTAATATTACACTTGAAGATTCCTCCTCTATCCCCCCCTCTAGTAACAGCACCCCAAAGAGCAGTTGGCATGAAGTGTAATGCTTTGGGTTTATAAAAATCTTAGTGACTATGGCACCCAAGGGCTCTCACAAGTAAACATCATCACCTCGCTTCTCGTCACAGGAACAGGATGCCAAGAGATGAACATCAATGTTTTTATATAAAACTGCAGTGCCTGCCAGAGTCAACATGATGGACTGAAGTTAAAACAAGGTTTTTCTCTTTCGTTTTCATGTTAGGAGAAGTATCGATGAACTGCTGACATGAAATACTGTGCCAAAAGGACAGAGTCAGTTCCTGCCAGTTGAATAAATTCCTTGTTGGGGTATAAGGGATTTTATGAGCTGTTATAGGTTTATGGTATTATCTCTTAAATGGCTACCTCAAAATTAAAAGGCAATATTGTAATCTTTTTTTTTTAATGTAAAAAACTGATGATCCTACTTTAGAAACCCCGAGGAACTGAAACACTCAGCAGGATCTTGTGTATTACAAGATGACACAAACGTTCATGTTGCTCAAGAGTAAGAACTTGGAGGGCAAGGAGGACTTGTTTGAACCTAAGAGCAAAGCAGGTATAAAACATTTGGTTCAGAGAAACAGAGTACTCAACTCCTTGAGCTCTTAGGTGCTAAAATCTTGATCTAAGTCCAGCAAATAAAAACACATTGCTGAAGCTAAAGAGAGGTGACGCCTACAGAATTTGGCCCTAAATTATTTAGAAATAGGTCAGCCGTTCCCACAGATTTGCAGATTATGGGACTAAGAATGGTATATTGTTACAGAAACATGTGTAAGTAGAAACTCTTCAAACAGGGTGGAGATTTTCCACAATAAACTAAAAGTGTTAATCCTGGATTAGACTGTATATTTCATATGTGGTGTTTAAAACAGATCAAGCACTCACTTTTTTATATTAAATAAAAGCATTACACAAATCAATTTGCTATTTCTCTGTATAAATAGCTAAGTATGCTTCAGAGGATTTATCTTAAAAAAGGTTTCTGCAAGACCACAGTTAATTTCATAGAACCACACTGGAAAGCTAATCACAAAGGGAGGCTATGGCCTGATCAGGATGCAGTCAGGCACCTTGATGCAGTCAGGCACCTTACCCGCATCTTGCTCAGGTTTCTGTAGTCATAGTAACTCTCATACTGCTCTGCAATCTTCCGGCACAAGATAATGCCATTCTCCCAACACTGTGGACAAATGAATGAGATCAATGGAACCATCCGACAACATCCACTTACTTCTACCCAAAAGTCAGAACATGAGTGCTTTCAGAGCACCAAGCCTTACTTCTTAATCTTTTTTTTTTTTTTTTTTTTTTTTTTGAGACGGAGTCTCACTCTGTCACCAGGCTGGAGTTGCTCAACTCGGCTCACTGCACCCTCTGCCTCCCTGGTTCAAGCTATTCTCCTGCCTCAGCCTCCTGAGTAGCTGGGATTACAGGCAGGCACCACCATACCCAGCTAATTCTTGTATTTTTAGTAGAGATGGGGTTTCACCATGTTGACCAGAATGGTCTTGATCTCCTGACCCCATGACCCGCCCACCTTGGCCTCCCAAAGTGCTGGGATTACAGGTGTGAGCCACCGCACCTGGCCACTCCTTAATCTTTATAACATACCTTTAATCATATCATTGAGCCTTTAAGCTTGAAAACACCATGTAATTAAAATGTAAATTATTAAAAATCCTTTGAATGCTGGAAACGATAATCTACCACAACAGTCATTAATATATGGTGCATGAACAATATTTTTTGCTGTCATTCCAGAATCATCCTGAAATAACTACAGTTCCACAATGGCCAAGTAGATGGATATAAACAGGCCCTCAGTGCAGAGGAGAGAATTACCACTGACCCCTAAGGCCCAATTATCTGTGACTGGTACCCTGGATTCCTTGCTTGGCTTAGTTGTGCTTGCAAATTGTGAGAGGTCTAACCCAGCTGGTTACTCTCAGCAGAAATGTATAAAATTCTTTGATCTAGTATAGGTGTCAGCAAACATTTTCTGCAAAGGGCCAGAAAGTCAACACTTTAGTCTTTGAAGACCATATAGTCTTTGTCACAACTACTCAATTCTGCTGTTATAGCACCAAAGTAGTCATAGACACAATTAAGCATGGCTGTGTTCCAATAAGAATTTAGGGCCACTAAAACGTGCATTTCATATCATTTTCACAAGTCCCAAAATGTTATGATTCCTTTGATTTCTTTCAAACATTTAAAAATGTAAAAGAGATTTGTAGCTTTGGGGCTGTACAGAAACAGGCAGTGAGTCATGTGACCTGTGGACCATAGTTTGTAACCCCTGATCTAGCACAAACTCCTGGGGATGGACCAATACATGAATCCAGAGAGTTTGTACCACCTTATCCCACAGGTGGAAACTTTACAGCAGGAGGGCACAAAAACATTTTTTTTGGTATTCATGTAATGATATGTCAGTGTAGCTAGATAAATAATAAAGGAAGATGTGAAAGAAGCAATTTCCTTGCATCAAATTTTTACGTGTACCCAATTATATTTTGTAAAAGAATTACAGCCATTGGTTGTATTTTAATTTTCTGTTTAACCTTCGCAATCTGGAAGATATATTTGAGTCTAAGACATGTACAAGTGTTCACATTCAATAAACAATGGTGGTCAGATTCATGAATTTTTAAAAAGACTACTACAAGCCCTTGAAGAGGGGGAGGAAGTGGAGGGAGGTGATATACTGAATTGCCTTATGAGGTCAGTGAGGTTTTTTCAACACCCCAAGGCATCTCTTAAGTATATGATGGGATGCCACAAAATTCTTTAAACAAATTAAGTTTCATATATTTTACCTTAAAGTAGAATGGGGCAGAATGCATGCCAATTTTGGGAGACTGTGAAGGGTGGTAATGGTTTTTCAGAGAATATAATACCTGTGTGCTATGGTCTGCACATTTGGGTCTCCTACAAATTCGTATGTTGAAATCCTAACCCCCATGGGATGGTATTAGGAAATGGGGTCTTTGGAAGCGATTAGGTCATGAGGGTAGAGCCCTCATGATTGGCATTAGTGCCCTTATAAAAGAGGCCCCAGAGAGTTAGCCAGTCCCTTTCACCATGTGAAGACACAGCAAGATGGCCCTCACCAGACACTGTATCTGCCAGGGCCTTGATCTTGAACTTCTCAGCCTTCAGAACTGTGAGAAATAAATTTCTGTTGTTTATAAGCTACCCAGTCTAGGGTATTTTGCTAAAGCAGCCAGGAATGGACTATGTTACTGGCGATCAAAATCTCTAAATCCGTGTTTATCAAAGTGTAATGAAAAGGTCATGCACATTGGACTCTCCTAGGGTCCTTGTTAAAATCACGGATTCCCCAGCCTCGTGCCCGACAAGCCATGAATCAGAATGGCTGATTCAAAATCAAAATGAATCAGAACGGCTAGGAGTGGGGCCTAGGAATCCCCATTTTAACAAGCTCTTGGGTGTTTCTAATATACGTTAAAATGTGAGGATCCCTGCTCAAGGAGGTGGGCATTCATACACTAGAAATGAAAGGGAAAGGGACATCAACACCACCACCCCAGGAGGGACCCCGGGTGGGGCAGGGCCACTTACTTTGCCTCTGTCAAAGTTCTGGATGATGGTGAGGTGCAGGTGCTCTTTGCGCTGCCATTCTGTTTGCATGGGGTAGGTCAGGAACTCCCTGAGGGGCCGATCAGACCATTCCAGTAGCTCATCATATAAGAGGAGGGTATATGCAGCTTCTGCAAGTCACGTGGGAAGGCAATGATTGAGACAGGACCCCAAGCCACATTCCTTCAAATGTGGCCAGTTTCTGACAAACTGGGAAAAAAATACTATTTTCTAAATTTCGTGATATAGCAGAAAAATGTCCAGAATATATGCAGCAGTAGGGTAATGAACGAGGACTTCCCCTGGATGATGGACTTGGACTTATCAGAGATCTGTACTTCATCTTTTGTTTCCCTGTATTTTCTGTTTCTGTTTTTGCCTTTTGTTTTTGTTTTCCCTAAAATGTCTGTATACTACAGCATAATAAAAATGTGTAAGGATATCTTGCTGTTGCTGGTTCAAAGATGTGGGGAGACAGGCCTTTGTTTGCTGGGAGAGTTCACTAGTAAGTTCCTTGGGGACTATGAGCATCTTCCAAAGAGCAGGCTTAGGAAACAAAAAATGGCAAATTATTTGGAATAATAAAAGGCTGAAAAATTAAAACTGGTGAGGAGCGGGGGTCAGAATGGAGGCAGAATTTACAAGGGGCAAAGAAGCCAGAGGGGAGCTGAGTGAAGACAAAAAGAAAAAGAAAGAAAAAAATCTAGCAACAGGGTAGGAATTGGAGAGGGTGGAAGTGCTGGATGAGGAGTCGGGGGAGTGTGTCGGTGTGTGGGTGTATTTGTGTGCGAGAGAGAGAATGAACTGTTGCAGGCTGTGTGATATGACCGGCTCGCCCCAGATGGCCCCACAAATCTTCTGTAAAGACTACTGATATCATTATGTGCTTGATATGGTTGAATTTCCTGCAGAAGCAAGGGGTGATTTTCCATATGCACATAAGTGGAAAAGATGACTTATGGATTTAAGTATAGTTGGCAGATAGTGTATTTGACAGAATACTTGCCATTCTGCAGGTCTCTCATTTTCCTGAACTGTAAATATAGCCAAATAGATCAAGAATGCGGACCAGAATTGTCACTGATAAAGGACTATAATAATTTTTCCTCTAATGTCATAATAGCCAACTCAATTACTAAATTGAACAAAATGGACAAATACTTAGGTTATTAGTCCATTCAACTCCACCTCATAGGTTTTTCAAAAGACATAATGATAGCTTTTCAGATGGTATCAACAATGGTAATTCCTTTTCTTCATTTATTTGCCTTTAGGGTAATTACACATAAAGCCCTAAAGTGACATGCTAAGTTATAATGCTATGATGTGGCCATCTCCATGTAAAAAAGATAGTTGCAGTAAGAAGGGCCAGGGCCCCTATCCCAAGCTCTGGTCTTTTTTCTCTTCAATTACATTTGGTGAGCTTATACAATCTGCTGGTCAATTATTATTGTGAAAGCTTTCCTAATCCACCAGCAGTCTCTTATCCCCCTCCACTCAGTTTGCAGTTACCAATATGAACTTCTTTCAATGCAAATAAACGATGATGTTGCCTCCCTGGTTAAAACCAGTCAATGACTCTCAGTAGCTCAAACAATAAATTTAGGTCTCCTACAGTGACAGAGAAGGTTGCTCATGATCTGGTTCTTACCAGTCTCTCTATCTCCATTTTCCCATTGGCTCTCCATGTAGTACAGGTATGAAAGAGCCCACCTCCATCTCTTTTAAGAAGCTTCAGTAGCTGCTGAGGCCCCAGTCCTCATAGTTGGAGCCCCCAGACTCCAGTATCCACTTTCCAGGAATGAGCAAGATGCACTGTGGTCCAGAGGCAGCTGGGCACAAGAAAGCTGCCCGACAGGGACAGGGATGCCTTCTGTTGCATGCACTCTTGCTCGTCTCTTTCTTTATGGGATTGAATGTGAGACGGATAGAGAAAGCAGCCACTAAAGGGTGTCAGTTAACTGGTGGATGCAGACACAGAGCTGAATCACCATAACATAGGTAGCCATGGAAGACTGCTCTGATTGCACAAGAATTATAATAACCAGATCCTCAGAAGAGTGCTGTTATTTTAATAGGCATCTAGTTTTCTCTGACATCCCTGAGATGACTTCCTGATGTTTAATTCCCCATGTATCATTATAATAAATGCTAAGTATCTAAGGAAACCCTACGTGTATTTTTGTTCTCGCATCCACACTCTTTGCTCTTGTCATCCAAACAAGCTGTGCTTCCTCTCACATACCTCTCTGATTCACACCTAAGGGCCTCACAGCTTGCACCTGCAAGACCTTCTTTCCCCTTTAGTGGAAATAACGCCTACTTTCTCTCAATGACCAATAACGCCTACTTTCTCTCAATGACCCGGCTCAGGAGTTATCTTCTTTGTCACTCAAATTTCTTTGTGTATCTGCCAGCATGTGAGTACTCAGAAAATACCCCAGAGACTAACTGATCATTTCAAAGGATTAGGAAGACTGAATGATGTCCTTCCCACAGCTACCCACAGGCAGTGATGACTTCAAGGGCAATGAAAGTCAAATTTACAGAGACAGAAAGTAGAATAGTAGTGGCCAGGGGTAAGAGGAATGGGGAGTTAGTGTTTAATGGGTACAGAGTTTTAGTTTGGGAGGATGAGAACAGTTCTGCCCCTATAGTCTCAGGTACTCAGGAGGCTGAGGCCAAGAGTTCAAGATCAGCCTTGGCAACACAGTGAGTCCTCGTCTCTAAAAAAATTTATTTTAAAATTAGCTAGGTGACACACCCCTGTAGTCCCAGCTACTTGGGAGGCTGAGTCATGAGGATTATGTGAGTTCAAGACCAATCTGAGTGATACAGTGAGACCCCCATCTCAAAAAAAGTTAAAGTTCTGGAGGTGGATGGTGGTAATGGTAGCACGACAGTGTGACTATACTTAATATCACTGAACTGTACAGTTAAAAATGGTTAACACAGTAAATTTAATGTTATGCACAATTAAAAAACAAAAAGAGGCCGGGCACAGTGGTTCACACCTGTAATCCCAGCACTTTGGGAGGCCGAGGCAGGTGGATCACCTGAGGTCGGAATTCAAGACCAGCCTGGCCAACATAGCGAAACCCTGTCTCTATTAAAAATACAAAAAATTAGCTAGCATGGTGGTGGGCGCCTGTAATCCCAGCTATTCGGGAAGCTGAGGCAGGAGAATCACTTGAACCCAGGAGGTGGAGGTTGCAGTGAGCTAAGATTGCGCTATTGCATTCCAGCCTGGGCAACAGGAGTGAAACTCTGTCTCAAAAACAAAAACAACCCCCACAAAATCAAAAAGAGCAATGAACGTCTCCAGTCCCCAAATGCTTTCCCAATCTGCTTGCCCTTGTAAGGTCCTGGGATGGGTGGAATGCCAGGTGTGGGTGAGGCGCCCCGGGAAAGCCTGGGAAAAGAAGGCATTGGCAGGCAATCAGATTAAACTGACAAATGACTGAGCGATGGCATGGAAAAGATGTGAAGACAAATTACACCTGTTTCAGAATTTGATTTGGGAAAATGACAACATGTATCTGAGGAAAAAACGTGTCTAGAGGAAGCAGTAGTAAATTTTTATTAATCCCATTCTACCATTTTGAGAAGTGTATTACAAGGACACCAATAGGCAAAAAAAAAAAAAAAAAAAGAGAGAGAGAGAGAAGAGTAGAGATGAATTAGGAATGGAGGATGCTGTCACAAAAGGCTGGAAAAGGGTTAACTCACTTAAACAGAATCCTAGAAAGACAGAAAAGTTCCCCATCAATTTCACTGTCTCCAAGGACAGAAATGAAGATATAAGAGAGAAGAATAAAATGTTACATGGGAAAAGAACTGATTTCTTATGACTTTGGGGAACATAAACACTGCAAGTTGAGTAAACAAATGGGATTTACCCGTTTTTGAAATATAATCAGACAAATTTGGACTTTATTTCAGAGAACCAAAATATATGTTATATATCTGGAGTAGCTTATCCTCACTTCCCTCCCGTGTTTTTTTCAATGAACTTTAAAATTTTTTTAAAAGTTTACTTTTTTTTTTCTTTTTGAATTGAGAATTACCAATATTGAGAAAGAAAATCTGCTAATCAGGTGTTAATACTTAATAATTAAAGGGTACATTAATTTGTGATGCATTTATTTAAATCTCACATTGCTAGGCACTATTCTAAGAATTGAGAAGACTAAAGTAAGAAAAACATCACTGTGGGCTAGGCGTGGTAGCTCACACCTGTAATCCCAGGACTTTGGGAGGCCAAAGCGCATGGATCTTCTGAGCTCAGGAGTTCGAGACTAGCCTGGGCAATATGACAAAACCCTGTCTCTACCGAAAAAAAAGATTAGCTGGCTGTAGTGGCATGTGCCTGTGGTCCCAACTACTTGGGAGGCTGAGGTGGGAGGATTGCTTGGGCTTGGGAGGCAGAGGCTGCAGAGAGCCAAGATTGTGCCACTACATTCCAGCCTGGGCAAGAGAGTCAAACCCTGTCTCAAAAAAAGAAAATATCATTACTGTATTCAAAGGACCCTTTAACTGAAGATTATCCATATACACATGCATGCATGTACATACACAATATATAATATATAATCACATAATATGCAATTATTAATTAAAAAAAAGTTTGATAGGTACTTTAATAGAAATCTGGGGCTGGGCATGGTAGCTCACACCTATAATCCCAGCACTTTTGGAGGCTGAGGCAGGTGGATCACCTGACGTCAGGAGTTCGAGATCAGCCTGGCCAACATGGTAAAACCCTGTCTGTACTAAAAATACAAAAAACTTTAGCTGGGCACGGTGGCAGGCACCTGTAATCTCAGCTGCTCAGGAGTCTGAGGCAGGAGAATCGCTTGAACCTGGGAGGCGAAAGTTGCAGTGAGCCGAGATTGCACCACTCTACTCCAGCCTGGGCGACAAAGTGAGACTCTGTCTCAAAAACAAAACAAAACAAATCTGGAAAAAATGCAATGGGAAAAAAGAGATGGGAAAAATCACTCAGCCTACAGGAGGATTGTGGGGCATGGAGATAGTGAGAGAAAGAGAAGAAAAATAACTTCAGGAGGGGGATGGCTGCACGGAAAAGGGGGCAAAGGCGCTAATCCTGAAGGATGAAAGGAGGGTATGTGGTACAAGTGGTAAGATAAGGCTGAATAGACAGGCGTTGGTTCAATTACAACAGACCTTGAATAAAGAATTTGAAGTTTATTTTGTAGAACACATATACTGACAAAAGAGTGATATCTAGGGAAGGAGTTGGCAAACTTTTTCTTAAAGGGCCAGACAGTAAATAATTTAGGCTGTAGTCTTTGCCTCCACTACTCAGTTCTGCCACAGTGGCGCAAAAGCAGAAACAGACAATACATAAACAAGTGGGCATGGGTGAGCTGTTACAAAACTTCCCTTACAAAATAAGGTAGCTAGCCTGTAGGTTGTAGTTTGCTGACTCCTGTCCCAAAGAATAACTTGTGATCGTCCAGAGGCAGTCAGGTGAGAAATGATGAAGGTCTAACTGAGGCAGTGAAGATGGGAACAGTGAAAAGGAAATGGTTTTGAGAGATTTCTAGGAAACAGAATTAATAGAACTTCATGAATGATTATTTGAGGGAGGCTAGAAAAGTCAAAGATACACCAGGGTCTTCTGACTGAGTAAACAGTGATGTTACTAATTGAGACAGTGGAACCTCAGCTAGAGGAATGTGTACATTCTGGGAACACAAGTACCATTTCAGAAAGGATTCCCTTACTCTTTTAAAGCTGGGGGAGGAGCCATGATTCAGGAGTTCCTTGGAAGAACAGTGTGGCAAAAGACCAAGATTCGTAGTTCCCAAATCTAATTAAAGGGTTCTGCTTAAGATGGAGTACATGCATTCCATCCTCTCTCTCCACTGTTTACAACTAAACAGCCTGGAGAGACTATATAACACAACTATTGGAGGACTCTGAAAAGTAAGTAAGAGCAGGTGGCCTGAGGAAAAAAACTAATACTCAAAGAATGACATACCACATTTAATTCTGTTTTTATTTTTTGCCTTCCATATCTCCTGGCTTAGACTTCCCTGTTTCCTGGAACTGCAAATGGGAACAGACAGAAAAAGCTCCAAGGAAAGTTCCTTTAGTCGGAGTACTGGGTAGAAGATCGCCTGTGGGGTGAAGCTCTGTAGAAATTTCTGGCCTTACTCTGAGTCTCAGAAACAAAGCTGCACAATGCAGGGGTGGCAGTGGGTGCAGTGGCAGTGGCAGTGGAAGTAGTGCCTTCTATGAGCTCTTTTCTTTCACTGCTTTGCTCACAGAGAGACCAATTGCAGAGAGAGCATCATGGTATGAAGAGGATCAAGCCTTGGCTATATAGCCAGAGTACTAGGAAAGGAAGTTCTTGGGAAACAGGAAGAATGGGGAGGATTACAGAGGGGAGGGAGCTCAAGAAAGGGATGCTAAATTCTGTATATGAAGTCAGACTCATCTCCAAGGTGCACAAGTGTAGAACAAACCAATGGATCAATATAACAAGGACTTCTATCTATTAAAATTTAAAAAGTTAATGTCTTCCTAAAGATTTTAACAGAATCCAGAGTCCTAGAACATAATATTCAAAAGCTCTAGAATATAATCCAAAATTATCTGACTTTTAAAAAACTAAACAACTCTCAAAGGGCAAAAACAATGAAAAGATGTCAACCCCAACTTGATGCAGATGTTAGAATTATAGACAAAGACTATGAGGTAGTTATTATAACCATGCTCCACGAAGTAAAGGTGAACATTTTTGAATAAATAAAAAGATAGACATTCTTTTCAAAGAAATTGAAGTTGTAAAAAGAAAATAACTACATGGAAATTTTAGAACTGAATAATACAATAACAAAAATAAACATTTCACTGGAAAGGCTCTATAGCTGAATGAAGTGACAGAAGAAAATCGGTGGACTTAAATCAATAGACATTAGTGATCTGAAAAAAAAGGAAGAAGAAAAGTTGAACAAAAATGAACAGAGTTCCAGGAACCTATGGAACAATATCAAAAGGCCCAACATTCATGTCATTACAGTCCTCAAATTGAGGAGAAGAACTGGTAGAGAAATACATTTAAGGATATAAATGCTTGGGAACTTCCCGAATTTGGTAAAGGAAATAAATGTACAGATCCAAGAAACTCAGCAAACCCAAACAAGTTAAAACTAAACACGAAAACCATGCCCATACACATAATAATCAAACCACTGAAAACTAAAGATAAAGTCCTGAAGACAACTAGAAAAAAGTTACAAATTTCATGTAGATGAGTAATTTAGTTTTATTATTTTTTGAGACAGGGTCTGGCTCTGTCATCCAGGGTGGAGTGCAGTGGTGTGATTTTGGCTCACTGCAGCCTCTGCCTCCCAGGCTCAAGTGATCCACCTCAGCCTCCCAAGTAGCTGGGATTACAGATGTATACCACCATGCCTGGCTAATTTTTTGTATTTTTGGTGGAGATGGGGGTTTCGCCACATTTTCCAGACTGGTCCGTAACTCCTGGGCTCAAGCGATCCACCTGCCTTGGCCTCCCGAAGTGCTGGGATTACAGGCATGAGCTACCACGTCCAGCCTCAAAGTTGAGTAATTTAAATGACTGCATATTTCTCGTTAGACCATGAAGGCCAGAACACAGTGGAATTATATTTTTAAAGTACTGAAACAAAAGAACTGTTCACCTACAATACCATATCCAGCAAACATATCCTTCAGGGATGAAGGTAAAATAAAGACATTCTTAGATGAAGGAAAACCAAGAAGCTTCTTCACCACTGGACAAGCTCTTCAGGCTCAACAAAAATATAATAACAGTAGGAACCTGGGAACTTCATGAATGCAGAAAGAATAACAGAAATGGTAAACATCTGAGTAACTAGAAAAAAGTATTTTTATCCTCTTAAATTCATTAAAATAGGTATGACTATTGAAAGGCAAAAATTATGACATCATCTGATGGGACTTTCAATGTATGTAGATGTAGTACATATGACAACTACAACATACAGTGGGGAGGATAATGAGACCTACATAGTTGTAAAATTCCCATATTTAACTTTGATATGGTTTGGCTGTGTTCCCACCCAAATCTCATCTTCAATTGTAGCTCCCACAATTCCCATGTGTCATGGGAGGGACCAGGTGGGAGGTAGTTGAATCATGGGGGATGGTCTTTCCCATGCTGCTCTCATAATAGTGAATAAGTCTCACGAGATCTGATGGTTTTATAAGGGGAGTTTCCCTACACAAACTCTTGTCTGCTACCATGTAAGATGTGCCTTTTGCCTTCCACCGTGATTGTGAGGCCTCCCCAGCCACGTGGAACTATAAGTCCATTAAACCTCCTTTTCTTTTTTTTTTTTTTTTTATTTTTTTGAGACAGAGTCTCGCTCTGCCGCCCAGGCTGGAGTGCAGTGGCGCCATCTCGGCTCACTGCAAGCTTCGCCTCCCGAAACCTCTTTTTCTTTATAAATTACCCAGCCTCAGGTATGTCTTTATCAGCAGTGTGAAAACAGACTAATACAAACTTGAAGTGGTAAAATCTTAACTATAAGCAGACTGTAAGAAGTCATGTATGTATTTTGTAATCCCAAGAGCAACCTCTGAAAAAGTATGCAGAGATATAGTTAAACAACCTATATGTGTGCCTATATGTATCATGTATATGATATATATAGAATCTGCAGAAATATATATTCAACTAAAAATAAATTTTAATTTTAAAGTAGAAATGTTTGAGTCTTCCACTTGAATCATAAAAAGCATAGGAATGATCACGCTTAATATACCAGCCCCTTCCCCAATCTAAGCCAAAAGACAGAATTACCTGTAAAGTTCTGTGCTTTGAGATGCAGATCATAGAGTTTGTGAATGTAGCGTATGTACATCTCCTCCTTGTTCAGTTCAGTCTTATAGAAGTTCTGTAAAATAAAAGTACAGGTATGGATAGTTCCTCAACAGTCTGGCCTACAATTATCTGCCTTTTACTCTGCTAACGTTCCATGTCTGAAGCCAAGTGAACTGATGCATTTTTCCATGTAAGTATCTCTAAAAATGAAGTAAGGTGGCTCAGTGACAGTGTCAGTCATTTCTCAGCAATTACTGGATAAGTTGGTATCTTGCTATTATCAGGTTATTATCCCTGATTCCTATTTCTTTACTTTTTATGATTTTTTGTTAGTTTAAATGTCAATGAACAATCAGCTTGTTCAACTAAAAAAATTAAGAATATGTAACAGATTAACCCATTTATTAACTTTGTTGATTTATATTCAAAGGACAGTTTCTTTCATTTTAAATTTCAAAGATATTTTGCTCTAAAGAAAAAAGTCTCAGCTGGGGACAGTGGCTCATGCCTGTAATCCCAGCACTTTCGGAGGCCAAGGTGGGTAGATCACGAGGTCAAAAAATCGAGACTATCCTGGCCAACATGGTAAAACCCCATCTCTACTAAAAATACAAAAATTAGCTGGGTGTGGTGGCACACACCTGTAATCCCAGCTACTTGGGAGGCTGAGGCAGAAGAATTGCTTGAACCAAGGAGGCAGAGGCTGCAGTGAGCCAAGATCATGCTACTGCACTGCAGCCTGGTGACAGAGCAAGACTCCGTCTCAAAAAAGAAAAAGAAAAAAAAAAAAAAAAAAGAAAAAAGTCTCTAAGACATACAGGTAAGGATGAGTAAAAGCAATGTAAAAGAATGTGAAGGAGAGTAAATAAAAAGGCTCTTTATTTTTAAGATGTTATTCTGCATTTCCTACGTGTTGGACTTCAAATGTTTCTAGTTTATGTCCAAAACATAAAGGGACTAAGAGATTTTATTTCAAATTATTATTATAGAAACATGCTTACTGAAAATATTTTGTTTCCTAAGAAGTATTTAGATCTTAGGAAACATCTCTAAAATGCTTTTAACAAAAACTCAACTTTTACTTACCTGGACACATTATGTTGGCTATTTCATTTTAGACAGAGTCTCACTCTGTCACCCAGGCTGGAGTGCAGTGGTGCAATCTCAGCTCACAGCAACCTCCGCCTTCCGAGTTCAAGTGATTCTCCTGCCTCAGCCTCCTGAGTAACTGGGATTACAAGTGTGCACCACCACACCCAACTAAGAATTTTAGTAGAGATGGGGCTTTGCCATGATGCCCAGGCTGGTCTTGAACTCCTGACCTCAAGTGATCCACCTGCCTCGGCCTCCCAAAGTGCCGGGATTACAGGCATGAACCACTGATCCTGGCCTAGGCTGGCATTTTAAAGGCATACTCAGAAGCATCCAAAGCTAATTCTTCACCACATTATAAAGCACATGAGTCCTCACTGAACTTAGTCAACATAAAAGTGAATATAAATGAAGCTGGGTTCTAGTAAAAGCATAATATTGTCACTCTCCAAACAAGACATATTTAGTGAACAAATCATTGTGCATTATGAAATCTCTGCTGGAGACACTTGAACTACTATCACTACTTATTGTTACTGTTTTAATTGATGCTAGTTGGTGTGCGGAAGAAGGGGAAATCAGTGATGAGGGAATAAATCTGTTGACTTGAGGGAGTGACAGGGTTTTCTAAGGAGGAAAGACCAGGAATTCTAAAAACGTTTTAAAGCTGATTAGCTAGACAGGGCTTTGGTAATAATGGACCAACCTAGCAAATGTGGCTGTTGAAATGGCACTTGGGATTGAAGCCTAAGGATCTGCTATCAAATGTACTTTCTGCCCATTACCTAATAGGTGTCCGTTCTTCAATCTGAAGACTCTTCCAACTTTGAGACACTGATATTAAGTCAAATACAACATAAATTTTTTTTCCAATTTATACCATTATCCTCCTTCTTTTACTCTTGTCTCCTGTAGATCTTGGCATTCTTTAAAAAGTTCAGTAAATAATGCTATTCATGTCTCTCTTATTATAACCAAAATCATTTTAATTAGCAAGAATTGTTGTACCATAAACACAAGTCTAACAACTCCACAGCAGGTTTTTATATTATTAAAGGATGATTTGCTCTAATAGCTTTCTGGTAAGAAGCAGCTTTGAGAACAAAACAAGCAATCACTCTAAATAAATAGTTCTCTTAAAAAAAAATCTCCAGTCAGATGATAATCTTTCAAATGTCTGACAAAGTGTGTGACACGAAGAACAAAACAATAATTACATTTCCTAGTTTTAGTCATATCAAATATTACTTTTTTAAAAAAACCAATTTAACTCCGATCTTGTAAGGGATGCCAAAGCTCTTCTGAAGACAATCTGGAATTGACTTTTCCAAAGAGTTAAGAGAAGTCTCTAAGAGGAAGTGAGTAATGGAAGAGAACCACATTGCTACTAGAAAAAATCAAGAACTTTCCATGTGGAGTAGAGGCTAAAAAGATTAGCTTCAAAGTGATATTTTTGGTTCTTTAATAAGTATTCTTCTGCTAGTCTGAAATAAGTAGAGCTTTCAAAGTGTTAAAATTTTCTAGAAGGACTATTCTTGGTCAGTGCAAAGCTATCAGAATAATGTCCCAAGTGGTTAGTAATGTGGCCACTGATTATACTATATTAAATCTCAGGTGTATTCCTACTGGGAGACTAGAGTAAATACATTAAGGGCAGAGCATTAATTCTTTCATCCAAAGAAGTGATCTCTTCTTTTATACCAATTGTGGAAATGAACATAAGGTCTATATTTATTTGTTCATCTCCAAATGGAAGGTACTTGTGAAAGAAGATGGAAGAATGGAGAGCATTACTTTGGGGAAAGGTAAAGGCTTTGAGGTTATTCACGAGACTTTGTGCCTGGAGTTGAGGCAGAACCAGGGTTAAGAAGACAGAGAAGACCTAAAGCTTATCAAGCACTTAGCTTTTCTCCCAACACTGACATACAAGCAGAGACATTGGAGAAACTCAGGCTGAAGGTCTTGACTGTGATAAGAGGCTGGCAAAAGCAGGTAAGAAACTGGAGAATCAACTAGGACATTTAAGAGAGGGAATGACTATGTTCAAGGTTAGAAATGAGTATTGAGAGCAGAGGTCAATGGTCTGGCCCAGTGGGCCTGGGCTGATGGCCTACAGGCTACCGTTGGGTCTAATGAAAACATTATGGAAGAAAGTGAACAAGATATGGCCTGATAGAGGATGCTTAGGTTTCACTCTTTTTAGGGACCAATATTGGAGGTGGAGATTTAACAATTATATTAAAAATGTGGAGGAGGCAGTAGGTGTGATAAAGACGAATACCATCATAGACTCAGAGATGAGGAGCAGTGCAGCAAAAAATGAGGAAAATAGATGAAAAGACAGTCACAAGAAAGCAGAAGCCCTGAGCTTTGAAGACGGACTGTGACAGAAGTAGACAAAGTAATACAAAACAAAACAAAAGATAGAAACTGATGAGCTAAGAAAAGACAAAATCAAAGTAGGGACAAAAAAGAATTTCAAGGTGCAAGCAAATAGAGAACAACATGGTATGTGAGGAACTCAAATGATCAGAGTAAGGATAAGGATAACTGTGCAGAACTTAGAATGTAATAGATGGCGAGGATTCATTTATTCTACAAAATATAACGAAAAGAAACCATGGGATTCATAAATATAGAACTAGACTTTTCCTGTATTTCACATTTTCCTGTACTTCAGATCTGATTAAAGGAACTTATCAAAAACATTAATTTGACTTATGCTAAAATATGAAAAATAAATGTCTAAATGTAGGGCCACTCCTTTGCTTTGTGGTAAGAATACCATTCTATTTAATAGTTAGTTATGTGACATTTTATATAAATTCTGGCTTGCCCAGGACAGCTTTGGATTAGCCTGTTATCCTTACAGAATGTTTAATTTTACTCTCAAAAATATGTCCTGCTTGGTCATCCTAGTTATAAAGCAAACCTTAACAAAAGTGCTATTATGAATTCAATTTGCAAAAAAGCTAGAGTGAAAATTAGCGTTGTTAAATAGAAAACTGTCATTTGTTCACAAAAGAAGAGATCACTAATATTTAAGAAAATATGGACTGCATATCACTCTTGTGAGAAAGGAAAAGAAGAACAGAAAGAAACTGCGACACAAAAGTAGAAAGACCTCTAACAGGGGACACAGTGCTTTTTCCTAGGACAGCAACAAGACGCTAGGAGGGTGAAGTAGTGCAACCAGGGAACCAAACAGCATCACTCTAGGATCCCACAGGGGTCTCCTATTAGGGCTGTGGGGAATGCAGGGGATGTACTTTGTAATGTCGGGGACTGAGGATTTCCTCGTCTTTAATTTAACCTGTAGCTCACTATGCTTCTCTTAAAAACACTTGTAAATTTAGAAATAACTCTTCTAAGAAACATCACATTGCAGGTTAAACACAAACAAAACATAGTATTTCTGGGGAAAAAAATACCAGTATTAGGAGAAAAGGAAAAAAAGGGGAATAGTTTACTAACCAGAAGGCTAACTGTGCAGCCAATCTTTTTGCCATCTACCTCTCCCATTTTCATGCAGTCCCTAAAAACAAAAAGCAATAGTCAGAACTCAGAACTTCCTTCCTAGGGGCAAACACAATTTGTTCTTTTTGGGGTAAAAAAAAGAAAAAGAAAGAAAGAAAGAAAAAAAAAAGAAGCCACTTTTAGAGACCAGAGGCAATTTGCATGCTCCAAGGACTGATAATCTAATCTCTGGGGAATCTGGGGAGTCAGAGACTCCTGAGCATCAGCTTCCGTTAAGAATTGCATTGCCATGTCAAGATTATGCTCCCTCTCAATGGACATGGGCTCAGGAAGTTAGAGTGAAAGTGTGTTATTGTACGCTTTCTACAGTGGGATGAGAAGTGGTTGGTAAGCCTGGCCATTAACAACGAGAATGAGGGTTTCAATCCTAAAATAAAACCAAACCACCATGTATTTAAGTGGGAAGAACTACTTTAACAGTTTAGATAACATAAAAATAAAAAACATAGGTCTACGGAAGGTGACAGTGTAAGTTTCATCCCACCCACGTCCCCTTTTTAAGAGAATAGCAAGACTGTACAATTCTCCGTTACACTGTTTTCACCCGAAAATGGATTGGTTCTACTGGTTCTAGGGGCTAAGTTTAAATAACAAAATAAAGATTCTTTTTTTGAGAACTCTCAGAGACTCTGAGAATCCTCTCAATTCACCAAGACTTTGAAAGAACTGTCAAAAAACAAAACAAAGCAACAAAAAAGAAGCAAAAGCTCAAATTAACAGCTCTGAACCAGCTGGTTAGAAGTTCATTATCTTAGTACACCAGGTTCCATGGTCTGATAATCAACTGAATGATACACAAGATTGGAACTCTGATTGTATTCTATTTGATTTTCTAACTGGAGTTTAGCATGAACTGGAGTTCACAAAAACATGCAACTTGGCTTACCTGTAATCTAACAACCTCTCCATTAGACGAGTTACAGTAGCAATTAATGAAACACCACTTTCCCGCCATGTTTCCCGCTCAATTTTCTTTAGTAGACTGGAAAAGAAAGAACCCGGGGCATTTTCAACATTTATTTTTATCAGTCACCATGACAACCACTTTACTTTCATCAGTACCTTAAATGCCTTAGCAACCACTGCAACATCTCACAAGTAGCACAATTTGCAAACAATGTCTTACCTAGGATAGGGACCAAATAGTGGAATTCTAATCCAGGAAGCATTGACAAAGCAAATTGATTTTCAGATTATCCAAGTTATAAAATACAAACACATGCATATAATCATATTTTCAAAATATACAAGCATCTCACAGCTCAAAGACATTTTTTCCTAGCTTCTCTCTTACACTAACAGAGGCTTGCGTCTTACCACATCACATAACACTGCAAAAAGCAAAAACAGGAGTGCCTCCAAGTTTACTTTTAAGCAAGATCTTGCTTTATTCACATAAAAATATTTTCCTACCTCTCAGTGGAATGCATCTTCATCCAAGCAATTTTACTGCAATGCAACTGCTACAGGAAAATCCTTGTACAGACGGTATGACGTTTTGCGTTTTTTCCTTTCACTTAACATTTGCCCACTCAATACATATTGTACTATCTGTGCACTCACTCAACAGTTTCATTCATTATGTCACTGATCACAGAGGATTTTCTGTGTGGTTGTTAGAGCAGACTGATGACAAGTACCGAACTACATCTCTCCTCCTACATTTTCCCTAATCCTAAGCACCTTGGAGCAGAGGTACTATGTAAACACAAAATAATAACAATCATGATAATTAGAATCTGTGTTACTTTCACTCCCACCTCTCAGCAAATTAACACAGTACTTGGCAAAGGCTTTATGATTGAACTTTCCCCAAAAGATAAAAGTAAGAACATAAGCATGGCAATATGTGGATACTTCCCTACCCCTCGAAATTTAATGATCGTCATTTCTGTCTAGAATCTTATTTGTCTTTCATCTTAATTTCAGGAATAAGAGAGAAAACATTTCTTACAAGCACAATCTAAGCATATCATATATGTACTTAGTTCAAAAATAAACATTCAAGAAGAAAGCTGTTTTGTCAAAGCTTTCTCTTGTCTGTGGCTATGTTCTCTCCCAAGTTTTCTCTCCATCATCCCCCATCTCTTTCTCTTGCTATTGGCATTCTAGTGCCCAGCCTTCTGTCTTGTCTCCTCCTCTGTTTCCTATGCATCCCTCATCCTGTTTTTCTGGTTAATTCTAAACTATTTCTTAGGTTAAGGGTGGAGACTGCGTATGGAAGGCATGGAATCTGCCCTGACCAGTCCTGCAGGGGAAGGTCCCCTAGTTTGTTTAAAATGTGTTTTCTTTTAAAAACTCTGAGCAGCACCTGTTTCAGGCTTAAATTGCAAATTGTATTGAACTCAAATGAAAATCTGCCTGCCAAAAAGCAACGCGGAATGATGTAGAAATTTCCCCGTGACAGCCTACACCTCATACTTTAGAGGCTGAAAAACAAAGAACTCAAGTTAGGTAATAATTCTAAAAATACATGGAGACTTCTTTTATGGGCATAAGTTTCATTAATTTGCACAGACTTCTGATGCAGTAAGAACTACACAATCATCTTGTAAGAAGAGGCAAAGTTATGCACAGCCTGTTTCCTTGACTAACTAAAGACCAAATGCTAGGACTGAGTCTAAAACCCAGATCATCTGTGTGCTCAGACAGCCTTGTTCCCTCTCTAGGGAAGCTTGCCATTTCCATTTACCTGATACAAACTGAGAAAGAGAGGCTATCAGCAAAAAGACAAGAGTCTTTCTAGGTAACCTGGGTGAGAGTGGCTATTTTCATTTGCTCTATGATAACGCCCATGTGCCCACATTGAGCATATAGGGAGCCCTAATAACAGTGAAAAGGGGTTTCTCATTGCTAATTGATAAGGCTGCTCTGTTCTGTGCAACAGAAATTCCTAACACTGGGAAGCAAGATAATGGCCCTGTAGGGATGACACTGCTCACCAGGTTTTCACTCTATGAAAGAAATTTGTGTGTGTGTCGGGGATTTGACCCTCAATCTCCCTCTCTTGGTATCATAACAGGGTTATGTAGAAGTCATCACTCTAATACATAACAACTGTGTCTGTACATGCTCTTTTTAATCCAAAGAGAAGAGTTAGAGATGTAAGGTACGGTGTCACATAGTGAATTCTCTGTCTCCAAATGGTAATTAAATGTGTGATCACTAAAAATCTTTGAAATAATGTGGAGTCTTACTGAATTGTTTAGAACTACATAGGAGAAGGCAGAGTGAAAGACTAAGAAAGACCTGAGATGAATGTTACTTCTTCTGGAAAGCCCCTTTGGAACCCCCAAGACTGTAGGTAGACCTACTGTGTGCTCCTACAGCACAGTCACTGCTGCATGCCCAGCCCTGGGAAGTGCCCAGTAAATACAGTGGAATGAGCGAATCAAGTGGAGCCAGGGGAAGCAGAATTTAGTTGTGATACTCTCTTCTGGATATTGCATGTTGGTGTCTATAATCTAGAATTTCAGTGTTATCAAAATGAATACATCTTTTTGAAACTTATTTCAAAAAGATGTAGTATGCATTAATGCAGATAATGTTTGGGCTTAGGGAAAGACGAGTTGAGTTTTTAGGAAGGAAGGTACTAGACAAATGTAAAGTTTTACTCCAAGCGGGCCATTTTGGCAAGCACTACAATTTAGAAAGCAGTGAACTACTTACAGCTTTTCAGCTTCAGAACAAATTTTAAGAAGTTTTAGACATGAATTACACAGAACAAATGAGAATTTGTACCATATAATGGCATGTGTTCTTAATTCACGTAGTGTACAGTGACTCATTGTGATTATACTAATTCATTGTGATTTCTGTTGCCAAAAAAGTAATTTATTGTTTCCTGAAATAAAGTCATATTTGCACCTTCTTTCTTATGCTCAGGTAGTAATGACACTTAAGTATCACTTTAGATTTGATTTATTCCCAATATGCTGATCATAAAAGCATGAAAGGAAATTATTTATAGTAGCATTTCTAGTAATATCCTAAAAATCAACAAAAGTATAAAAATCTCTGTTGAATGAATCAGACACCTTAAAATAGTCCTAATTATAGAGGCTTAATATTTTAATTATTGGTTTGATTCTAATGTCGAGCTACATCTTCTATTTCAAAGTCATATTTATACACAAGCAATTGAAATTGCATACTATCAAGCCTTTATTAAAGTAGATAAGAGGCACTAAAGAACTATGTGAGTATTTATTAATCTTGTGAATTTGTTATAAATAATTAATCACAAATCTCAAGAGATTCATTTCACTGAGTGCTTTCTCATTTTGGTTCTTTGTTCAAACCAAGGACTAGTAACTGAAATGAGAGCAGTTTTCAAAAGCAATTTATTATACTGCATGAGATTTTAATCAGAATTCTTGCTAAACTCCAAGCTGTCATAAAAGACTGAAGCTTTGTACACTAGAATGAATGGTCTCAGTGAATAATTATGAAAACTTCTGGTTTAATTACCATACCAGAAAAAAATGATATTGTTCAGAATCCAGTACAAAGAATATATTTTATCACCCACCACCACCACAGGAAATCTCTATACCCTTCTTGGCTTTTCCTTTTAATGTAATTTTCTTAAAAGCTTCAAGATAATTTTTAATCAGGCATGCTAAAATCTATCTAACCTATTAGTCACTAATAATATTCCTCAAGCCTATATATTAATGTTTCTACTGTTGTAAATTCACGATCATAAAATGAATTACAAAGTTTTGGACCTGGCCATCAATACTAAAGCACTGATACTTAGTTTTGGGTGATACTTGGGCACAAATACAAACACAAATATATTTTGTTATAGAAAAATGTGTTACTGAATTATTTTGCACTTCTGAAAGAACTGCAAAAATTTTTCAAGCACAATAAGCAAATTCTTCTTGCAAAAAGAAATACTTAGCACATATGTTAGATTTGAAAATGACTAAGATCCATAGGAAACTGTAGAGAAAACAAGTGCCAGAAATGAAATCCCAAAGCACTAAAACATTCTCACTGTATCTTCTGGCCATTTAAACACAACACATGAATACTTGGTACAAGCAATTCATCCTGTGGCTATGATCAGATTCTATGGGTAGGGCAACCTTAAAGTCTCTTTACAACATTCCATTATTTCTCTATCTTCCATACAAATCCAAAATACAGAATTTACTAAAAGTGATTTGCTTCTGAGACATTCTAATAAAATGCATTTAGGAAGCAATTAATGCTGAGTGAACAATCAGTATTAATGAATTAAATCAGGTGTTGAAGAACAAATGCAAGCTAGGTTAATTTTCCAACAGCAAATCAGCATCAGTATCTTGCTTTGGAAAGAAGTGCACACAAACATTACAATCACTCCCCTTTTGCCCTCTCCCACTTATAACCCCACTTAAAATCATTATCTTGCAGCAATGGTTTTAAAATTATCAGGCATGAAAAGAGTGAGATTTGTTATGTAACATATGCAACCTGTCCTAATCAGAGATTAAAATAGGAAGACATGCCTAATCATCAACATAATAAGATCCATTCGCCAGAGTTAGGCAATTATCCTTTATTTCACACTCCATGAAGACAAAGCACTCCTGTGAGACCTAAGCTGTCTTTGCAGCTCTCAGCTACCGTGGTGCAGAGAGGCTCAGTACTGACACCAAATCCCCAGAATAGAATCAACTTGAGATAAACATATTACTCACATACTGTTGAAGAGCTCGCGGTATGTTTCGTCACCTTTGCCTTCTGACATCAGGCTATCCAGTTTGTCAATTAGCTTGGCTTCCACCTGAAACATACCCAAATATTATTCTCTTTCCTCCCCTTCACAAGTAGGATTTCTAGGCAAGTTAAAACATATTTATTTATGCCAAGGAAAAAGCCATGGTAAATTTTGTGAAAGTGACATTATCGGCCACGGCTAATAGCAGGCATCTCTTTGGAATTCTAAGGGACTAATCTAGATAGAGTTACTTGACTTCACATTCCCGGCTGGGTAGCGTTTATTGCTGCCAAAGACATCTATCTATTTGTTGATTCAAACACAAATGCTTGCAGCCCAGTTTAAATGTTTGAATTCTTTTTTAAGAGCTATAAAAACTGGCAAGTCCTGTTTCTTTTTTCTTTTTTTTAAACATCACTATATATAAGGACATCAGGAAACTAACATATCCACATACATTAATTTAAATCTTTGATGTGTTTTACATCTATTTTCTTTCTCAAAACAGTTTGAGGTTGCACTAGATCTTTGCTGAAGTTGAGAACTTGCCTTACCCACGTACAGATGGTAGATCCATAGCAATAGTCTAAGTCAGCAATAAGCAGCGAGAGAGAAAGGACATATTTCCTGAAAACTGTAGTCAAAACATTTATATTTCCCAGGATGTAAATCCTTCGGAACTTGAATATCAGGAATGGAAAAATATTCCTTCATCTATATCTATCTGAGGTAGAAGAGACAGAAAATGAAAAACTTCTCTATGGCCAGAGAGAGTTAAAACATTTAGGGACTGGGAGGAATATTTGACTTTGTCAAAAGACTAAGTCCAATTATTATTCCTTTAAACCAAATTTCAATCAAGAGGTAAAGACAACGGGGAAGGAAAGTGGAGTTTTCTTTCCTAAGTACAATTTCTAAATAGTCTTTCATTCATTTATCAGCTTTCTTGTAAATAAATGTGTATACCAATACAGGCGAAACACCCATGCTTTCGGCAATAGGAGGGTTCCATGTCTGCAGTCAGATTGCTTGAGCAGTTGACAACCATTCCTGAGATTTGAGGGAGGCTTCTTCTGGAGAAGCATGAGGAAGTGCCAAACTCTGTGGGCACACAGGTTTGTGCCGTGAGTGTGTGAACAGACAATAGGCCTACTATCTCCAAAATGAAGGACCTGGCAGGGCAAAAGCAATGGATTCCTTAAGAGATCTGCTTTTGTAATAAGAATGCCTGTTTTCCCAAAATTGGAGCATAACTGTTGGAACCTATGTCAATGAGAAATGGTAAGCTCATTCCCTTGGAATTTCCTTTGTAAGAATTTCCACAGCTCTTTCCTTTAAATTCTCAATGCTTCAAGCAAAGCGCAATAAAACATACTGTGAATCAAATGCTCAAAGCTAAGCGATTCGCCAAATACAATGTGCAGACCACTGAGAGCTCAATGAGTTTAATCATTAACTCTCGATTCTTTTGCTCTGTGTGCTCTGTGTCCAACTGGGTGCAAATAAAGTCTCTGCAAGTTCTTAAATACAGATCTGGGAAATCACAAAATTTTTCAGCTGAAAAGGAATCAAATGGTTTTCAGGGCTTCACTGGAGGCTCAGGACAACACAGGATGTGAGAAGTATCCACGGCTGTGTGGCTTGGGAGTGGATAGGCCAGGCTGGAATCTAGGTCTGCTGGCCCAGTGTTCATTTCCCAACTCAGAGTTGAATCTGGAAGTTCACAGATGCTTCAGGAGACCTGAAAGTCTTCCAACTCTTCTGAGGAGCACTTCTGCCTACCTGTTTAAAGTTGCCACTCCGCCTCTGCTCCCAGTCCATCATATCATGAAAAATTGGAATCATGACATTCCGAAGATCTGGCTGGGGTATCAAGGTCACTTCTAGGAAGGGGCCAATCAGGGCAGGGATAAAATGAAGCTTGTGCTCTCCTAGAGTGAGAAAAATATTTGAGTTTCAATATATTCAATCTTAATATGATTTCAGAAATTAATATCATAAAATTTGTTTAACATTATTGCTACAAATATATTCAATTATAGTTGTCTCCTCAAGCAAGAAAATAATCCATGAGATACAATTACAAATTATATAAATAATCAGGAATTGGTTATGTACATTATTGTATAGGCATACATTAAAATTTTTATGTGATCATTTAAAATAAGGCTGAAGAAAGATAACATAGGTGAAGTTTTTCAATATAATTAAGTGAAAAAGCAAAAAGCAAGTGCAATACAGTATGTATAGGAATAATTTTAATAAAAAAATACACACACACACACACACACACACATCTATCTATCTTAGTCTAGAGTATTACATCCCTAATGTTAACCACAGAAGTTATCTCTGGATGGTGAGATTATGGGTGATTTTTGTATATGTAAAAAGGTGGTTAGGTGGTTCTTATCTGTATGATATAATTCTTCTTGAGTGTTTTTTTTGAGATGGAGTCTTGCTCTGTCACCCAGGCTGGTGTGCAGTGACACAAACTCAGCTCACTGCTACCTCTGCCTCCCAGGTTGAAGCAAGTATCTGGTCTCAGCCTCCTGGGTAGCTGGGATTATAGGCACACGCCACCATGGATGGCTAATTTTTGTATTTTAGTACAGATGGGGTTTCACTATGTTGGCCAGGCTGGTCTCAAATTCCTGACCTCAGGTGATCCGCCCAGCTTGGCCTCCCAAAGTGCTAGGATTACAGGTGTGAGCCACCATGCCTGGCCTGTTTTTTAAAAAATAGAGATGGGGTCTCACAACGTTGCCTTGAATTCCTGGGCTCAAGCCATCTACCCGCCTTGGCCTCCCAAAGTGCTGGGATTATAGGCAATGAGCCACCGGGCTGGGCCCCTTGTGTTTTTTCTTAACATAATAAATACACAACTTACATAAAAATCTAAATAGTGGTCCCCCCAAAAGAATATACACATTTTGTGAAAAGACTAAAATGTAACAATAATGAACCCACAATGGTGTTTTACCAAGCGCTAAAAGGTATGGTACTGATAATTCAGAGGAAAGGAAGGTGGGGAATGGTATGGACACAGATGGTTTCATGTAGCAGGTGAAAGTTAAGTCTATTATGCTAGTGAGTGTTAAGTCCATTATGCTAATCATCTTTGTTAAATCTCATAAGTTTCTAGTTCTATAATATGACTACCGCATGCTATGAAAAATACGTTCAAGAGCTAACCTTCAGCATCATGGCTGAAAGCACATGCTAATAAGAGCATCCACTTAGAATTTACAAGTTGGGAGGCTGAGCAGAAAGATAGCTGACTTCATGAAGGAGGGTAATTTTCCAGTGACACTGCAGATTCACAGTGCATAGGTATACTATAAATGACTTTAGAGGGTTGTTGTTGTTGTTGTTGTTGTTGTTGAGATGGAATCTTGCTCTGTCACCCAGGCTGGTATGCAATGGCACAATCTTGGCTCACTGCAACCTCCGCCTCTGGGCTCAAGTGATTCTCCTGCCTCAGCCTTCTGAGTAGCTAGGGTTACAGGCATGCACCACCACGCCCAGCTAATTTTTGTATTTTCAGTAGAGATGGGGTTTCACCATATTGCCCAGGCTGGTCTTGAACTTCTGACCTCAGGTGATCCACCCACCTCGGCCTCCCAAAGTGCTGGGTTTACAGGCGTGAGCCACTGCGCCTGGCTTAGACGGGTTTTTTAAGTAACGTGAATATGAAAGAATCTGGGGAGGAGCTAAAATGATGAGTGAGATGAAAGCTGGGAAAACATGTGGATGTTTGTGAATTCACTGTTTTTGGGGATTGTAAGTGCCTTGGGAAACCTCCACTGTCTTTGGAAGGTGGGCCCCCATCTTTGCATAATCACCTTATTTTCAGTGCTATGGGACATTAGCAAGAACATGACTAAGTCAATAGCAAGTTTTTCATATCTTGGCACAGAAAGTAACACTGGCAATAGATGAACACATGAGGGAAGTGGGCACACAATGACTTCTGGACAATCACTGAAACTGTTGAAACATTTCAAAGCTAAACCCATGTATTATTTTTTCCTTTAGGCTAAAATATCCAGCATCAAGAAGAGTTGTTTGATTATTTCTACCCTCAAGTATTCACTCTCTAATATATCCTCAGAATATGAGCATTTCCATCATGATAAAACTTTCTTCCCTCTCTCGATGACACAGAAGGGTACCTGTTACTGCACATAACTGAATATTTTAGATTTGAAGGGCCATGTTGCAATACTGCATATGCTACCAATGTAAGAGAAGAGAATTTAGAAAAACTTCCCTACAGTCTGTAAGCCAGAGAGGTCATGGTATCTTCTGTCTCTACACATCAACTTTCCTCAACAAGGCATTATAGCAGTCAAAGAAATGATTTGAATTTTTAAGTACTGAAATTACTATAAACACTACTATAAACACAAAAAGAGACAAAGCAGTAGTGGTTACTTCTTTCTTGTACATGTTTTGATAAGGAACAAATTATTCATTTCATAGACAGTTTGGTAAGTTTGGGGAATGTCAAGATCATAAAAATGTACCTTATTCTATATTTTATGTGTTTACTGTATTTCCATTTTTTTTTTTTTTTTTTTTTTTTTTTTTTTTGAGACAGAGTCTCGCTCTGTCACCCAGGCTGGAGTGTAGTGGCCGGATCCTGGCTCACTGCAAGCTCCGCCTCCCGGGTTCACGCCATTCTCCTGCCTCAGCCTCCCAAGTAGCTGGGACTACAGGTGCCCGCCACCTCGTCCGGCTAGTTTTTTGTATTTTTTTAGTAGAGACGGGGTTTCACCATGTTAGCCAGGATGGTCTCGATCTCCTGACCTTGTGATCCACCCGTCTCGGCCTCCCAAAGTGCTGGGATTACAGGCTTGAGCCACTGCGCCCGGCCTTGTATTTCCATTTTATCAACTCATTCAGTCATTATTCATTGAGTGACTCAAGAAATAAGAATGTCTAGTGTATGTTAAACACTGTATTAGGAGAAATACTTGTAAATAGCTAAATCACAATGGGTATTTGGGCTATTGCTAAGCTACAAATCTAGTATCAAGAAAAAACAAAGGGTCGGGCACAGTGGTTCACACCTGCAGTCCCAGAACTTTGGGAGGCCAAGGCAGGAGAACTGCTTGAGTCCAGGAGTTCAAGACCAGCCTGGGCAACATGGTGAAACCTCATCTGTACAAAAAATACAAAAAGTTAGCCAGACATGGTGTGTCACGCTCAGAAGTTCAGTGTGGCAGGGGTCAGGGTTGGGTGAGGGAAGTGTTGGCAAAGAGGGTGGCTTGGTTTGTAAGCTAAGCTGAGTGGAAGAGGAAGTTGGGTAGTTCAGCTGTGGGTGGTGGTGGCCGATTAGAGCTTTATTTTGTATGAAAATAACTGGGAGAGTGTGGAAGATGGGCTGTAGCAGGGAGACAGATGCTGGAGGGCCAAGTAGGTTATCCAAATAAATATGACAAAGATTGGTTCAAAAGCAGCAGCCATAGTAATACAGAAAAGGGGCAAGAGCGTGAGTGAGAGTAAACACTGCTGTTAAATGATATCAAATTTATAGAAGCAGAAGCCAACTTAAGATGGGAGGCAAGATCACGACTTCAGTTTGGGGCATGTTTGAGGTACTTCTAACACTGAATACTCTAGCAGCTGTCAAAGAGCCTGGTCTGGGGCTCAGGACAGAGGCCTGGGCTGGAGATGTACTATTTCAGAACTCTCAGTGGTAAACAAGGTGAATGAAATCACATGGGGGAAACCTGTGGCAAAATACAAAAGGAACACTTTGGAACAGGACAGCCTGGGCACACATGTGCTGGGACAAGAGAGGAGCCGACTGAAGGGACATGGTGCGGGTTAGGGAAGGGGAAGTGGGAAAGAGGCAATGGGAAATGATAGAGAACAGAAGGCTTTCAGAAGCAAAGAGGGGCAAGGTTGTCAAATGCAGTGACTCCTTAATAACATCTGGTACTTGTAAGCACTCCCTATGGCAGGCACTGCTCTGGGTGCTTTACATGTGTAATTTCATTTGCTCCCTACAACAACTCCAGTTGGTAGGAACTATCAACCTCCCACTTACAGAGAAGGCAGCTAAAATCCTGGGAAGTTAGGCAACTTGCCCAAAGTCACCCAGCTAGCTGGCTCTACAATGAATTCTTAATACTATCCTAGGGATGGGACTCACTACAGGCCTTTAGATGTGGCAGAATAGTAATGCAAATGAAAACCTGATTACAATGAATTACAAAGTAAAAAGAGAGAGAGACAAGGTGAGCTGGCAAGGATTGCCAATTTCTCCTCTTAAAGTTGTCTGAGAGTAAATGCAAGGAAGCCAATTAGGAACTTAAGGCGTGGAAATGAAGAGGGATTTTTTTTCTCTTTCTGATGGGAGAGTGCAATCACATGTGTCATTTGTCCCACATTAATCCATCATTCCATGTGGTTGGGATGGGGTTGGGGAGTCCTCACTCTACTGCCCCAGCCTCAAGAGTAGGCATATAACCTGGGCCTTGCCAAAAAGCCAGCTTCAGCTGGGTTCAGTGGCACTCCTGGTAGTTACTCGGAGGCTAAGGCAGGAGGATCATGGAAGCCCAGAATGAAGTACAGCTGGGAAATATAAGGACTTCTTTAAACAAACAAACAAAACCCAGCTTCATCCCTGGCCCCAGGGACTGGTTCATGATAGGCACATCACCCAGCAGGAACAATCTGTGGCTCTGTGTGACATTCTAAAAGGAACTTTGAAAAGAGGAAATAGGCTCGAAGCTGATGGAAGCCATTTTCCCACGGAGTGGAGAAAGCCTGAGAGTACACAGAGGTTAAAGTCCACACACAGAACAAAGGAGAGCTGGGAAACAGCCAGCTCTGATGTGTGTCCTCTTGAAAATGGTCATGCCTGAAGCCAGATCCACCTGTGGGCTTCCTAGCTCCCAGAGACAATGTATTTCTTTAACATTAATTTGGTGTTTTGATCTTTGACTTTGTCACATGTAATCAGCAGAGTTCTGCTATACTAGTTAGAATGTAAGCACCAGTACTCTCTGTCAAAGGCCCTCTGAACAGGATCCTGCCTACCCTCTGCAGACCAATATGGTGATAAGGAGGAGATGGGAAGCTCTGTGCTAAGACCTTCATAAGCCTGAATTCCGTTGGAATTTCCATCCTCCTGGAAAACGTACCCTTGACAGAGACCACTGGTCTGAACAACCTTCTATCTTGAAGATACCTAGAGGGCTTTGCATCAACTTCTCAACCACAGTCTGTGATGCAATCCCAAGGCTATCTCAGATATCCGCCTCCACTAGGAACTGGATATCCTTGCCTTTGGCCTGTATGCTGAGTGCCCTAGGGGACCAAGGTCCTCATGATCTCCACTGGCAAGATGCTCACCCCCTCCTTTAGCTGCACCTTGGGGCATCTGGGATGTCCCCCATTCTTGGGAATGGGTGCTCCCCAGTGACCTTACACCATCAGAGAATGCCTCTCTATCACAGGAGGCGGGCTGATTTTACCTTGGGTTGAGTGTCAGTGTGAGTTAAAGTGATCAAAGTGCTTTGGGCATCTAGCCAGAAATACAGCTCCAAACACAACCCTCAGACCTGTGCCCATCTAAAAGTCCCTTTACATCACCAAAGTCATGTAGTTCTTTCCTCTCTCTCAAGGTTTCAACAAATGTAAGTTAATTGTTTCTCACTAATGCATGACACATTGCTAGTTCTCTGCAGTACACTGAAGCTTTGCAACTTTTCCTTTTTACATTTTTCTACTGCTACTTCTGTGAACAGGAAAGTTCTTCCTTCAGCAGTTGGGAGTAAGATATCTTCTGTAGCCAAATGTTAGTCTCAATATTTTTCCATCAGCAAAAAGACGGCCACTTGGTTTCTACGTTCTTTTTTTTTTTTTTTTTTTTGAGACGGAGTCTCGCTCTGCCACCCAGGCTGGAGTGCTGTGGCCGGATCTCAGCTCTGCAGCTCCGCCTCCTGGGTTTAAGCCATTCTCCTGCCTCAGCCTCCCGAGTTGCTGGGACTACAGGTGCCCATCACCACGCCCGGCTAGTTTTTTGTATTTTTTAGTAGAGACGGGGTTTCACCGTGTTAGCCAGGATGGTCTCGATCTCCTGACCTCGTGATCCGCCCATCTTGGCCTCCCAAAGTGCTGGGATTACAGGCTTGAGCCACTGCACCCGGCCTGGTTTCTACGTTCTTTTAAGGCACCTATAGTGTTTCCTATTAAAATGGTACTTAATTAGTAGGGGATTTTAAGTTCGTAAGTTAACTGGAACCATTTTTTTTAAAGGTAAGTGCTTTAGCATGGGCCACAATAGTAGGCAATCTAGCACATGTCCTCTGTTAAAGAAGCCTTGCCCAAAGGCAACACAGTCTCTCCAAGATCCATTTTTTAGAAGGCCAGCCAAATCACAAATATAGGAAGTCAAAGGGGAATCACACAAGGTGGACAAGCTAAGGTTGCGTGGGTAAGCGTGGTTAGTCCCATCTATCACTTAGTTCATCCAGTTCCATGACCTGCAGGACCATGCCTTCAACCATGGGCAACAGATTTAACATGGTGCCAAGATCCAAAAACCAGAAAGGGAAAACAGTCGGAGAATTCTCCGTCTTCTCCTCCACCCTGGGTCATACGGAAAGGAAGAAGACTAAAAAAATGCTTTTATTCTTATTTCTTTTTCTAAATGGGTAATAAATTATCTTCAGCTTACACCCCTCTGAAGTGCACTCTAAAACACCAGAACTTCCTTAACCTCAGAACTTTAAAGAGAAAAGCAACTCATTTTCTTTTGCACGAGGACATGGCATTTTTACCAAACCTTTGCAACCCAGCTCTTTTAGCAATCTTATCAGGCAGGGCCAGGGAAAAAGTTCTCCAAAATTAAAAAAGCAACTTCCAGGGGAACCATCTAAAAATCCCCCTTATTTGGGGCCCCTTTAAGTTCCCTTCTCATTACAGAGCCTTAGGCAAATAAAGGAAAACTTAGGCTGATTTTCCAAAGACCCTAATAGGTATACAGAAGTTTTCCAAAATTTAACTCAAGTATTTCACCTCACAAGGAAGGATGTTATACTGCTCCTAAACTGGAACCTAATGGTAGCTAAAAAGCAAGCAGTTCAATTTCAGAGGTGAGCAATATATTTCCCATAATACCACAAAAGGGAAGAAAACAAATAAGGAAAGCAAAAAAATTGTAGAAACACCATTCCCAATTGGGAGGGAAGCAGTTCCAGTAAACACTTCTGATTGAAATCCCAACAAATCAGGAAATAAATGAAAAAAAGAAAGTACTTTTTAATATGCATTTTAGAAGGCCTGTGCAAAACCAGGGCCAAACCTCTTAATTACTCTAAACTGTCTATAATAGACCACAAGACAGATAAGAATCCTGTAGCCTTTATGAAAAGGCTGAGAAAGGCACTAATAGAATACAACTCCTTAACCCCAATTCAGTCAAGGGATGGCTCATTCTAAAAAACAAGTTTATTACACAGGCAGCTCCCAATATTAAAAGGAAACTACAAAAGCAAGCTATGGGACCAAACAGCACCTTAGAAAGCCTCCTAACGGTGGCTACTTTGGTCTTTCATAATAGGGACCAGAAGGAGGCCGAAAGGAAAAAGAAAAAGCTCAGGAGAAGGACAAGGCTCTAGCAGCAGCTTTGCAGGCTTGCTAAGTCCAGGATCCCCGAAGTGCATCTGCTAGTTGCTATTAGTGTGGCAGGCCAGGGCAAGGAATGCCCAGGCAGCAAGAAAAAGCCATCTCAACCCTATCCAGCCCTGTGGTGGAGACCACTGGAGACAGAACTGCCCCCAGAGGTGGAGGTCACTGGGTTCAGGACCAGTCTCACAGATGGTCCAGCAGGACTGACGGGTCCTAGGGCTCAAGCCCTGGCTCCAGCGGCTCAAACTGCCATTATAGCATGAGAGCTCTGAGTAATTCTGATAATTAAAGCAAGGAAAGTAAACCTCCTTCTAAACATTAAAGCCAGTCTCTTTCTTTTCTCCTCTCTAAACCAGGCCTCCCCTCTTCCCATAGCAAGACCATAAGGGGTATCTCAGGAAAAACTCTAATCCAATATTTTTCTCAATCTTAGTTGCAGTTAGGAGGACCTATTACATACACATGCTTCCAAGCCATTGTCATAATAGTCAAAAAAGCCTCCAAGTTAACCCTAGGAAATAATTTAACTGTTTATACCCCACATAATGTGGCAGAATTACTGTCCTCTAGGGAAAACTCTTAGCTAACAGCCAGTAAAACAAGAAATACGTAAGGGAGGATAAGCAGTAGTCACTCTAAATAATGTCTCTCCCCAGGCACAGTGCTCAATTCACTAAGCTGATAGTTCTTACAAGAGCACCTGAATTAAGCAAAGGAAGGGTAGCTAACATTTATACTAACTCCAAGTATGCTTTCCTAATTTTCCATGCTCATGTTGCCATTTGAAAGGAAAGATATCCTCTTACCACTAATGACTCTCCTATAAAATATCACCAGAAAATCAATAGGTTATTATCCTGTTTTTCTTCCACAAGAAATAGCAAGAACGCATTGTAGGGGACATCAAAAAGAAACAAGTGAAGTAGCCAAAGGAAATAAATGGACTAATCAGGCAGCTTGGTCAAAGGCAAGGAAGCCGCAAGGCATCAACATGCTTCAAACCTCTTCTAATCTAGGAAGGCTCCATAAAAGAAATTAAACTTCAGTATTCCCTATAGAAATAAAATAGGCCACTTCTCAAGGGCATACTTTCCAGCCCTCAGATTGCTATGGTCAAATAATGGCAAACTCCATTTGCCAGTCTCCAGCCAATGGAAAGTTCTTAAAATCCTTCATCAATCTTTTCACTTGGGAAAGGATAAAACTTATTAATGTGCTCAGATATTGTTTTCAGGCAGAAAACCTCTAAATTGGTTCAGCATGTAACTTCTCTATTACTTCCAACAAAAATTGACACAACTAGCAGAAGCCCAACCCCAGAAAATAGAGCCATCTTTATTCAACCCAGGACATTTAGTATTAGCAAAAACTCTCATCTCTCTCTCCTTCCATAAGCCAAGCTGGAAAGGGCCCTACGCTGTTCTTCTTTCAATCCCTTCGGCAATAAAAGTTACAGAAATCAACTTCTGGATACATCACACTCAAGTCAAAGCCTAAAAAGCTAAGGGAGCAACCCCTGACAGCCCAGAGAATGTCCTAAACATCAGTGTGAAGAAATAGAAAATCTTAAGCTAGAACTCATAAAAAAACAAGCAACTAAGTAAGGGCTATTCATCTTAATCCCACTCCTACCTAACCTTTCCTCTCAAAGTTCACCACCAAATATTAAAACTTCTTTTAAACTCATATTTGCAAGCAAATTTTAATTATACATGGGATTGCATTTGTAACTTTATAAATCCACGAAGGAGATTATATCTTGGCAAGTAAAGAAATAATTTTAAATGGAAATTATTTACTATGCCACTCTTATGGGAACTGTTATCGTCCTGCTACTATTTGCACTAAAACTATACACTGTGTCACCCACAATGTGGAATTCTGGTTGAAAAATTCTAATTGCTGTAATATTTTGCCTGATTATCATCCTTATAACAGGATTAATAATTACAGGAAAGATTTACTCAAGGTTGTTTTGCTTATAGCAAAAGTTATAGTTAGGGATAAAAAGTAAGTATAAAAGTTTTACTATCACTAAGTTTAATAGGGCTTTTTACTAAAGGTTGATAATACAATACACTTTAAGCTAGGTTTTTTAATAACCTTAAGAAGGTTATTAAAAAAAGATTTTATACAAGGAAAGATTTTTATGGTAAATACTTGTCCTAAAAAAAAACACAACCGGTTATTTGAAGGAAAGATGTTTAGAACAAGTCAGAAAGTTTAAGTATGTTGTAGAGTCTGTGGGAGTTATTAAAAATAAAGAAAAGAAATTGTCAAATTAATGCTAAAATTATTTTAGCCACACAATAACATATCTCTCCCAATCATATTGCAAGGTACAAAAATAGCCTAAGCCTAAAATTACTCTCTAATGGCAAGTCAAGGGGGAAACACATGCTTTTCCTCAAGAAAAATGTTCCTTTTACATTAATGTTTCTGGTAATGTACAGCACATCTAGTAAAGGCAAAACGGTACTGCAATCCATTGGTGTAACAAACAAGTGTCAAACTCTACTGTCAGTTATGGTCTATAGGACCCCCACTAATGGTGGTAATCTTAATGCTCATATTCTAACCCTGTATTTTAAATCTTCTTTAAAAATTTATCTTTTTTTGCCTAAAGGTAACTAAACTCCAGACAGTGCTGCAAACAAAGCCAAACACAGACATGCTATTCTTCCAAAAACCCTTAAATCAACCTCAGGAGAAGGCCCAATTCCTGTTCCCCCACACGACACCCCTTTTCAACAGGAAGTAGCCAGAAAGAATCGTCATCCAACATCCCATAAGAGCAGTTAGGTTTACTTCTCTTTAAAGGGGGAATAATACAGGAGTTATTAAGAGATAACTTTTAGGCAGATAGAAGGGGTAAAGGTTCTCGGTGAAAATTTTCCTGCAATAAAAAGCAACCACCCGAAACTTTTCTTCTCTAACAGAAAAGGCGGCTAAAGAGCCAGGCTGGCAAACTCCAACATGCGAATACCAGCGATTAAAAACTAGGTCCATCTGACATGGCCAATATAGCGATTCCTGCTTTCTCCTTGTCACCACCTGTGCCAAGTGTCATGGCCACCTCCAGATAACACCACGTGTTCAGAACATCATGGCGACCCACATTTGCATATTAAAGGACTAAGGTGGGAGGGCCAGGTTTTTTGCGGGCTATGTGAATGACACACCTGGTCAAACCAATCCCCTGGGCCCATGCAAATCAAACATCGCCTCTTCCAGCCTCTGATATAACTGACCATTTTTCCTTTGCTCACGCAGTCTTTGTTTCAAGCCCCCCTACCTCTGTCTCTGTACAAGGGAGCTGTTTTCTTCTTTCTTGCCTATTAAACTTTTCGCTCCTTAAAACCACTCCACATGTGTGTGTCCTTTTATCTAAATCGGTGCAAGACCAAAAACCGTGGTGTTCTTCCATTCATCAGGGCCGTATCATCACTATCTCTAAATTACTTATTCATACCCATTATGTGTGAGGAAGAAATGTGGCTCATAACTCCTTTTGCATTCCTACCTTTATTTTTGACCTAGATATTCCTTTGTCTTTCCCAAAGGACTGCTTAGTTTTCATCAGAGCAGGAACACCTCAAAAGAAACTTTTTTATTAATCTAATTGTATATTTACTGCCCAATAGAATCCTTTTTTTTTTTTGAGACGGAGTCTCGCTCTTTTGCCCAGGCTGGAGTGTAGTGGCACAATCTCAGCTTACTGCAAGCTCCGCCTCCTGGGTTCATGCCATTCTCCTGCCTCAGCTTCCTCAGTAGCTGGGACTACAGGCGCCCACCACCACACCTGGCTAATTTTTATTTTTTATTTTTTTATTTTTAGTAGTGGGGTTTCACCGTGTTAGCCAAGATGGTCTTGATCTCCTGACCTTGTGATCTGCCCGCCTTGGCCTCCCAAAGTGCTGGGATTACAGGCGTGAGCCACAGTGCCCAGCCAGAATAAATACTTTCAAGACTGACAAACTCACTGAAATATAAATTCATAGCTCTCCCTATCTTTTCCTCATTCTATCAACATATACAATTCCAGCCAGTAACTAGCAGCTAGCATTTGCAATTCCTTCCCTCAGTTATTTTTGTCAGAGTAGAAAACCCATGCAACCTGAACTCAATCACTCTTACTGTCATTTTAAAAAGCCTAAACCCACTAAACAGCTTATCAAGATGTTCTGGAAATTGAGTTGGGGGAAAGAAAAAAGGGGGAAGAAAATTTCTGTTAGGGCAAAGGCTCACAAATTCTGAGATTAACAGGTCTTGCATTTGTTCCACAACCCTGCTCCAGGAGATGGCTGCTGGGGCTCAAAGTCCAGTCACAGAGGCTGCGCCCCAGCAGAGCCCCAGCTATGCTCTCTCTGCTGCCTTGACTCTGTCTAATAAACCCTTGCACAGCTTTTGGGTGTGTGTGAAAAAAGGAGGATGGAAGAGAGAGGGAATACAAAATGAAACTGAATTTCCTGCCAGCCCAAATAGTTCTCCCATGCCTGAGTTGGAGATGAGATTCAGAGCTTCTATGTTACTATCTTGGTCTTCAGTCTTTCCGGAGCCTGGCATCCCTTGGCCTCTCTAATGAAGACCATATTAGCATGCACTTGCTTGAGTACTTTTGAATCTCATTTAAAAAATCTCTTCCACTTATGATATTTTACAAACAAATTTTCTTCTTTAAATTTTTTTAATATGAAAAATTTCAAATGCACACAAAATCACAGAAAATAGTAAAAAAAAAAAAAATTAAAAAAAATAAAACTCCATACATCCATCACCTAGCTTCAATAATTATCAAGACCCTTGTCCTTCCCATTTTACCTAATACCTCAACTATTTCTTTTTCTAGAGTACTTTAAAGCAGGCCTGAGACATTGTATCAGTCTACTTGTACACACATCAGTAAGCATCTTTAACAGATAGGACATTTTACAAATATAGAATCAGAATGCCTTTATCACACCTAACAAAAACAAATAATAATTCCTTGAATTAATTTAAAACCCAGCCTATATTAAAATTTCCTCTGATGGTCTTAAAACATGTCATGTATAGCTGGTTTCTTTCAATCACAATTCAAACAAAGTCCATCTACTATATTCTGTAGCCTGATTTTTCCACTGACAGTAAGAAGGTCAGAGAAGCCACACCTACATTTAAGTCACTGTGCAGGAATGCATGAGAATAGCTTATTTGCTGAAAACATACTTTGGGAACATGGAATCTGCAAACCTGAACAGGCTCTCCAACCACAGAAAATTTAATTCCTACAGAACCAGCAAAGCAATTTTGAGCTATGTACAGCAACAGCAAAATAAACTTCATTTAAATGACTTCTTCTTACACCATAGATTTAGTATACTTTCTCTATCTCTAATTGTCGGCCACATGGTCTTATTTTGAAGTATTTAGGGCACCTGCTACTTGGGCTGTTGGAGTTTTATATTTAAGTACACAGAACAGCCTGCTAGGGAAGTATTGATTTTTTTTTCTACAGCAGTTACAAGACGCTGTGTTTGCAAATGTGGAACAAAGAGCTCACTTTATATTTAGTAAGAATGTTAGTTCATCTAAAAATAGAAAGAAAAACTTAACCTTGAAGAAAGATAAAAGCCAACGCTGGAACACAGTAGTAAAGACTAACCTTTTTCTCTATTCTTGCAAGTAGGGGTAGAGATGGGTAAAGTTTTGGGGGAAAATATATGCCTTCCTCCACCACGGCTCTTGATAGAACATTTTTTAGTCCTTCAACTTAGAAAATGAAAACGCTGAGGAATACCATATTTAAGAAAAGGTGTTTACTTATCACTAGTTGGCTTTGATGCTTCAAAAATACATTATTTTACCAAAACTGCAAATGAGATACCGCCTCATACCCATGAGGATGACTACTGTCAAAAAACCAGGAAATAACAAACTCTGGAGAGAAAATGGAGAAACTAGAATGTGTGTGCTCTGTTGGTGAGAATGTAAAATGTTACAGCAGCTGTGGAGAACAGTTCCTCAAAAAATTAACAATAGAATTACCATATTATCCAGCAATTCCACTTCTGGCTATATACCCAAAAGAACTGAAAGTCAGATCTCAGAGATATTTTATATGCCATGTTCATAGCAGCACTATTCACAATAGACAAAAGGCAGAAGCAACCCAAATGTCCACTGAGGAATGAATGAATAAAGCAAATGTGGTATATGCATACAATAGAATATTATTCGGCCTTAAAAAGGAAAATTTCGATACATTACAACATGAATGAATCTTGAGGACAATCTGTTAAGCAAAATAAGCCAGTTACAAAAAGATAAATTCTGTATGATTCCACTTATGTGAAGTACCTACAGTAGTTAAATTCATAGAAGGGGACAGAAAGTAGAATGTTAGTACCAGGGGCTGGGGAAACAGGGGAATGAGAAGTTACTGTTTATTGGGTATAGAGTTTCAGTTTTACAAGATGAAAAGAGTTCTAGAGATGGATGGTGGTGATGGTTGCATTGAAGTATGAATATACTTAATATCACTGAGCTGTGCCCTGTGTAGTTAGAATGTACATTTATTTTTATTTATTTTGAGTCCCGCATGCTGGAGTGCAATGGCGCGATCCTGGCTCACTGCAACCTCTGCCTCCCAGATTCAAACGATTCTCCTGCCTCAGCCTCCCGAGTAGCTAGGATTACAGGCATATACTACCATACTCACCTAATTTTTATATTTTTATATTTTTAGCAGAGACGGGGTTTTGCCGTGTTTGCCAGGCTGGTCTCGAACTCCTGACCTCACGTGATCCACCCACCTCAGCCTCCCAAAGTGCTGGGATTACAGGTGTGAGCCACTGCACCAAGCCAAGATGTACATGTTTTGTGTATTTTACTACAATTAAAAAATACTTTAAAACTAAACATTAATTATATGAGCAGGATGATGTGTTCAGTGCTCTGTATGCACTGGAGACAGGCAGCACGACTTAAGGTTCCAGGCAAGAGCTCAAAGCCTTTCTGTCCCCAGGATCCACTGCTGTCTCACAAGTGAAGAAGAGAAGCCCTGCCTTGTTGACCTGTGGAGGACTATTTGTTGCCTTTAGACAACAAAACCTTTTGATTTTATTTCTATGTTCCCAACCAGACCTCACAGAACTAGGGCTGAAGCACAAACTAACAGAGCCACGGATTCATTCTGGTAGACGTAAAAATGGATGCTCATGGCTCTGCTTGCAAAAACTCCAAGACTGAGGGGACAGCAGAAGAGAAGTTAGAACTCGCTTCCTCCAGTTGTGTGAACTACAAATATACTAAAGGATCCAAATATTTACTTATTCAGAACAAAGGTTAAACTGTCTTTATGTAAATAATCATTATAAAAGCACATTTAATACTACAGATAAGTTGTTATATAATTTTAGAATTATAAAATATGTCAAGCACACACAACTAAATGTCTGTTAGTCAGATGATTTATGGTTAAAAATAACACTGTAAACGTAAGCAGTTCTAGGTCTCACAGGGTTGAAAAATTGCTCACAGGTTGCTAAGGGATATAATGATCAGATTTTAAAATTCTACAGCTTTAAGTTTAAAAGCAGACAAGTCACTGAATTACATGTGTCTTTCCCCTCCCTGTCCTCAGTGGAATGGAAAAAAACAACGTTTCCAGCATATGGAAGAATTTCAACACTTCAGAGGTAAACATCAATGACCAAATCTGATTTAAAAGTATTATCCAGTAAAATGTGTATTTCTAAATTAGACCAACTAGATAGTTTCAAGTGGATAAAAGTACATTAAGTGACCCTGGCATTTCCTCCCTTCATCTTATTTTCTAAAAGTTACTGCATTTTGTATCTATTAAAAATATTGAGGATCTTGATATATGAAATCATAAAAGCTTACTAGCTTTACTAAAACATGATGATGTTGTCTTTGTCAAGCTTTCTCATAGTTCCAACTAAACTGGACAAAATTTTAAAATATAAGATTTTAAAACTAAGATTTTAATAGGTGTAGAACATTTTTTCTCACGTCCTCCAAAATACTTGCATATATCCAGTGCTTCATAAACTTAGTCAAATTGAATTTATTGGACTGTTACATTAAAACATGGCAAGCTTATAATTACCTGAATAAATTCTCTTATAGCATTCAAATTCTCAACATGACATATTTATAAGTAAACCAAATGATAACAAATGTATTTTGATATTCCTAAGTAACAAGCTGATCTAAGGCCTATAAGGGGTATCAAAATATCACTCTGAATACTTATTCTTCTCCTCATTTTATAAAAATATATGTTGGAAGGGAGGCTTTAACATTTCCGAATATTTTCCAATTCTAGCTATTGCACAACAGCAACAAACCTTAAAATTCACCTAATATTTGGGAAGTCTTTGAAAAGTCTAGACACAACTCTTGGGAAATAATGCAGTAACCAAGGAATGAAATGAAAATTTACACTGACCCCACGCTTGAACCATGTCATGCTGGGAATCTGTAAGTTGAGTATAAAGGAGGAGCCTTTTCTAAAAGAGTCTTAAGATTGTGCTAGAGCTAAGTCTTTAGGGCTGTAACAACACAGAAAGAGGATAAACTAAAGCAGTGCTTTTCAGTTTTTAGCTAAGTACGTAAGAATCACTTGGAGAACTTGCTAAAACAGACTGCCGTGCCCCAATTCCAGAGATTGTGTTTCAGTAGGTCTAAGGTGGAGTGAGAGATTTTGCGTTTCTTACAAGCTTCCAAGGATGCTGATGCTACATTATAACAAAATAGTGCATTATAGGGATGATATGCTCCAGAAATTTTCCATATTCTCTAGATCTCTGAGAAAAACAGAGAAGTAATTTAACATAAAAACCAGAGAGGCAGAAATAGTTTCATTTTAGAAGAAAGACAAAACAGAGGATAAAAGTTTATGAAGTATACAGTGACATGTTTAGGGAGATTACATGTGACAGCTTTACTTAGCAGCCTAAGGGTCATGGGACTAAATGCATAGCTATTATGGTTTGGATACAGGTTTATGTGGAAATAACCATCGATGGCAATGCTGAGATGCATCTGGAACAGGAACTGGCTATGTTTTTTTAACATTCCTGTAACTCAACAGAATCTGTCCTGCTCTCATGATTTGAGCCCAGAAAAGAGCTTACACAACCACAAGTGCATTCAAACAGATTCAATGCAGCATTCTTTCAAAAACATCTTGCTAGGGCCGGGTGCGGTGGCTCAAGCCTGTAATCCCAGCACTTTGGGAGGCCGAGACGGGCGGATCACGAGGTTACAAGATCAAGACCAACCTAGCTAACACGGTGAAACCCAGTCTCTACTAAAAAATACAAAAAAACTAGCCGGGCGAGGTGGCGGGCGCCTGTAGTCCCAGCTACTCGGGAGGCTGAGGCAAGAGAATGGCGTAAACCCGGGAGGTGGAGCTTGCAGTGAGCTGAGATCCGGCCACTGCACTCCAGCCGGGGCGACAGAGCGAGACTCCGTCTCAAAAAAAAAAAAAAAAAAAAAAAAAAAAAAAAAAAAAATCTTGCTAAATTAATGTTGAATGCAATACGGACACTACAAGGGCCTTGATCTTCCTTAGAAAAAACAAGGACACAAAGAATGAATGAAACCTGAAAAACCTGAAGACTAAGAAGAGCAGTCTTCAAATAAGAAAACTATTTTTGAGCTGCAACTAAAGACAGACCATGATATCTTCTGGCTGGTCTTACATAGTTGAAGGTTGTTTTCAAGATGATAACTCTTATTTTTTTGTCAGTCTCACTCTGTCGCCCAGGCTGGAGTGCAGTGGTGCAGTCTTGGTTCACTGCAACCTTCACCTCCCAGGTTCAAGTGATTCTCCTGCCTCAACCTCCCAAGTAGCTGAGATTACAGATGCCCACCACCACAACTGGCTAATTTTTGTATTTTTATTAAAGACAGTGTTTCACCATGTTGGCCAGGCTAGTCTCAAACTCCTGACCTCAAGTGATCTGCCTGCTCCAGCCTCCCAAAGTGCTGGGATTACAGGCATGGGCCATTGCTCCCGGCTTCATTTTTTTTTTTTTTTCTTTTTCCTGAAATCACCAGCAAGCATTGAACACTGGGCTTAATTATATATACCAAAGTCCCTCAAGTTGCTATGTATATTTGAGGAATAAACATACCCTATTAAAAAAAATCACCCTGTAATGATTCAGCTCAAAAATCAGTCTGTAACATGAGTGGAAGTAAAACAATAATGGTTCTGTTTTCATTCACAGAAAATAAATCCTTCCATCTCCAAGTTGTGCTTGGATGAGCCCAAGAGAAAAGATACTTTCAGGTCATTACATATTCAACTCAAATAGGTCAATCTCTTTAATAAATAGAAGAGGAGCATTAAGATGCAGTAACAGTAAATGAATACTAAAAACTTGCATAGTTAACATACCAAATGAAATAAGTTACAAATCTCTAGAAAGGGACCTTATGCCAATCAATTTTAAAACAATTTGTTTTCCAAATATTATTGTTTTCTATGCGACCAGATCTGCGCCATCAATTTTCTGGGATAATATACTCTATCTGCTATGGCAGATTAACAAAATTGGATCCAATAGTTTCTTAGCAACTGCAGATGCTTTTAAAATCCTTTGGCTATACTCTTTATAATATAGGACAATGTTTTCAAGTTTTTAAGAGTAGTGACGTTCAAGTCAACGTTTCATGAAGTTTAACCTAAATTTATTATGATTCATAGCTTCAATTCAGAGTTCTAGAAATTTTGAGTTGTTACAGTTCCAAATTCTGAAAGGTTACCTCATCGCTGGAAATATGTGTAATGTTGGAGCAATGCTAGATTATAAAGTTTATCATTCATTAATAATGAAACACACAAAGGTAAGGTGACTTTTCTTAGAGACCAATTTTAAAGAATTTGTTGTAACCTTATTCAATGCCAAAGTGTCAATTACTTTCTATAGATGTTTATTGATTTAGACATTCGGTTTCAAATGGTGTCACTGGTAAATTGCCTTTCTTCATTTGTACACTTCAATGTACAGCGAGGAACTCTACAGTAGATGTGGCTCCTCTTTTCCTCACTTACCCAGGTTTTGCCACATGCTGAAAATTTCACAACCCATTGTTACCCGCATGTCACCATACCTGAAATAGAACAAAAAACCAAACCTGATACAACACCTCCAGAACAAAGAAGTATTTGTGTGTCTTTAGGATACAATCTATCATTCTGAATTAAAAGGCAAGGAGTTTTTAATTAAAGATGTTTAATATACATGTCACGATGCCTCTAAGTCAAATCCTCATGTAAACCTTTTAGTAAAACAGATCTGTTTCATAATTTTTTGCATCTATAGACATTTTGAATCCTGAAAGAGCCAGGTCAAAACAATGTGTAAACATGTTTGAAATATTAAAACGTCAAGAAAAGACTGTTCTTGACCCCCTGGTCACTGGTTCTTCACTGTGTGATTTCCAGTTATGGGCATTCTAATTTATGAATCATTTGAACTAAATATTCTTTAAGAGGCAACATTTCTCACCTGATTATACATTGATACTTACTTTTCTAACACCTTTTTCTTCTTGGAAGGTGTGAACATCTCCAACTGCAGACACAACTGGTTTATAAAAATGACTGCGAGGTAAAAGTAGGAATCCCAGATCTAAAACAAGAACAAGATATTTCAATACTATGGTGTTACAAGCATATTGACAGGTGAAGTGACATAGTATTTTGGATTTGCTTCAAAAGTGGTTGAGGGTATAGTTGAAGTAAGACTGACCATGAGTTGATAACAGATGAAGCCGGATATGGGTACATCATGGGGGTTCATTATACTATTCTATTTGTACATATGCTTGAAATTTTCTAAAACAAAGAAGTAACTAAATAAATAAGTACTATTATTATCTAGGTGTATATTGCGCCAAAGCTGTATTCCAGGTTTCATGAGCTTTTTGGTATATCCTAAAAGGTAGATGTGTGACTTCTCTTGTAATATGTCTGAGTATCTCCAAGAAGATGAGGTATGAGATGGATTTCTTTATTCCTGTGTGAGTTCATTTTTGGAACTCCTTTTAGCGTAGAACTTGTAAAAAATGCATACACTTCCTCAGATATGCTAATTGCTTTAAATTCAGACATTATATAAAAATTCCCTGCCCAGGCAAATCTTTTAAGTTTTTTTATACCAAAAAACAGAATCAGAAAGAGATCTGAATAAAGTTCCCTGAAATAAACTTAGCAAAAAAAAAAAGGACATAATGGAAAGAACACACTTCTCCACTGACACCATGTAAAATTAAAGACAACAAACCAGGAGACATATGACACAGAATCAGTATCTGTTATATATAAAGAGCTCTTACAAATAAAAAAGAATATAATGAAACCCTAAGTAAAATAATGAGTAACAGTCAAGAACAGGCCAGGTGCGGTGGCTCACGCCTGTAATCCCAGCACTTTGGGAGGCCAGCGCGGGTGAATCACAAGGTCAGGAGCTCGAGACCAGCCTGGCCAATATGGTGAAACCCCGCCTATACTAAAAATACAAAAAGTAGCCAGGCCTGGTGGTATGCTTCTGTAGTCCCAGCTACCCGATGGGTTGAGGCCAAAGAATTGCTTCAACCTTGGAGGCTGAGGCTGCAGTGAGCCAAGATTGTGCCACTGCACTCCAGCCTGGGCGACAGAGAGAGATTCTTTCTAAAACACACACACATACACACACACACACACACACACACACACACACACACACACACAGTCAAGAACAATTCACAAAAATATGAAATTTGATCAGTAACTAGTAGCTAGTCAACAAGTAATAACTAGTGAGAAATGTAAACTAAAGCAAACAGGATTTTTTCTTTATGTGTCAGAAAAAAAATCTCATCTAGTGTTGGTCTAGCTGCAGGAAAAGAGGCAATCAAAGGTAATTGGTACAACCTTTCACTCAACAATTCCACTAATAAAGATTTGTCTAAAGAAATAATTAAGGGCCGGGTGCGGTGGCTCATGCTTGTAATCCCAGCACTTTGGGAGGCTGAGGCAGGCAGATCACCTGAGGTCAGGAGTTCAAGGCCAGCCTGGCAAACATGGCAAAACCCCATCTCTACTAAAAATAATAAAAAAAAATTAGCCGGGCATAGTGGTGTGCGCCTGTAATCCCAGCTATTCTGGAGGCTGAGGCAAGAGAATCGCCTGAACCTGGGAGGTGGAGGTGGCAGTGAGCCGATATCGTGCCACTGCATTCCAGCCTGGGCAACGGAGCAGGATTCTGTCTCAAAAAACAAAAACAAAAACACCAGAAACAAAAAAAGAACCAAAGAAATAATTAGGGATATATGCCAAGTTTTATTAAGAATGTACATAAAATGAGTAATTTATAAGAAGGAAATATGAAATTTTGATATATTATAAGCTACGATGTAGACAAATATTATGTAACTGTTAAAATTCCCTTTTTATTGTATTTGTGCTTTTTTGTATTTTCTTATCCAAAAAGGAAATTTTATAAAAATGTTTAATATGAAATATGTAAGAACGGAGTAAGAACAAAGATGCCCCAAACAAAGAACCACCATTCAGAGGCCGGGCGCGGTGGCTCAAGCCTGTAATCCCAGCACTTTGGGAGGCCGAGACGGGCGGATCACGAGGTCAGGAGATCGAGACCATCCTGGCTAACACGGTGAAACCCCGTCTCTACTAAAAATACAAAAAAACTAGCCGGGCGAGGTGGCGGGCGCCTGTAGTCCCAGCTACTCGGGAGGCTGAGGCAGGAGAATGGCGTAAACCCGGGAGGCGGAGCTTGCAGTGAGCTGAGATCTGGCCATTGCACTCCAGTCCGGGCGACAGAGCAAGACTCCGCCTCAAAAAAAAAAAAAAAAAAAAAAAAAAAAAAAAGAACCACCATTCAGGAAGAAAGCCAAGACAGGCACTGCTCATCTTTGCTGTTTATCATTTGCTCTTTGAAAAATAGTATATCAAGAATTTGTAGGCACCCAGGCATATCACATTATATCCTAGATACACAGAGGGTTCTGCCTTAAAGAACCTTACCAATGTTTCATTTTTTCTTTTCATTAATTCATTCTAAAAAAATGGGAAGACAGAGAGATAAGAAACTAAAGGATCTACTTTGTATATGTTTTCTTCATATAAACTCCATTTCTAAAAAGTAAAAAAACACTATGTTCTAAGTCTCCTTTGTCATAAACAGGGATCATACAGAAAAGAGCAAGAATTAAAATGTATAGTAACAATAAAAAACTATCTCCTTTTAAGTGCTATGATTTCCCAGGTCGATAAGCATTATTACAGCCTTCATTTGTTCACAAATAAAATGAAAACTATTCTAATATTACTCACAGTTAAAACTAACATGGCCCAAGAGAATGTTAGGTAATTTCCTATAATACAATGTGATTCTTCTAGCCCAAGCAGGAGAGTCATCTAAATGAATGCTTACCTTATAATCAAAGTTTTCATTTAAGAAGTTCTTACGAAGTGCATCTGAGAGGTACAGAACTGTTGTAATAATAACACTAGTGATAAAAAAAAAATGTCAAGGTGAAAACTTCGTATTAGTGAAAATCATTTAGTATACAAGAATAAAAAGCTACTAAGATAAAATAAAACCTTCAGTAAGCATCTGGAGCAATATTAAATAATTCATATTTGAAACAAAAAAGAGATGATGGGTCAAAAAAAGGGGAAGGAATCTATCACTGAAGTCAGGTCCTTTGTAAACTGATACATAAAAGATCTATGAATTCATGTGACTCAGACAGAAATATATTATTACCTTGATGTTTTGTAATGTTTTCTGTTAATTTCCAAACAAAACAAAATGATTTACTACAAACATAACATTCCATATTTTTCTGTTTTTGAGACAGGGTCTTGCTCTGTTGCCCAGGCTGGAGTGCAGTGGCATGATCACAGCTCACTGTAGCCTCGAACTCCTGGGCTCAAGTGATCCTCCTGCCTCAGCCTCCCAAGTAGCTGGGTCTACAGGTGCCTGCTGCTGTGTCCAGCCAAATGGTTTTTCAGTTTTTGTGAGACAGGGTCTCACTGTGTTGACCAGGCTGGTCTTGAACTCCTGACCTCAAGCTATTCTCCTGTCTGGGCCTCCTCAAGTGCTAGGATTAAAGGCAACATTCCATATTTGATTATCATAAAAGAAAGTCATGCTTTTTAAAATACAGAGGAAAAAATGGAGCCCAAAGACAAAATGGATAGGAAAAAATAATAGAATACATTGAGTATTTATTAGCCTTCTCTCTGTTCTCCCCTGCTTAAGGTATTAGAGGGCATGGGAGAGCTATGGAAAGCGGATTCCCTCTTTAAGGGCGACAAGACTGCCACTAAAGAAACAATTATAGACTGTGAAATTGTCTATAACCCAGTACTAAGCTGTGCGAAACCGACAGAGTGTTACAGACATTCAGAGAAAGGGTCATCTCCAGGGCTGGACAAATCAGGAAAAGCCTGACCAATACAGACACAGGTAGCTTACTGGGGAGATTTTAAAAAGAAGGATTTGGTGATTAGTTCTAGAGCTCTGCAATTTGTTCAAAATCTGCTGATTTTTATAACCAGAAGATAAATATTTAAAGTTGAATATATTTCTAATTGGTTCACTTAATGTTTAATACAACATTATACTAAAGCAAGATAAGCCACCCCCTGAGCTGCTATAAACTGAGGACCAATATATAAACTGTTGATATTTAAAATTTCTTTGACCTTAAAATTCTAAGATGCATGTGCAATGAGTGTGTGATATGATAAAGCCTCAGTTCTTTTCATGGGATTTGGAATTGGAGGATGTATTTATGTCACCCTAGGTAAAATGAAAAAACAAAAGAAAACAAAATACATGATCAACTTCATACCTTGGCTATCTTGCTAATAAAGATTATATTTACTAATTAGAAAAACATAGACTTTGAAAGACAAATATTCATTATTGTTATCTGCTGGGAAACTCACTATTATAGCTTTCTCGTGGGGTAGGGAAACATTAACAAGGGTAAGTTGATGGTTAAATGTGGAAGTTCAAGGTAACGAAAAGGAAACAAAACCACAATTTCATGGGAATCTGCTCTACCATGAACAGGCATTGTTACATGGGTGTGCATTTTATATATGTCATATGCACCTTTCAGTGAATCTTACTATTAAATTTAAGTATAAGAAAAACCTATGAGATTGAGAAATCTTATGATTTCTTCAGTCCCCTAAATGGCAGGTATCATCAGACAAAGTCATATCAAAGATAAACATGACCTGCAAATGATGGTATAATGTGCCAATTTCCCATAGACACTGGAAAAATAAATGATAATTGAAGACATCATTAATGTTCCAAAGTATTTTACTCAAGTTTTATTATATGAAACTGAAGCTGAATCATCAGAAAATAAAAGGCTATCAGGCAAGGAAGTTGTTCTTGCCTAGCATCTAGCAAGATCATTGGACTTCTAAGTGTAAAGAAGAAAAATCTGGGCCGGGCACGGTAGATCATGCCAGTAATCCCAGCACTTTGGGAGGCCAAGGTGGGCGGATCATGAGGTCACGAGATCGAGACCATCCTGGCTAACACGATGAAACCTCGTCTCTACCAAAAATACACAAAAAATTAGCTGGGCGTGATGGCGGGCACCTATAGTCCCAGCTGAGGTTGAGGCAGAAGAATGGCGTGAACCCGGGAGGTGGAGCTTGCAGTGAGCTGAAATCGCGCCACTGCACTCAGCCCGGGCGACAAAGCGAGACTCCGTCTCAAACAAACAAACAAACAAACAAACAAAAATCTGTATCCTTAACATACGGTTATAAGCACAAACTTTCTGCTTTGATGTTCAACGGAGAAATATACACAGTCCCACTACACCTGAGGTTTACATTAAAAATCACCTTGTGGCCCACAGTTTCAGCTTAGACTGATGTTCAGACACAATACCTCTGGTGTTAGTGAAACGTGACATATCTGGAATTTGGACTGTCAGGCCAAATGTCACAGAAAGGAGCTAACAAACTCAATCTTCCAAGGGAGAGAGCTTATTCCATGGCAAAGATTACCAAATTGTTATTTACATGGTGGATCCCAAACACACAAAAAATATTTGTGGCTTTTTGAAGTACACTTGCTGGTAAACAACATGGAACCTCGTGGCCTTACAATGAACAGTGGCTCCAACCTGCCCTGGGCCCTAGAATCACCTGGGAGCTTTTAAAATACGATGTCTGGGTCACATCGTCAGAGACTTCTGATTGGTCTGGGCTGCAATCAGAACATCAAGATTGTCAAAACTCCCAAGTGATTCTTATGGTGCACCCAGAGCTGAGAACCACTGCTCTACCTTAGAGCAGTGCTTCTCAAACTTTAACAGGTACCTGGTGATCTAGTTAAAGTACAGATGATCCAGCAACCCTGGAGTGGGACTGGAGATTTTGTATTTCTAACAAGCTCCAGCGGATGCTAATGCTGTTGGTTTGCAACCACTCAATGAAGAGCAAGGCTCTGGAGTGGCCCGAGTCAGAAATATTCCCACAAATTCTGCTTCAGCATTCTCCTGACTTCTGGAATGTTAGCACGATTCATATGGGGCCTGCAGTTCTTATTTCTAGATTGAACACCTCACCCTCTTATCAGGTCTGCCTTACCATTAGGCAGAAAGAGGCACAGGGCATAGGGCCTGTAAGCCTTTTAGGGACTTTCGAAAACATTGAGACCTGAAAGAATGTTATGCACCAAATTGAAACTGCAAAATAAAAAGTAAAAATAATGAATAATTACATGTCCACAGAAAGGGACACGATAACTTTCATTAATTGTCCAATATTTATGCAATTTTTTTAAATTATAGATTTTATAATTTTACAATTCCTAAATATAGTATACATAAATGCTGAGAAATCACAGCCAATCAAAATTAAATTATTTTACTTGATAAGCCAATAATTAAGAAGCAAATATAAAAAATACTTATAATTTTTTCTTCAGCAAAATTGTAGCCAATGTGGCATGTGGGTCTACTTAGTGTTTGATAGGATGAGGAGTAGGGCCTCCAAAAATATGACTGCTCAGGGCTAGAAAGATCTTAAAATGACTGTTCAAAGGCTTTTCTTTCCTACCTATAACATTCAGCCCAAGCCACCAAGGCAGTTCCCAGAGCTTTCTATGGTAACTCATCACTGAGACCATTTCCTAACACACAGGTCCCTAAGTCAGCCAGAGGCATTTATACATTATTGCTCTTTCATTTTAGTGGATACCTGTGGTGTTTAGGGACCGTTCTTTACCTGTTTCAATTTATCCAAAACCATGTGGCTTCTCTGGTTTCATTCTTTCACTCATTACTCAGTGTTTGAACATGGGGATATTGCAAATCTCAGTGTTCCAACTCAATAGTCAAAAAAGATTTTTAATCTGCTACCACAAATGGCCAAATTACTGGTTTATTCTTTATTTACCTTCCTTGCTTCCCCTCCCCCTTCCCCTCCCCTCCCCTCCCCTCCTTTCTCTCTTTCTCTCTCTCTTCTCTTTCTTTCTGACTGAGTCTCTCCCTCACCCAGGCTGGAATGCAGTGGTATGATCTCTGCTCACTGCAACCTCTGCCTCCCACATTCAAGCGATTCTCTTGTCTCAGCATCCCAAGTAGCTGGGATTACAGGTGCCCACCACTGCACCAGGCTAATTTTTGTATTTTTAGTTGAGATGGGGTTTTGCCATGTTAGTCAGGTTGGTCTCGAACTCCTGACCTCAAGTGATCTGCCCTCCTTGGCCCCACTGTGCGTGGCCCAAATTACTGATTACTGCCACAGCAAGGCATGCACTAGGATCATTTCTGACAATCATAATCTACAGGCACAGCATGATAAAACTTACGTCTAAAAGAGAAACTGGTGTACAGGAAATTAAAGTTATTGCTTTATGGTTTTACAGTTGCCATCTCATTTTGGGCTTAAGAAATAACTTCAAGCAACCCTATTTCTCCCTCTCACTCTCACCCAGGAAAGCTTATCTCCCATAATTTTTTTTTAGTTACTCCAATTTGATAATCTGCTCAAACACAAGCCCAAAAATCATACATGGACTGAGAGAAATACCTTTGTGGATAAACTGGGTCTGGACAATATTGATGTGTATATAATGAAAAACTAAGGACATCTGAACCTGGAGTCCAACAATTTCCCTACAACCAGGGAATTGTAGGAATTGGTGGATTAATTGGGGCAGCGAAAAATCAACACAAAGACATTTAGGGGAGATGAAATTCCTGGATAACCAATGTGGGAATGCATCCAAACTAGTGGTTCTCAAACTTCAGCATGCATGAGAATCACCCCAAAGGATGCTTAAGACTTCAGGGTCTTACCACTACCTATGGCTTGGGAGGTTTGCAACCCGGCCCAAGTAGGTGATTCTGATGCATGTGGTCATCCTTCTTATTTTGAGGACTGGTGTTACACATGGAAGAGAAGACAAGGAAGGGCTGGGACTTAGAGAGCAATGGCATCTGGGAATTTGGCCTTGTTTGCCACGGCATCCACAGGGGTGGAGACTAGTAAGTGTGTGTTAAATGACTGTGGCCTTATGATTACATTTGAGTCTATGCTTTGTTATACTTGTTTGCCATATTAGATGACTCTAAAATGTGAAGTTTATACAACTTTTATTTTATTTTTAAGCTATTTTGAACAGACTGAAATTAGGGGCAAAGCTGATCTAAGTGGAGGGCACAGAATCAGCTAAAGCAGGGAAGCAGAGAAAGGAGTGATTTTGTTTTCAGTCAATGGGGCATGCAGTGTGGATGAAGCAAAAAGAATGGAAAAGGATTTACATGGAGCGACTCTGAAAACTCTTTTTACCAGCACTTCACTGGGCAGTACTGGTAGAAAACCACTCATATGGCCAACAGCCTCTGTTTTGACCTTTTAGGCTTAAACCCTAAGAAAGCCTTTCCTTCATGCATTCATTCTCTCTACCAACTCCTCACAACTCACCTGGAGGAGATGGATTGTGCAAGCAATTTTTTTGTCATTATTTGCTACAACTATTCAAGTTTGGCACATTCAGCATAGTAATATATAGTTTTGATAAAAAATAAATATCTATTCTCTCCCTGAACAGTAAAAGCCTTTAAGGATAACTACATTTAATTAAACAAGCCAAAAACAAAACAATAGTAGCTGTGTCAGTGGATGCTCAGCAGATTAGCTACTCTACCACTTTTCAGGGTCAGTAGTGCATATTCCACCTTCCTTCCTGTTACTATGGATAAACTGTCAATGCTCCTAGCTTTCTTTATGTGCACTAGATCAATGATGCTCTAAGTGTGGGAAGCTTCCTTCCTTGAGAAAGTCTTACCACAAAAAACAATGTCAGTTTAATTATACTGCATGCTTACACTGATGATTTATTTTTATGTGCAAGCTTGTCATGGACAGGTAGCAGATAGTTCTTGGGCAGGCATACGTAGCAACCTTACATGCAATCCCATCCCTGCTTGCCCAAGGACATTGCTCTTTTAATTATCCCTGTTTTCTTTGGCACCAATATTTCTGTCTTTTACTAACAGGGCCATTCCTATTAGTAAATCAACATGCTGTAATATCCCATATTCTAAAAAGAATCCCAGTCCTAGTATCTCCTTCCAGATACAGCCCTGTTTCTCTGCTCCCGTTGATAGCAAAACTCTTCCTGTAATTGCTGTTTTAGTTTCTCAATTCCTATTCACTCTTGAATTCACTCTAATCAGGTTTTCCTTTTTACCACTCCACTGAAACAACACTTGTCATGGTCACCACTATCCACCGCACTTCCAAATCTCGGGACAAGTTGTCTGTCCACATCACCACCAACCTCCCAGCAGCTCTAGATACTGCTTCCTTCTTGAAATGCTTTCTTCACAGGACACTATACTTCACTGGTTCTCATCTTACATCACAGGCTGTTCTTTTTCAGTCTTCTTCACTGGATACCTCTCCACTTCCCGACTTTTAAAATGTTGGCATGCCCCAGGACTCAGTACTGTCTCTCTCTTTTCATTCTGTACTTTCTTCCTCAGTGCTCTTGTTCAGTTCCAAGGCTTCAAATCCTGACCATATGCTGAGGAGCCCAAACATACATGTCCAGCCCCAACGTCATCCCTGAGCTCCATGCAAGCATGTGTAGCTTTCCCTTCTACATTTCCACTTGGAAATCTAATATACCTCAAACTTATGTTCAACATGGAATTCTTCAATTCTCTCATCCTCAATGCTACTCCTCTCTCCATTTTTCCCACCTAGGTGAATGGCGTCACAATTCATCCTTTTGCTTAGGCCAAGCATCTAAGGAACATCTTCCATTACTTTTCTTTTCTCCCACCCACACCCAGTCACTTGCAAGTCTTATCATCCTTATTTCCCAAACCAATCTTCTTACTACCTTCATTGCTATCCGCCTGTCCAAGCCATCATCAACATCTCTTACCTGGATGGCTGCAGTAAGCTCCTAACTGGTTCTCCCTGGTTTCTCTTTGGTCTCTCTGCATACCAATATCTGGGCTCTGTCTTCCTCCACCAACCTCATCTTTACTGGTTCCTTCCCTCCCCACATTTCAGCCACACTAACAGTCTTTCAGTTCCTTGAGTGTGCCACATTTACTCTGACCACAGGGCCTTTGTAGATGATATTCCTACTGACAGAATCATTCTTCCCTTGCGGTTTGTTACCCCCTGCTTAGCTTTCAGTTCAAGCTTCACTCCTTCATGAAAGACCCCTCCTGTACTAGTCCAGAACAATGTTCATTTCATAACACCCTCATAGACCTGTGCTCTTTGTCTTTATAGTACTTATTTTAAACATTAGGCACTGGAGAATACTGGCTGAATAAATGGGTCAGTAAATGAATGGACAATCTCTCTAAGAAACTTTGATTTAACAAATCCCTTTTTGGCTATGTAGATCTCATTTGAAACCCAAGTTGGTTAATGTATGATATGTTTGAGGCCAATACGCACACAAGATAACCAAAATAAAGACCTGAAATTTCAACTGAAGAGCGAGAGAGTTTTTCCTTTCCTCAGTAAGCAAGTATGTTACAAGATTTTTCTTCTTGAAAATATGTATAAAGCTGTGACTTTATTTTTGTACTTTATTTCACAATGTGTATGGGAAGGGGGTGGAGAGAAGCTTGTTTCAAAGTGTCCTGTATTTTTGGTACTTAATTTTCATCTTCCTTATGTTTCTTCTTTATTAGGTTGAGCAGTTGTTCTCATCAGAAACATCTACCAAGAACTTACAGGGGGTCATGAGATAGCTCTGCAGCAAACAAGAAAGAGAAGAAATGCTTCTTGCCCTTGCAGAATTGTGAGTGGGCACACTTGCTATGTTATACAATATTAGGCATGCAGGTAGAAAAAAATAAAGAACCATACAAATCACCAGGTGTCTGGTCACAAACTCTGGCAGAGCTTCACACGAAGCAGGCAAGCTACAAGATTTGGAACAACACAGCTTATAGATGAAAGTTAAAGGCATTTAATTTACTTGAAAACACAAGAAGAAAAGACCAACACAAAAAAGAACATTCATTTTGAGGGATGAGCAAGTCAATTGAGTTCAAGGGTAGGGCAATGGTGACTTCTCAGCCATCTGCTATCAATTTGACATGCATTAAGCACACGACTGGGTTAATAGAAGTGGGAGTTTGAGTTAAAATGCCACGTTGAGAGGCCCTGAACAAATGTTTGTCTAAGAAAATTGAAACTATGGAAGAAAAGGTGGTCAACTTCAGAGACGTAGATGTAGCTCTTGCAACGTGCTTCAACATGGTTTAGCCAAGCGGAAACCTTTTCTTCCTAGTGTAAGCTCTTTAACATATTTAAGATGTCCTTACCATCTTTCAGAAATCTAGTTTTCTACCAATACTATATGGGTTAATATTTTTCACAAAGCATAAATAGTAGAGGGCTAATTTCTGGACTATGCTGCATTTATGAAGCAAAGCAAACCTCATCTGCTTTCATGACTTGAATGGAGGAGAATGGTTAGACTATTAAAAAAGGAGAGGACAGGAAAGAAGAGGCAAGAGCAAGAACATGCAGCAGACTGGCTGCTCCAACTTGGCAGTGGTCTCTCTAGACACTGGAGTGTCTAGAATTCTCTCCATGAATGAGGCTGGACTCGCAGCCACCAGCCATTGCCAGTGGAGAGGCAGCACCATACTCCTACCAGCACTCACACGGGTGGCAATGGAATGAAGTCACTACATTTAGCAAAGAGTGACGGCACATTTCTTGGGTTTGCTATGGGAATAATCTCCTGTTTAAATGTATTATACAGAGCTCATCTCTAACAAAATCATCTTCCTATTTGGTTAACACTGTAAATGAAAATTCTGAACACTGTGTGTTTACTCAAAAGCAGAATCTATACTTCTCAGACTGCTATCCACTTGTGTGACCATAAGGTCTTCAAAATTGGAGTGAAGATGGGGCAGAGAGAGGCAGTATTTAATATCAAAAAGCCACACGGTTGTCACAATTTTAGGCAAGCTTAAGCAGAAATTGTATATGTAAGGAATAAAATGTCAATGTTACTTTCAGTCTGAATTTCTACCACTGAAATTTTAATTCAATCCAAAATATTCCTCTGCACATGAGTCAGGCAAAATGACCAAATGTTGATGCTGCATGATGATGATGTCCATAGCCTGGACCTCTTCCCATCTGGCTCCTTGGATTACCTCACAGCCCTTTCCAGGTACCCAGAATGCTTGCTCTTTGGTTATAAGGCCAGATGCATGAGCAAAAACTCCCACCTAAATCTGTAGCATGGGGACATCCAAATGAATAGATAGTTGATTCTACTCACAGATATCAAATTAAATATGTTAAATTCTAAAGAGAGTTATTTCAACAGTCTCAATTAGTCTTCAAAATGGAAAAGCTGCTTCTGTACTTATGTAAAATATAATATGCTATGTTATACTATTTGTTACTTCACAAAGTTTTTAACACATCATTCTAACACCTCCAAGTCTAAAAATGTATATTGCAGCAGAAGCCATATTGAGCATATATAATCAAAATCGAATCCTATATGCCTGCAGCTCTCACCACCACCAAAGCTTGCCATCTGGAGAAAACACAGGGCGACCGTGGCCTATGGATAGAAGCTTAGAGAATCCAACCTTCATCCTGAGCATGAGGGTGTTGGCGTTCGGATAAGAGGAAGAAGGGGAAGCAGGCAAATGTGGGCTTGAAGAGTGAGAATGAGAATGCTAATGAAATAGGGTAAATAACAAGCTTGGAAGTGAAGACCAGGCCAGTTTCCTAGAGCACTTTTCCATTCTGTATCCTGAGACTATGGAGACAGGAAGTGGAGAGAGCAGATAAATCCATGACACCGTACTCTCCAGGATCAGTTCCTGCCATTCCGACTGCCCTAATACCCTTTCCTGGCTCCTCTCTCTTCTAGCATTGCTCTCAGATCATGCTGGATATGCTTAATATAAACTGAATTTATCATCTTCTAGAGATTCCGATATCAACTTTATGTCAATAACCTCCCAAATGCCTATGTTTTGTTCTGAAGTTTCCTCTGGGCAATATTTTCAGCTGTCTATTGGCCATACCACTTGGATGAATAAAAGAACTTCAATCTCCATGTGTCCACCTCAAGGGTCATGTCTTATTCCCAGTGTGGAGTAAATGGCAGATGCTTAATGTATGTATTTTGTTAAGACGAATTAAGAAAGATCAGAAATGATTCAAATTTCTAGTAACAGAGAATTGGTTAAATAAACTATGGTATGGCCATTCAGTGGAATATTATTCAGCTGTAAAGGAAAATACATAAAAGAATGAAAGGCTTTCTATCTATTAATTCGGAATGGTTGCCAGGATTTCTAAGAGTGTTATACAGAACAGTGTGTATATTACATTACCTGCTGGTCTCTGTATAAAGGAACACTAGGAGGACATGTAAGAAACAAATACAAGTGGTTATACAGCCTAGGGGTAGAGGATCAATGGGAACAGAACTTCTCAATGCATATGCTATTATGTTGTTTGATTTTTGAATGATGGTAATATATATAAAGGAAACAGTAGTTCAAGACAAGTGGTAATATTTTTTTAAAAGGCTTAATTCAGAGGCAAAAAAAACAAAAAACAAAAAAAAAAAAACCCACCACTTCACATTTGAGATCAAATGAAAAAGATTATTTTGTACTCTCTTCTTCCTCTATACATTGAGCTGCAATTATCATCAACTTAAATGCCTTACTTGTTAGCAACCAAGCGCATAACAGTCCAGTCCTTTGGAAACATCTCTGGGCGTATCAATATTCGGAACACAGTAAATATCTGCAGCAGGAAATCCTTGGATAAGGAGAAAATAGATCATTTTATTGGTTTATTGTAACTGTCAACATACATATGCGCATACACAGGCAGTACTGTTGTACTGTTACCATTTCCAAAGCAATTATAGAGAAGGGAGCCATAAGTTTAATAGTTTGCCCAAGGGAAGGAGTCATAAACCTTCCCATTCTCAGTACTCAAACCCACCCAAATGTTTTCTTTTCTTTCTTGGGCACAGTGAAAATGAGTTTTTATTTCTCTCCACAAGTTCTAACAATTTAGGGTTTTGAAAATAAAGTGGAAAACTTGTAACAGAAGATTAACACAGAAATACATTCCCTTTCTTCCATTATAGTGTCTTAAACATCAGAACTTTTCAATGCAGGAGAACAGTGTCCTGGCTCAGCTCCTGCAGGAGTCCTGGCTCAGCTCTGCTTTACTTTAAGTGGGTGTCAAAATTTAGAAAGTTATGCTTATCAAAAAGCATGTCAAACAAAAACCTATTTTTCTTACAGGGCATTCTCGAGATGCAGTATTAATGGAATGTATGCAGGTTTATAGAATTTGAGTGAATTTTCCAGAGTGTGCTATGCAGAATACATTCAAATGAGGATATGTGCTAAGTCAAGCCCAGTGAGGAGTGCTTAGTAGTTATGAGATTATCAATATATTCCTCAGAAAGATGCCATGCCAGATGGTAGTAGTATTTACTGAGATGTTATCTTTAAATTGATCACCTGAAAACACTCTTGACAAGAAGCTATCATCAAACATGGAAATATTACTTCCTTAAACATTACAAGAAATAGGGTCAAATGCGCTATAGCACATGATACTTAAAGTGGAATCAAGGAGATAAGGTACCACACACAATGAATGAAATGAGCTTTCCCTACTCAAAAAGGGATTAGCTCGATCTAGCTTTGATTTAGATTTATTAACTAGAAAACTTAAAGAGCTTTTTGTAACCTAAGTGATTCTAGGAAACTACATTTCTCTAACAATCTGATTGAAGGTAACGATATGGTGTTGCTTCAAAAATAAAAAGCAACCCCAAACACCAGAGTTTTATTTATCAAATACAATGACACATTAAGTTAAACATGTAAGCTGCTTGAATGTAAGATTATGGTTGTCACTCACGTCAACAGAAGACAGAAAAAATCTAAAAAGTAAAACCCACGTGGTAGCTTTATTTTCTTTTTATATACGCTAACAACTTCAATCAAGCCCATAAATATTTTGACAACAACTTATTTTAGCTTCTTTGGCATCAACACACATATGTTGATATGTAGTATGCGCCATGTGGAAACATGCCCACTAGGTCATCCATCTTTAAATGGCTAGACAGATCCGGTCCATGTCTCCAGAATCACTGGAAGCAGAGTTTCCCAAATGTATTTCACTGTAGGTCAGATAATTTTGGGCAACACTTCACATTCTAGCTCTCTTGGGAGAGTAGGTCATTAGCTTACTAAAACTGTGAGAAGCCCTTTCTAATGCATTTCTGAAACTTATTTTAATGGTTTCTCGGTTGATTCTTTTGAGTCACTTAGACACACACATATATATGTATGTGTGTGTGTGTATATATATATTATATATAATCCCTGCAAAAATGGCTTGTGCATTTATCTTTGAAAGAGTTATACCCCACTTCAGTTTCCTATCTTGGTGCATTTGCTTAGATAGATATGAAAGTCATTCAAGTGGAGATTCTTTGGCTTTATGGTCAACAACTAGTTAGGAATAGTATAAATAAATTATAAAATGTTGAAGTTTTATCTTCTTGCCTCAAAAGTTGTAACAGAATTGGAAACTGGAGGCAGCACTCTTAGTGGTAGTGGTGGTGTGTATGTGTGTGTGTATGTGGTATGTGGGGTGGGGGACTGTGCTGTCAGTTGCAAGCAGGAAAAATACTGGCTGAAAAGATTGGCTATAGGAGGCAAAACATCTATTTTACCAGCTAGCAACTTGAGTTTTCTTTTGTAGTGCTGGGGACAAAGGAAACAGTATTGCAGGTGGAGGAGTTGGGGATAGATGAACTGTTTCTGTGCTATCTCATTTTCCTAGTCCCATTTATCTCCCACAATAAAAGGCTGAGGCAGCATGTGACATTGCCAATGCCTGTGAATTTACATAAATCTTTATTTCCCCCAAGAAAACTTTTCAGTGTCTCAAGTAGTTTTCTACAGTATCCATTCAAGATTCGTTGATATTTATAAAACCAAACACATTCGATAGTAGGAACCTTGTAAGAAAAATAAAAGAGCATAATAATGAGGATCAGAAAACCTAGATTTTAAATCCTGGCTATGCAATTAACTAGCTCAATAACCTTGGCAATTTGTCTAACCTCTCTGGAAGTGAGTTCTCATACTTGTAAAATGTGGGAGCTTTGAGGTCTCTTGTTAGAGGAAATTAAAAAAATCAGTATGATCACTTAGTTACTCAAAAGGCATCTCCACATTTTTCTTACTTCTAAAATGTAGGTAAATGTTTCATCACATCATGTTGTCATAACACGAACACCTTCCATTTTAGTATTTACATGTAATTTAGTTTAGCAAGTCTTTGTCTACTGCCATGCAACAGGGTTTACTCCAAACTCAGTTTCAATATTCGAAAGCAATATGACCTCAATGCTAGATTCTTTAACATTTTCCTCCCTCCCACCCAAAATACAGTGGTATTTCCTTGACTGTCCTCTCCTAGTACTTTTCAACTCTGGTCATTTTACTAAAAATGTGTTTTTGCATAGATAGATGTGGTTATTTTGTACATATAACTAAGTAAGTCACAGATTCTTTTTATAATCTGAAAAAGAACGTTGCCATGCCTATAATATTCCTGCTTGGACAGCACAAAGAATTAAGTGTTTCATATGCTACCATTTAAAACCTGGCAGAATGGGAACAGTTTCTTTTTCTGTTTTACATCATACAGCACAACAGGGTCACTTAACCACAAACTGTATTATTGGAATTCTTCAAATCAGGGTTCAGAATAAAAAAGAAACAGGGAGGTGTTACTTTATAGAAGTGTTTTTTCTGCAGAGGTTCAAGTAAGAGAGAGGTTCAAGTAAGAAAGTTCTTGTGAAAGTCTTCCAAAACAGTAAAAGTCCCATATTTAAATACAAAACAAAGTAGGAACAGTTGTTATGATTTTAGAAATGATCACTGACATGTACTGATTTATAAATATTGGGTGCTTTACTATGTGCCAGGCAGTGTGTTAGATGCTGGAGACACCTGGTAAGAGACATTCTTTTATTTATTTGCGCAGCAGGTGTTTATGGAGTGTCTGGAAGATGCCACGCAATAGTAAGTGCGTTAAACGTGCTCTTTGCTTTCATGGAGTTCACAGTTTAGTGGCAGAGATAAATCTTAATCTAAAAACCACACAGATACATGCATGCTTTGCAAATGTGAATAAGTCTGAAGGTCAGGTATTCCACACAGAGGGAACAACACCTGCAGGCCTCAGAGGCAAGAGAGAGCACAGGGTTGCCTGAACTACAAGGGGCAGTGGCAAGACATAGGGCTTAAAGATAAACAGGGATAAATAAAAGATTGAAAAATTTCATAACTTTTTCCATAGTCAGGAGTTTGGACATTTATCCTGCAGGCATTGTAGAGACATTGAGGGGTTTTATGCAGACGTTTGAGAGGTTCAAATTTGTGTTTTAGATTTTTTAACTGTACCATATGAAAACTGTTTTGTGCTTACATATGATACTATGATATTAAGAAAGACACCAGACAGGATTGGCTTAAAAAATGTGGTACATTTACACTATGGAATCCTATGCAGCCACAAAAAAGAACAAAATCATGTCCTTTGCTGCAACAAATAGCTAGAGGCCATTATCCTAAATGAATTAACATGGAAACAAAAAAACCAAACACCGTGTTCTCACTTATAAGTGAGAGCTAATCATTGGATATACACTGACATAATAATGGGAACAGACATGGGGGACTGCAAAAGAAGGGAGGAAGGGAGAAAGAAAAGGGCTGAAAAACTACCTATTGGGTACTATGTTCACTATTTGGGTGATGGACTCAACTGAGGCCCAAACCTCAGCATCATGCAAAGTATTCATTAACAAACCTGCACATGTACCACCTGAATCTAAAATTTTTTTTAAATCTAACACAAGACAAAAATTAGGCTTGTGAAACAGAATTGGCAAGACACAGAGAGATGAATCCTGAGTTCATGAAACATGAGTTAAGACATCCATAAAACAAAGCATCATGAGGCTGCTACACAGAGTAGGACATTTTTTTCTTACTTCAAGAACAATGAACAGGACAGACCCTCAGACTATAGTCAAATGTCATTAAAAAAATTTGCCACAAATTTCAAATGAGTAATACCCTTGATGTGAGGTTTGAATTCAATTAAAGGGTGTTAATAATCATTATCACATTGAAATTTATATTCTTAAAATGGAATCTTTAAGTACCTTATACAAAATAATTCCCAAATGATTTTCAATCTTTTAGAGCTATATAACCATTTTTCTGTAATCAATATATTCAAATAAAGATAAGTCAAAATAATTATATTGAAAATCTTTTGAAGCAGGCAGAAATATTAAGACCATGCATTCCTTCAACAAAGATTTAATGTTCCAGGTTCTGTGCTTAGGACACCAAGACATGGTCTCGACTCTCAACGGCCCACAGTCATCAAAAACACAAGGAAGTGGCAAATAATGAGAGTGCATTATTGCATGCTATCAGAGAGGGAGGACTGTATCCTGGGAAGGCTTCATCGAGAAGGTGATATCTGAGCGGGATTTGTAGGGTGAGCTGAATCAGAAAAGGGATTAACAGGGGTACACATTAGGCAATGGAAGTGAGGTGGTGGTAGAACAGGCATTACAGATAGAAAAAAAATGATTCATAGGAATTAAAAATTATATATTTGGTTTTTAAGGAATACAACAGTAGTTTGAAGTGGTTGGAGTGACTGAAAGGTGTTCAGAAGGGGGTGGAGGATAATGTGGTTGGAAGGTAAACTGAGGATAGAAACAACATGATAAGGAGATTGGACTTTGTCCTGTAAGGAATGGGAAGTACTCAGAGTTTTAAAGCTGGATTGGGGCTTTAATCAATATATATGATCAGATATAATTTTTGAAAGCTAGTGGGACAGTATATAGGAGACAATGCTGTACTTAATAATAATCGTGCTGTACTTAACTTCCAGCTCATGTATAATCTTGTGCTTATAGCAAGATTCCCATAGTTCTATGAAAAGTCATAATCAACAAAGCACAGGAGTCTCACTGCTGTATATATATGAAATGCCAAGGATATGGACAAAACTGTAGCCTACAGTACAATGTGGGTGTATAATAAAACATTACTGATGACAGGAGGAGGAAAAAAATCTTAATCACTACCTAGTGTTGACTTTTGTTCATTTTAAAATAATAATATGTTCTAGAGAAGGAAAAAAACAATACAGAGTACCAGCCCTCGGGTCTTTGCTGCCACATACTTGTGTTCTGACACGGTGACTCATGCTCTCACACACAAGTAGGAACCTGAGGACCGAGAAGGAGAAGTGGCACACTGCTCAGGAAGCCAGAAGCTACTTCAGCAGTAACCCTGGAGGCATCCAGGCTCTTCAGGCAAGAATGGAGTTGAAAGACCATTAGTCTTAGCAGATACCTGAGAGCTACATACTTTTAAAATTCATTTTGACTTATAGAACCACTGGAAAATGCTAAGACAAACCTTACCTTTCTTTGAATTGTTAAAAAGAAAGGAAAAAGCAACATCAGGAATAAAAAACAACATGAATATTCATGTGAAAATCTCTATATATAATTGGTCAAGTATCAATTAAAATATAAAATGTATACATCCTGTGACCCAACAATTATACTTCTAGGAATTTATTCTACAGCAATATGGGTACAAGTCCAGAGAAAGAGGTGTATCAAGATGTTTACTGCAAGACCCATTCTAATGGTAAAAATCAGAAATGATTATGTAGCATTCATATAATGAGATTCAACAGAATAAGGTAGTGGGCTATATAATGAGATATTATCATGTAAAAAAAGTATAGGTCAACATAAATAGTATGATTCCATTAAAAATATGTGTATGTGTGTGTATATATATGCATATATACATAGTATACAAAATAGTGTACAAGGTTATACCTTTAAGTGTTAACAGCAGCTACCTCTGGGGATTAGGATACATTGGGGGTTGAGAGGAGGGTAACTACACTTTATTACTTTTTAAAACAGTAGCGTTTTGTGGAATTTGTGGTGTCCAATTTCAATATCACTTATAATTTTCCATTAAATATCACCCTATTAACTGTACTTTACCTGCTATTTACTTTCTAACCTAAATATACATACAAAACCCCAAATAACTCTCCTTCTACTAATCTGGCCTTTCTTAGACATCTCCATTCTATGACTAGAACTGCTTTATTATCTTTAAAGAGCTGACAATTGAAATTTTATATAATTTGATAGGAAAGATTTTGGTTTAAGAAAGTTTATTGAAGTTTAGGGAAAAGCTGAGTTTAGCTGCCTGAGCAAAGAGCTCAGGATGTTAATAGAATTCCTAGTTCTCCCAATTACTTAACAATAATAGCATCAGTCAATCTCATGGCGGGGGAGGCAGGGAGAGGATGAAATGTGGGGTAAGCACTACATCTGGCTCATGGCTGTGGGATGAGGGTGAGGAGGTGTTCTGTAACTGTTAGCCAATATCACTGCAGTTTACATAATGCTTACTTATAAGAATGATTTAGATGGCCTTAATAACAGGCTTTTATTAGTCTTGATATCCCTAACGTCTAATCAAGATGCTCAATAAATGTTTGTTGAATCAACAATTGGTATCTGCAATAAAATAATGGGGGCCTACTTCATGGGGTCCTTTTGAGGATTAAACTGAGTTAATATTAATCAACTGGTTAGAACAGTGCCTGATACATACTAAATTGCATATAAAATGCCTGCTGCTTAGAGGTCTTCACTTCCTTTACTACAATATCAAAACCCAAAATTACTCTAAAATTTTTTGCTCTTACAATCCATTTGGCAGCAAAACCTGACCAGAATGATTTATAGTCTTTATTTATCACATATGGAGTGAACATTTTGTATCACTCTAGATTTTATTGGAGGTGCTATATATGTACCACATTATCTTTATGAAATCATAAAAATTCTGATTTCTGAAGTAAAATTGGTACTAAGGACTTTGTATAAGGGTCTAGGGACAAGTGTTATTATCTTTGAAAATATTACAATGTAGGGTTCAGGAACATAACTAGAAATATTTGGTTTCAAAGACAATTGAGCACAGGAAACATTAATATCTTTTATAAGGTGATATGTGAACTTTTAAAATGCAGATTAAAACAAGATGACTAGGGAGGCTGAGGTAGGCAGATCACAAGGTCAGGAGATTGAGACCATCCTGGCCAACATGGTGAAACCTCATCTCTACTAAAATACAAAAATTAGCCAGGCATGGTGATGCATGCCTGTAGTCCCAGCTACCTGAGAAGCTGAGGCAGGGGAATTGCTTGAACCTGGGTAACAGACGTTGTAGTGAGTCAAGATTGCGCCACTGCACTCCAGCCTGGGCAACAGAGTGAGACTCATTCTCAAAAACAAAACAGAACAAAACAAAAAAACAAAAAAACCCCAAGATGACTAATCAGCCTTTAGTAAGTTAAATATATGTCCTCTAGCCTGCATTCACTCCAGTTATTTCTTTCATTCTTACACTGGAAAAGTGTAAGAATCTTATTCCCAGTCAAGGATAATTCTGTCCCTTCCTGCTGCCTTCTCAGAGACCTCTCCCTGAAAGTTAGTACCTCTTTCTTAGATTTTCAGCTTCTCCCTCTCCACCAGCTCTAATCATGAATATATTTACACATGCTTAAGTCTCCTCCATCATAAGTATTCATCAAAACAGTCTACACATCCAAACTTATCCCTCCTCTTCTTGAAACACTGCATACAATCCACTGTATCATTTTCTATTTTTTTTTTTTTTTCTATTCTTCAATCCATGACAAGTTGGCTTTCACCCTCATCAGTGAAACTGCCCATCAGGTTCACCAACAATATTTAGGGAACCTTTCATGATGGTACTTGACCTCCTTGCAGGAGCAGGCGCTGTTTATCATGCCTCCCTCCTTAGGCTTAGGATTCTATGTAGGTCCTTTGGCCATTCAAACTCTACACTCTCCTTGGATGTTCACATTTACTCCCATGATGTCAGTTGGCTGATAGTTTCCGGATCTACATCCCACAACCCATCTCTCTCTCTCTTGAACTTCAGACACAACTTACTAAACAACTCCATCTAAATGTCCCTCGGGTGGCCAAACTCAGGTTGAAACTGAATTTACCTTTGCTCCCAAACCTGTACACCTAACTCCTCCTGGGATCCTCATGCAGTGAATGGCACCACACCAACATCCAGCCAACTGTCAAAAGGCCTAGGAGTCATATACAACTCCTCCCTCTCCTTCACCTTTTTAATAGTATCAGTCATCGTGTCCTGCCAATTCAACTTCCTAAATGTCCCTAGAATCTATCTCCACAATCACCTCTATTTCAAGCCACAGTCACTTCTAGCTTAGGTTACTACCTCAAATCTTTTACAGAGTTCTGCCTCTCATCTTGACCTCAGTGAATCCCCTTTCTTTCTTTTCTTTTCTTTCTTTCTTTCTTTTTTTTTTTTTGAGACAGGGTCTCCTTCTATTGCCCAGGTTGGAGAGCAGTGGTGTGATCACAGCTCACTGCAGCCTCCACCTCCCTGGCTGAAGCGATACTCCCATCTCACCCTCTTGAGCAGCTGGGACTACAGGCGTGTCCCACCACACCCAGCTAGTTTTTAAAAATTTTTCATAGTGACAGGATCTTGCCATATTGCCTAGGCTGGTCTCAAACTCATGGGCTCAAGTGATCCTCCTGCTTTGGCCTCCCAAAGTGCTGGGATTACAGGCATGAGGTACCATGTCTGGCCAAATGCATTTTCAATAGTGCAACCAGACAGGTCTTTCTTTCCTCAAATGTGATCTTGTCTCTCCCTTCTTAAAACCCTCAAAAGCTTCAAAATGTCCTCAAAACAGAGTCTACACTCATTCATACAGCCTTAAACTCTATATTCTATCAAACAATCAACAACTATTTCTTGAATGCCTGCTATGTGCTAGGCATGGTCTGGAATCTGAGGATACAGCAGTGAGCCAGACAAAGCTTCAGACATCAAGGAGCTCATGGCCCAGTGGGAAATACACACAAACAAATAAACAAAAATATTTCCGATTCTAATAAGTGTTATAGAGGTGGGGTAGAGAGTGTGCTGTGTCAGTCGGGGCATTCAGGTGATATTTTAGTAGAGACGTTTGAATGTTCCAGCCAAATATACATCTAGCACACTCCTACTAACCTCAGTTCTCAGCTGAGACCTCCCTTGGGAAGTTTCCTGATGCCTTGAGTCTGGGTTGGCAGCAACTCCCACATGCTCTTTAGCACCACATGCTTACCCTGCACATTCACCACTTAGGGTGCTAATGCCCATTATTGGTCTGATTACTCCCCTACAGGGACAGGACATCTTGTGCCTGGTTACGTCCCTAGTACATGGTGCACAGCGCTTGCCATGCTTGAGTTGCTCAATATCCACTTCCTGAATGGCAGATTAAGTAATTAATATCATTAAATAATTCTCCTGGTCAGAAGGTCTCGCTATTTTTATTTTTTTATTTTTTTTTGAGACAGAGTCTCACTCCGTTTCCCAGGCTGGAGTGCACCGGTGTAATCTCGGGTCACTGCCACCTCCACCTCCCGGGTTCAAGTGATTCTCCCGCCTCAGCCTCCCAAACAGCTGGGACTACAGGCACGCGCCACCATGCCCAGCTAATTTTTGTGTTTTTAGTGGAGATGGGATTTTGCTATGTTGGTCAAGCTGGTCTTGATGTCAGGTGATCTACCCGCCTTGGCCTCCCAAAGTGCTGGGATTACAGGCCTGAGCCACGGTGCCCTGCCAGCCTCAATAATTTTGAGAGGGGAATATAATTGTCCTTTGAAGAGGTGCATTGGCTGCCTGAAATGAGAAAAGTCTACATAAAACATTTTATTCATTATTTCCATTTGTTTCATTACTGCTAACATGAATACCAAAGCATAAAACTCAACATCTGGATAATTAATCACATCTTTCAGTTTATGCTTCTCTGCTGTTTTTTAATTTCCAGGCTGCATAAAAATGTGTAGGCTTTTCCTATGGGAAATTTTCAAATATGAAGTCACAGACTCCTTAAGTAAAACCTAACGATTCTTTAACTGTGTTAAGAATACAATTTCTAATGAAAGTTAATAAATGCATAAATGCACAGTCATCTTCCTTTTGATGTTATAGATTTCTGTACTCAGAGTGGTTAAGTCCTAAGGCCTTTTATCCATTTTAAATTCTAAACTCAAAATTGAATGAAAGGCCAGGCATGGTGGCTCATGCCTGTAATCCGAGTACTTTGGGAGGCTGAGATGGGAGGATTTCTTTAGGCCAGGAGTTTGAGACCAGCCTGGGCAACACAGTGAGACTCCGCCTCTACAAAAAAATTTAAAAATTAGCTAAGTGTGGTGGCATGTGCCTGTAGTCGCAGCTACTTGGGAAGCGGAGGCAGGAGGATTGTCTGAGCCCAGGGGTGAGCCATGATTGTACCACTGCACTCCAGCCTGAGTAACAGTAAAACCCATCTCAAACAAAAAAAAAAAAAAAGAAAAAAAAAAAAAAGAAAAAAGATTGAACATAAGAACGAAAAACATGATGCCATATGCCAAATGACTGACTGCTGAGGGATTATATCTGCCACAAATGATTCTTCATGTTATATGACTCAGCTTGTCAGCTTCTCTAAGGTAACAACAGGAAGATTTTTCTGAGATCATACAATATTTTTCAGTTAAAGTCAAAGACAAGCTACCCCTATGCATTATCTATATTAAAAAATCAGTAATTTCTTCCCCTAAGGCACTGGGAAGGCTTCCAATCAAGCACATGTCATAGCGGAACTGTACTTTTGGTCCTGTAATTCTCCACCACCCAGCTTAAAAGCAACACTTCCAATATGATGGTTTCCATATTAAAGTTGTCTGGAAAACTGAAGAGATGGAAGAGAAATAAAAGTAAATAAGGAAGATGATGGATCATATCATTCCTCTAAGAATAATCAAGCATTTCGTGAAACCAATGCATTACATTTCCGCAAATCTCAGTAAATACCGGATTTTTATAAACCTGGCATCCATATTTCCTATTTAATGTCAGCTTGTCAGAGTAGCACAGCATATTGATTAGATTATAGTTGATACAGAATATCAAATACAACTCTGTATCCCTAGTCAAAAAGTTGTAGCCAGAACTTCTCATTATGGTTTTAGTGAGATGAAATGAGCGAACATATTTACATATTCTCCTTTAGCTCCTATTAAGGCAATATTTCTAGTTCGCAGAGTTAGTCTATTTGTTTTTATCTCTTCAGTTCTGTTATTCTGCTTCTAGTTTATTGAACTTTGATGACAGATACTTCACATCCTATATCCTTCTCTGAAATGAGAGTTAATAGCTTTGCCTGAGTAATAGAAATCGTTAAAAGCAAATATAGATGAGCAGATCTGTGGATGAGACTGAGAAAAAACTGCTTAGAACTTAATGGAAACAGGTAAAGCAATTGTGTAGGATTTATCTGAACAGTGATGAATAAAAACAAGAGAAACTAAAAAGATATGTTAAAGAAAATAATTTTAAAAAGTCACTTACCCTTAGTTCTTCCTTCGTATTGAAACTATCAAGAAGCTGTTGATAATGTCTATCAGTCATTTGTCGTAATAGGGACAGGAGACAAGCAACAAACTCCCCCTAAGTTTAAAAAAAAAAAAAGCATATTTTTTTTTTCTTTTAGTAAGGACATAAAAGAACATCAGTAACTTACACTGAACTGTCCTCAAAGAGAATATGTTAAAATGAAATCACTATGATCCAAACTTGCCCTGTGAAGTCTTCCTAATCTAAATTACCCAAAATATCACAGCCAAAACTTCTCCCTATGATGATTACCATTTATTTACCTGGTATTCAGAAATTTATAATTTTAGAGACGATTTTTTTTTTTTTTTTAACTTGGGTGGAAGCTTTTCACTTGGGAACTAACTTCACACATTTAAAGAAGGTAAGGCACTGAGGGTGATGATCATTTACTGAGCATTTAAAATGTCTGCACTAATTATATCATTTAAGTTTCATATCAACACTATGAGGTAGGGGATATAATACCTTTTTGAAGAAGGTAAAATGTAGTTTCTGATGTGCTTAATGACTTGCCCCAAGTCACTCAGCTAGAAAGTAGCAGAGCTGGAGTTATCCCCAGTCTTTCTGCATCCAAAGCCCTTCCTGTAGCTTCATGCTCCATTTTTGAATTCATATGACCTCCTCCAACTCATCAGAGAGTTGATCTGCTGACTCACAGGGTATAATGAAAGCCATACTTTGCATAATGTTCATTTCAATCTCCTTTTAAAAAATAGTGTCATTCAGATGTCTTGGAGGATTGAAAATAATTTTTTTAATTGGCCATTCTTTTTGTCCTTGGGGTCTATGTGATTTATAACCACAAATTCTAATTCTTAAAAATTAACAATAAAAAAGTAAACATAGCATCCATAGATTTGAAGACCTACATAAAATTGCTATCACTTGCATTTTTGAATGAACTTCTAATTTACAGTGCTTGCATTTTCAATGCAACCTTTTTTGCTCAGCAAAGAATTTATCTACTTTTAAACAGAGTAATAACATTTAAAACAAAACAAATACAATAGGAGAGGCAATCACTGGTAACTAACTGTATATTTACAGAAGTGCAATTTAATTGGGAACTGGTTTCTTAGATTTTACATGGAAATGACTACAGACTTTGTAAGTAGAGACTAAAAGCCCTGAGAAGTGGAAATTTTCTTTTTTTTCTTTTTTTTGAGACGGAGTCTCGCTCTGTCGCCCAGGCTGGAGTGCAGTGGCCGGATCTCAGCTCACTGCAAGCTCCGCCTCCCGGGTTTACGCCATTCTCCTGCCTCAGCCTCCCAAGTAGCTGGGACTACAGGCACCAGCCACCTAGCCCGGCTAGCTTTTTGTATTTTTTAGTAGAGACGGGGTTTCACCGTGTTAGCCAGGATGGTCTCGATCTCCTGACCTCGTGATCTGCCCGTCTCGGCCTCCCAAAGTGCTGGGATTACAGGCTTGAGCCACCGCGCCCGGCCCAGTGTAATTTTAAAATGTGGCAACTTGTATATTAAAATGTCATATAGAATTTTTAAATCATTTATAGAGATTCAAAAGTGACAAAGAAAATATAATAATGGCTAATAAGCACGTAGAAAGATGTTCAGCAACACTGGTTATTAGGGAAATGCAAATCAAAATCACAATATATTGTGTGTGAAGACAGAATTCCCTGACCCAATGCCCCCGCAAAAAACTATGTATTATATGATTAATAATAATAACTATGTACTACATGATTCCATTCATATCAAATTCTAAAAAATGCAAAGTTACGTACAGTAACGGATAAGTTACTATAAAAAGCAGGTCAGTAGTTGCTTGGGGATGAGGTAGCATGGAGAAGCAAAAGAGAGGCAATCAAGAGGGGCACAAGGAAGCTTTTGAAAGTGATGAACATATTTGCTATCTTGATTGTGGTGATGGTTCATAGGAATACACATATGTCAAAACTAAAATTGTATATTTCAAACAGGTGTCATTTGTTTTATGTCAATTATACCTCAATAAAATAAAAAAGACATGTGACAACACCATGATTTATGGAATGGCACTATGTGTAAGTTACCATACTTTGACTATACTATTGAGTTCATTCCTTGTTTGGGCCTTGTTGGGGAGACACAATCAACTTCACTTTAAAGAAAAGATAATTATCTCTTAAGATTCAGAAATTTACCCCAGGTTCCACAGCTTGAGAATTGTGAGACTGGGATGTGAACCCAGGCATCTCTGGTTCTAGAAGTCGGTACTCAGTGACTCATCTTCCTCTGCTCAGACTATTTGATTGTATAGAGAAAATACACCTGATTTTTTTGGTTATAATTAAAATATTAGTAAGTATACTAGAATCCAACAGTTGATAACTAAGGTTCATACTTTTTTTACCTTTCTCTTAATATGCCTTGACTTAAAAATGCAAATCTAGTTAGCAGAAACCCATTCATCTCTTTTCCATCTCTTAGTTTTTCCATATCATATTCACATTGTCTTCAATACAGCTATTAGATTAATTTTCCTAAGACATTTACTTCAACACACAATCCTGTGAATAGTGAAATATGCTGAAGTGGGAAAAATGACATATTATTTGTTGTAAATTTAGTAATAAGAAATAGTATGCAATAATGAATAGACTTTCATCTTAAGTCTTTACAGTCAATATACATAGGGGAACAACCTGTTTGAATCCAGATTTATGATTTTATTTGTCATACCTGACTTAGGCCCATTGCAATAACTTATAACCATGACATATAATCCCTTAGGCATTTAGGATGATTATTGTCAATCCCAACATCTACTCTACAATGTCATTTATTCACTTACACTGTTTAGGAACTCCAACCACATTCAACTCTGTTAGGAGGCCTACATGTCCAATTACTAAAATATACTAATGTATATTTTATCCATAATATATTTTTTTGCTCTATTTTTTAAATTTAAATTTTAATTAATTAAAAAATTTTTTTATTTCCATAGGTTTTTGGGGGACAGGTGGTATTTGGTTACACGACTAAGTCTTTTAGTGGTGACGTCCAATTACTAATGTATATTTTATCCATAATGTAATTTTCTTTGTTTTTAAGATATTTTAAGAATGTATCGATATGAAAATCCTAGACCTATAATTTGTTAAAAAGAAATAAAAAGCCATCAGTGGCCAAGATGTACTTAGCTGCAGTGTGATACTTTCTTATATATAAATCACCTTAAAAACTCAGTAGTCCTCAGTAGCCATTTTATGTATAGATTGAGTATAATGAGAATTTCTGTAAATGATTCTGTATAGCACGGGTATTGGATGGCTACAACTGTCTTCATGAAAGCTATTATACATATACATTATTTTTTCCACATATTTCTTATAGAATTAACCCAGACCCATTTCCATACCCCAATCACAAACCGACAACACATGAAATTTTTAGATGAACACATCAGAGTAGCTGTCTTAGACCTGGCCTATGCCCAGAAGAATCACCTGCTCCATAAATGGTACTTAACAGAGTTATGAACAAGTAAGCATTTATAGTTGTAAGGAACTCTGGAGCTCCATCAGTTGAGAATGCAAGGCAAGTGGTCATTTGTACTGCTTTATAGAATCTGCTTCTACCTATAATTAGACTGTTGAAAGGAATTGATCACAATGGTGCTTTTTTTTTTTTTTTTTCTCGCTAGAGAAAGCATTTTAAAGTTCAAAAAACAGTTGGTGGGAAAACAAAAAGTACAATCCTTTTAAATTGTAAAAGTAAGGCCTCTGTTATCTGGAACTATGATACAGCAGAAGCCAGTGCTCACGCTGGTGTGGCTGGGAGGCAGGGTAACAATCATGGTGCTTACAGAACACTGCAAGAATTCATCATGGCACACTGTGGGATCTGCGTTTACTCACAGTGTGTCTACCTGTCATGGGCAGTTTTCCATATGTGTCTGCACAGAATGAAAAGGTGCTCAATGTAGAACTGTCATGTAAAGACTCCCTATTCAGAAAGCCTGTTCTCTGTGAGAAAATGATAAAGAAACTCAACAGATCTTCAGTCTCCAGAGAATGGATTTTGTGAATGACCAAGGCATATTTCTCGCCATAGAATTATTATAACAACAATACATCAAGCACATCTGCAACAATCATGGTATGACTGTGACTGCTGCTGCTACCATAATGACTAATGGCCAGCATTGGTCGAGTTAGCAGAGCAGATACTGTTTAAACACCTTTACAGATCTGAGGAATCCTCACACTAACTTTGAGATAAGTACAACTATTTTCTCTGATTTATTTATTTATTTATGAGACACGGTCTCGCTCTGTCACCCGGGCTGGAGTGCAGTGGTGTGATCTCGGCTCACTACAACCTCCACTTCCTGGGTTCAAGCCGTTTTTGTGCCTCAGTCTCCCGAGCAGCTGGGATTACAGGTACCCACCAACACGCCTGGCTAATTTTTTTGTATTTTTAGTAGGGATTTCAACAAGTTGGCCAGGCTGGTCTCGAACCCCTGTCTCAAGCAATACGCCCGCCTTGGCCTCCCAAAGTGCTGGGATTACAGGCGTGAGACACTGAGCCCGGCCTATTTTCTCTGTTTTAAAGACAAAGAAACAGAGGCTTAGAGACATTAATAACTTGACCAACATCAGAGTCAGTGCAATGGCAGAGAAGAAATCAAGCTAGGTTTGTCTGAGTATTCTCCAAAAAAAAAAAAAAAAAAAAAAAAAAAAAAAAAAAAAAAGTCTTCAAGCATAAAAGCAAAGATGTCAAATAATTTATGTGTGTGTTTCATGGAAAATTTCACCCCACATACCTTGGGAGTTTGGTTTCTCATACAGCAAGGGGTACCACAGAGCCATGCAGGAAGGATTCTCCTCATGTGATTTTCTTGTAATTTAGTACACGGGACAATCACTCTGCCTGCCCTACCCCACCTCCACCCACAGACCTGATTCACTGACTTCCTGAAGTCTCCTAATTAGCATTGGTTATTACACCATATGACCTGAAGACCACATGTATGCCACAGAGATTTGATGCACAACAACCTTGTACACTCTGCACGTCAATAGAAAGCAGTTTAAAAAATGTTTTAGCTTTTGATCTCAGGCAATCTTTAACCATGTCCAGCATTTGCTATGATTTTGTTTGCTGTGCCATTATAACTTTTGAACTATGTAAGAGTTATATTGCTAGGAAACAATTAAAATGTTACCATCAAAACCATAATGAAAGAGACATCCTTCCTCTTCCAGGTTGAAAGTATAGACACACTTCTCCCCTATTCCTCCTGCTAAGTACAACTAAAAACCTGAATATCAAATATAAAACAAACAGAAAAAGACTCTGACAGGAGGGGAGAGAGGGCAGACTGGCCAAGAACCTTGGGACCTGAGGAAGGGCATGGTGTAGATTTCTTTGGGTTTTCTTTTTTGCCTCATATATTTCAAACACACGGCTGAAGAGGCCAGCAACTGTGAAAGACCAATAGTTGGCAGACAAAAGACAAAGTCCCAAAAAAACCTTATTTCTCCAGCCAAAGGACTAGGAAAGGGCAGCCCTGCAGGGCAATACTTTTAGCCACAACTGCTCTATTCTAGCTGAACACCACAGAAAACTTTGGCCTCAGTCACCCGTTCACTGCAAAGGCTGAGTGAGGAGCCTAGACTTCCACCCTCATGAGGATGTAGTGAGGTGCCCCAACATCTCTCCTAGAGTGGAGCCAGAGAAGGTCAAATAGGGAGCAGGTATGTTCATACCCATGGGTCATGAAAACAATGGGAGCAACCTGGACTTCCAGCCACAACTGGCAGTAACAAGTCACATTTTTTCCCTCCCCACCGAGGTGGTATCAAAGAGGCCTAGTAGAGAGTCAGGATGGCTACTATGGCCCAGCAGTAACAAAGCCACTCCCACCACTTTGTCAGTAGAGACCACATGCAGAACCAGAACTTCCACCTCAATCAGCAGTAACAAGAAGCCCTCTTGCCTCAGGTGTCAATGGAAGCCAAGAGGCAAAGCTGGATTTCTATCTCTGTCTCACCATAACTGGTAGGCACTCACCGTTCCCCTGATGAGTGGTGTCACATAAAGCCAGCTAAAACAGAAGGTTTATGTAAGATCCAAAACCTTATAATATAGAAATGTCTTGGCCATAAGAGAAAATAACACATCCTATTAAGATCTAAGAAAATCTCAAATTGAATGAAAAAGATAATAGATGTCCACATTGCAATGTCAGACTGTTAGAATTATCTGATACATACAAAATGGTTAAGGACTTACACGTAAAATATAAAACTATACTACTTTTAGGAAAGAAACTAGGAGATAACATTTAAGATACAGGGCTAGGCAAAAAGAGTCAAAGCTTGAACCATAAAAGGAAATTAATAAACTGGACTTACACGAAATTAAAAATTTTTGCTCTGCAGAGCTTGTTAAGAGGATGAAAAAACAAGTTACAGGGTAGGAGAAGATACCTGCAAACCACATACTATAAAAAGAAATAAAAACTCAACAGCGGAAAAACAATCCAATTAAAAAAATGACAAAAAGACATGAAAAGACATTTTACTGAAGAGGATATTTAGATGGCAAATAAGTATGTGAAAAGATGCTCAACATCATTTAGCCATTAGGGACGTGAAAATTAAAACCACAATAAGATACCACTACATAGCTATCAGAATGCTCTCCACTCCAAATAGAGACAACCCCAAATGCTGATGAGAGTATTGAGAAAGTGCACTGTTCATAACTTGTATATTATAGTATATATAGGAGAGCCACTATTTTCCATGGTAGCTATACCATTTTGTATTCCTGTATATACATAAATAGATACACATTTTTAACTGCTAGATATATTATTTCTTAATATTTTTTCTTAATGTTTTACATGAATATAAAATACAGATACAATATTAGACTCAAAATAGTGGCACTTCAAAGCACCTTAAATTTTGCCAATTGCAGACTAGGCATGGTGGTTCATGCCTGTAATCCCAACACTTCGGGAGGCCGAGGCGGGTGGATCATCTGAGGTCAGGAGCTCGAGACCAGCCTGACCAACATGGTGAAACATTGTCTCTACTAAAAATACAAAAATTATCTGGGCATGGTGGCGGGCACCTGTAATCCCAGCTACTCAGGAGGCTGAGGCAGGGGGAATTGCTTGAACCCAGGAGGCAGAGGTTGTAGTGAGCCAAGATTGTGCCACTGTACTCTAGCCTGGGCGACACAGCAAGACTCCATCTCAAAAATAAATAAATAAATAAATAAAATTGCCAATTTCAACCTTCTCATTTCCTAGCTAAGGAAACTGAGGCCGAGAAAAGTTATGATCATGACTAGTCAGATTGAAAAATCTGGAATGAAAACTCAGGGCCCCTGACTCCTATTACTCTGTTTCACTCTTCTCATTTCCTCAAGCAATTTGATGGATGATAAGAAAATAAAAAGTTATCAAGTTGACTTGGGATATAAAATCTGGGATTAATTTAAACTGGACAAGGTATGACTATTATCAAAGCTGGCTTTCTGCAATTAAAAACTGCTTATTCCAAGTTCCTTTAACAAACATGCTTTATATTTTGGTTTCCTTGTAAAATTAAGGTAACCTCATATGATTTTGAAATGCTCATGGGTTACTCTCCTAAGGTCAGATTTTCCAGATTATAACATCAAGCCACCTGCAATGTGACTGAAGCTTTAACAAGCATAACCAGGCCCTGTTCCACGTGCCATCTGCTCTATGATCTTACAGTGACATCCTGGAACTGGAACCGCATTGCTGAGCTGGACGGCTGAGGTCGGCTGGTGATCTCCAATATGGTCCTCAGCAGAATATCCAGCAAGCTGGCCACTATCACATCTATTTCCTCCAGCACAGATTTTTCCTTAAGAGAGAAAAAAAATAACGTGTTCAGGAAATTGGGGTTTAACATGCACTTCAATCTAACAGACAAGGGGAAATCAAAGAGTCAGAGAACTTGAGAGACCTGGATTTCACCTAAGTGAATGATCTCCTTTTACAGTAAACAAAGGCACAGAGAAGATAATGGCTTACCCAAGAGTACACAACTCAGTGGTGCAATGGATACCTGAGATATAAGTAAAAAGGTGGGTGACATCATGAACGCACACCAGACACACCAGACTAACTCAGAACACCAGCTAGGCTCCCAAAAGGGTGTGTGATCTCAGGCAAGTCAGTGTGCCTCTCTGAGCCTGAATCTTCACTGCAAGTCCATTCTGGTTCTTGGTCTATAATTTATCGGTTCCAGACTGTGCTTATATTTACTTTTCTCATCGTTGGAGTTACATCGGTCATTTTCCAAAACTCTATTTTAAGTACAAATGGCTATTCCTATAAAAAATGATGTGTAAAAATCTTTGCAAGTAAATATTAGGAAATGGTGTTTGGCCCAAATACCCGTAGCTACAGAGTGGATCTAAGGTCATGTGGCCATGTGGAAACTGCTTCTCCGATGCAAAGGTAATAGTATCCACACCTCAGGACTTGAAAGAGAAACCCAAATTGCTCTGCACTGACTGTATGTGGAATTGGGTTCTTATTCCACCTGCACAAAACAAAACTCTATGTACAAATGCTCCTAACCAAGGAGATCACTCTTTGTAAAAAATACTCTTAGAAACCATGAGTTTGAAAGAGTTTTTTGGCCAGGATCTCATGATAAATTTTCTTACACTTGCAAGAAAACTACCAAGATTTTCCCTCCAGTGACTTGGTTTCTGCTCTGAATGTCTTACAGAGAGCAGAAGTTGTGGAGGTGATTTCTTTTTGTTTCTCTTCTGCTGTTTTTGGTTTTGTGCAGTGAACTATCTAACTTAACATTTTACTCTCAGCAATTATAATTTGGAAAAAAGATTCTAACTAGGCATAGCATAGTTATTCTTTGTAGAATTTTATAGAGTGGGGTTTAAAACTGAACTCATGCCTTCTGTCACCACTGTTCTGTCCAGTTCCAGATCACCTTTGGGGCCTGGATCATGGCGGTGGGAAAAAGTCAACTGCTTTGTTTCATGCAGGTTCCTCTTATTATACTTCCAGAGGCAGAATTTCTAGCTTTTTTCTCTCAAATGCCAACTCTGTTCCCACGCTACTGGGGCTCTATCTCCAACAACTCCACTGAGTTCCCATCCCAGCTCACTGATCTTCAGAAGCTGATCGTAAGTGACAAATTGGGGAAACTGTAACCTAAAGGTAATAGGGAAGCAGAGAAACAGGATTCTTGGCACTCATTGCCAAACTCTGCTCCATAAAACCTGTTACCAATGAGCAAAATGGTTACTTAACAGTTGCATATTGGCAGAAGTGGAACAGGATATTCTCCATATGTGGATTTCACACCAGACCTCTGAGCCATGAATACAAATACTCTGAGTTGTCCCATTTATAGGCAAGCATGTGATTCTTCTCATTTTGCAGTGCATTCTCTAACGCAATTGCATTGCATCAAGTGTCAAGCACATTGATAGGAATCCCCAAATCCATAACAATTTGGAGATCACTGTTGGGGCCAAGTAATGGTTGTATTGTAAGATACCCCTAATCTCCTGGAGCTGTCCTTTGCTTCTGCAATTTCCAGGGGACTCAGCCCAAGGACCATAGCCAAGTTCTGAGTATCATGAAGTGGCCTTTCACAGAATGGATCAAAAACAACTTCACATTGCAAGAAGTAATTTATTCTTGCCACAGAGCAGTCATCATATCAAGATTAAAGACACGTGTGGGAGGCCTTGAGCTTTCCAATTTTTCTCACTCAGTATGCAGTTCTTCCTTGAAATACAAGTTTGGGGAACCCAGGTTATTTGGGGTTACACAATCCCACAAGATTAAAAAAATTCCTTCCAAAGAGGAGCAAAAAGTCCAGCCCAGCTGGAAATAAAAGTGAGTCTCAGAGGCTTCCTCTTTAGTGCGGTTTCTATAGACAATTACAAGTTATTTCCAGAAGCCATTTGATGGGAACTATATACTATGACCTGTATTTACTTACTGAGCTATTTTTCTTGATGAGACAAAATACGTTGCTAAGGATACGTGCACACATGATCAGGTCCTTCTGTTCTTGCAAGTGAATGTGGAGGTGATGTAACACGACAGGCAGAAGAATGTATCGGGAATCTGAAGAGAGAAGAGTCATTAGTGTCACATCTGTTGGAGTCCCACGCAATACCTAGGGCAAATCCTTATCTACTTTTAATTCAATTTTAGTTGTTAAATTATTAACACATGTAGTTACAAAGGTGTTAGTTCTGCAAGGTTTATATTGAAAAACATCAGTTCCTTTCCCTAATGCACAATTCCTATGCTCAGGAGGCCTTTGATACTTTTAGGTGAAATAGATATCTTTTTAGAATTGTTTGTTTTACCTTTAAATTTCTAAATTACATGCTTCTCTTGCTGTTTCCTGAATTTTCATTAAGATAGACCACCTACTGACTTCCCACTATGGTAGATGAGGACTTAGTTTTGTTTTGTTTTTTTAACCCCTGATACGGTTTGGCTGTGTCCCCACCTAAATTTCATCTTGAATTGTAGCTCCCATAATTCCCTGTGAGAGAGAATTGAATCATGGGGGTGGTTCCCCCTATACTGCCCTTGTGGTAGTGAATATGTCTCATGAGATCTGATGGTTTTTTAAGGGGTTTCCCTTTTCACTTGGCTTCATTCTTGCTTACCTGCCACCATGTAAGATGTGCCTTTCCCCTTCTTCCATGACTGTGAGGCCTTCTCAGCCACATGGAACTGTGAGTGCATCAAACCAGTTTTTCTTTATAAATTACCCAGTCTTGAGTATGTCTTTATCAGCAGAGCGAAAATGGACTAATACACTGCCTTTTCTCCCCCAAGCCTCTCAAAATGGTTATATCACAATTTCTGGCTAAGTTAACATTATGGTTTTGCTGCTGTTCTGATTTCTAAACCTTTGTACATGACTGGATTTTTGCTTGGTTTTGTTTTTCTCTCTTTGAAAGCTTTTGGGAAATTATCCCTGGTAATTCAAAATTTCATGATTATGTAACTTGCCTTGACCCTTTCAATCTATAAATTTGTGTTCTTCAGTTCTGGGAATTTGCCTTGAATTATTTCTAGGATTATTTTATTCTATCCTTTGCCTGTAAATTCAACTACATTTACACTGAATCTCTTGAGCTATCTTCTGCTTTTCTAGGATGTTTCCCCTCTTTTTGTTCAACTTCCTGGTAATTTCCATACCTTATCTTCCAAATAATGTATTCCGTTTTATTATTTATGCTATCAGCTATTTTATTTCTAAGAGCTTTCTTCCTCCCAGGACCAGTGTGGTGGCTGTGTAACCTGAGAAGTCACACAGGTCCCTGTGCTCAGAAGGACCCCATGCCTGGTGTAAGCAATGCTACTGCCACCTTGAAATTCTTAACTTTTGAACAATAGGTCTTGTATTTTCATTATGCAGCCATTCCTGTTTAGTTCTCTGAATGTTCTCTTTTCAGAGCTTCCCATTCTTGTTTCATAGATGTATTCTCTTCTCTCCCTGAGGAAATCCGAGATTTTTCAAAATTTGTTTTGAGGCAGGAAAACAGGGTCTGGAAGCAGGGAATCTAAGGCCAATTTGTTCTGACTTCCTAAAGCTGAACTGAGGAAAAACACTAAGGTCTGGGGCAGGGAATCTAAGGCCAATTCATGCTGACTTCTCAAAGCTGGATAAAAAGGGAAAACACCTGAGTCTGGGGGCAGGGACCTTAAGGCCTATTAATGCA